>NC_067474.1:112602935-112942935 GCF_947179515.1 Apodemus sylvaticus | reverse complement strand
ATAACAAAAAAACCCAGGATAGCTAAAACTATTCTCAACAGTAAAAGAACTTCAGGGGGATTCAATATCCCAGACTTTAAACTCTACTACAGAGCAATAGTGATAAAAACTGCATGGTATTGGTACAATATCAGGCAAGCAGATCAATGGAATAGGATTGAAGACCTAGAAATGAACCAACACACCTATGGTCACTTGGTCTTCGACAAAGGAGCTGAAAGCATCCAGTGGAAAAAAGATAGTCTTTTCAACAAATGGTGCTGGTTCAATTGGAGGTCAGCATGCAGAAGAATGCGCATCGATCCATTCTTATCTCCTTGTACCAAGCTCAACTCCAAATGGACCAAGGACCTCCACATAAAACCTGACACACTGAAACTAATTGAAAAGAAACTGGGGAAGACCCTGGAGGACATGGGCACAGGGAAAAGTTCCTGAATAGAACACCAATAACTTATGCTCTAAGATCAAGAATTGACAAATGGGACCTCATAAAACTACAAAGTTTCTGTAAGGCAAAGGATACCGTCAAAAGGACAAAATGTCAATCAACATACTGGGAAAGGATCTTCACCAACCCTAAATCTGACAGAGGGCTAGTATCTAATATATACAAAGAACTCAAGAAAGTAGAACCCAGAGAACCAAATAACCCCATTAAAAAGTGGGGTACGGAGCTAAACAAAGAATTTTCACATGAAGAACTTCGGAGAGCTGAGAAACACCTTAAGAAACGTTCAACATCATTAATCATTAGGGAAATGCAAATCAAAACAACCCTGAGATTTTATCTCACACCAGTCAGAATGGCTAACGTCAAAAACTCAGGAGACAGCAGGTGTTGTCGAGGATGTGGAGAAAGAGGAACACTCCTCCACTGCTGGTGGGATTGCAAGATGGTGCAACCACTTTGGAAATCAGTCTGGCGGTTCCTCAGAAAACTGGGCATGTCACTTCCTGAGGACCCTGTTATACCACTACTGGGCATATATCCAGAGGATTCTTCAGCATGCAATAAGGACACATGCTCAACTATGTTCATAGCAGCCCTATTTGTAGTAGCCAGAAGCTGGAAAGAACCTAGGTGTCCTTCAATGGAGGAATGGATACAAAAAATGTGGTATATTTACACAATGGAGTACTATTCAGCCATTAGAAACAATGAATTCATGAAATTCTTAGACAAATGGATGGAGCTGGAGAACATCATCTTAAGTGAGGTAACCCAGTCTCAAAAGATCAATCATGGTATGCACTAACTGATAAGTGGATATTAGCCTAGAAACTTTGAATACCCAGGACATAATCCACAAATTAAATGATGTCCAAAAAGAATGGAGGAGTGGCCTCTGGTTCTGGAAAGACTCAGTGCAAGAGTATAGGGGAATTCCAGAACAGGGAAGTGGGAAGGGGTGGATGGAAGAACAGGGGGAGGGAAGAGGGCTTATGGACTTGTGGGGAGTGGGGACCCAGAAAAGGAGAAATCATTTGCAATGTAAATAAAAAAATATCAATGACTTGAAGTCATGCTCAGGTAGAATAGAGAAAATAATTGTTAGTAATTAAAATATTTGTAAATAGGACAGGTTTTTCACTTAGAATGAAAATTTAAGATGTTAAGTTGTTTCTATGTGATACAGCAAAGAATTTATCCTATTGTTCTAGTTTTAAATTTTACTTTGATGTTTTATTATTTTCCTATTTAATTATGTTTCTTAAATGAATAAATAAAAATGTACATTTGAAAAAAAAAAGAAGTCATTGTAAGATCACAGTTGAGCTTTGTAAGCATTGCAGTGACACCTTGGACCATTATGGTGCTGCAATGTGGTATTGTGATGGCATAAAGGATCATTGTGATGTCATAGGAGAGTACTGTAATGCTGCACTGGATTATTATGATGTCACAATGAATCATTATGATATTACAAAAGAATAACGTGACAACACAGTGTGGCACTATGGTGGCCCAATGGATCAACATGATGATGTTGCATTGTGATAACATAATGTAGCTTTATGATGGCACAATGAGCCTTTATAATGTCACACTGGATTATTATTATGACTCAGTGTGGCTTTATGATGATACAATCAGGGACTGTAATAACACAAAGGAGAATTGCAATGAGAGAGATTAGCACTGTAATGGTACAGTGAAGGTCTGTGACGTCATGCATCGTTATATCGCAATTGAGCATAATGATGGGACATTGGTTCATTGTGTTGTCAAAAAGCACTATTGTGGTCATGGCAGTCACAAGGCATTTTTTTGTGATGCCAAAATCCAACATTATGATGGTATAATGGCCAGTATAACCTTATACTTTCTATCAAGAAAGAATACTCATCTGCTGTTTAAGGGGTACATGTGGTTAAACCATAGACATGATTTTCTGTGTCTTAGTGGAGTGTACTGGCTGGTTTTGTGTGTAAACTTGACACAGGGTGGAGTTATCATAGAGAAAGGAGCTTCAGTTGGGGAAGTGCCTCCATGAGATCCAGCTGTGGGGCATTTTATCAATTAGTGATCAAGTGGGGAGGGCCCCTTGTGGGTGGTCCACCTTTGGGCTGGTGTTCTTGGGTTCTATAAGAGAGCAGGCTGAGCAAGCCAGGGGAAGCAAGCCAGTAAGGAACATCTCTCCATGGCCTCTGCATCAGCTCCTGCTTCCAACCCTGCTTGAGTTCCAGTCCTCACTTCCTTTTGTGATGAACAGCAATGCAGAAGTGTAAGCTGAATAAACCCTTTCCTCCCCAACTTGCTTCTTGGTCATGATGTTTGTGCAGGAATAGAAACCCTGACTAAGACAGTGGAGGGAACATTCTTTGAGTCCATTTGGCATGTTCCATGGTGATCAACTTATGTAGAATACTTCTGTTTTAAAAATACCAGCCCTTTAAGTCTTTGAACTTCTTGTTTGTTTGTTTGTTTGTTTGAGACAGGGTTTTTCTGTTCAGCCCTGGCTGTCCTGGACTCACTCTGTAAACCAAGTTGGCCTCAAACTCAGAGATCTGCCTGTCTCCAAAGTGCTGGGATTAAAGGCATGCATCACCACCAAGTCTTTGAACTTTTAAATTTTACATTACTCACTTGGAGTAAGCCTCTTTTGAGCTACATTTCAGCTCATCAACTAAGCAAACAAATACATGGCTCTTGAATTAGATTGTTGAATCAAAAACCTCTAGTAAATATATCTAGGTTCACAATTCCTCTTTCTTTGATTATCCTTCCTTCAATATAAATCTATTATGACATATATTTCCAGTTTTGGTATGTGCAAATAACCAGGAGTTGCAAGTATTTAAATGAAGACTCTTTTCTCTTTGAGATATGATTGATGTGACTCATAGGTCAAGAGACAATACAATGATTAAAGCCCATTGTAAATATAGTTCCCACTCACACTCATGGTGGCTGCTGGATGAAGGCCTGGAACTGGGAGAGGGGCCAGAGGGCACTTGCATTAGTGTGTCAGGGCTGGTGCTGAACTAAAGGGCAGAATGTGAAGGATTCTTAGCATCTCTGGGAGTCATGGAAGAGTTCACACACAGGCAGAATTAGCTTATTAGATGGGAGGAGGGCCTGCTTTTGCAGGGAGAGAAGTCTAAGGATGCTGAGTGTTATGAGGATTTATATGCCCCTGAATTTACCAAAATACGCTCATTTTAGATTTCAGGGTTTCATCCTTCTTAGAGTGAAGTCTAACTTAAACATAGATGACCAAGTAAGACTATAAATTCAATTGAATTTGAATTCAAAACTCATTCTTGGTATCTTACTTTTGGAATCATTCCATTGGTTTAAGAGATTTTGGAGCTTGTCTGAGGGAAATTAAAGAACTGTCTAAGAAATTAAAAAAGTTTCTAATTTTGCCTAGCTTGCAGCATGTCCAACCTTTTGACATTGTGACTTGAGCTTACCCACAAAGTTCACAGTCAAGAATCATGCAATCTGCCAGGCAGTGGTGGCACATGCCTTTAATCCCAGCACTTGGGAGGCAGAGGCAGGCAGATTTCTGAGTTCGAGGCCAGCCTGGTGTACAGAGTGAGTTCCAGGACAGCCAGGCTATACAGAGAAACCATGTCTTGAAAAACAAAAGCAAAAACAAAAAACCCAAAACAAAACAAAAAAAGAATCATGCAAATTGGTTACAAAGAAAAAGCATCGAAGTATTTTAAGTAAATTTATTATTTTGTTGAGTATTATTCATAGCTGTCCCCTTAGTGGCTACAGGTTAGACACATCTTAGAGAAACTTTAAAAACCTTAGTTTATAATTTCCTTTCTTGAGCTCTCCATTGCTTCTGAAATGTCATACAACTCCTTAGTCTCTGATTACCCTATTCCTACTACACCAATCCACCAAGGTATTGACTTTTTGAGACACACAATTAAACTCCCATTGGATAGTTATGGTGCTATACCACTAAAAATGTGGTGATTTAGCTATTTTTGTGACCATGCCTTGAACTGACTTTTTGGGTTTTGTTGTTGTTGTTGTTGTTTTTTTTTTTTTTTCTTTTCAGGAAGAATTGAATTATATTTGTCTTCAACGATGAGACTTTTCCCTGGAGAGATGTAAAGAAATGCGTGCTTACTTCCAACAGAGAGGGTATCAACAGATTAAAGAAAGGACTGCCATCTGAGTCCAGATTGGTGAATCAACGAGTTTCTTAGGATTCCTTATAAGAGATTGGGTAGCTCAAAGCACATAAACCACCAGGATCTTCTCCATAGACACTGTTAGTAGAACTGCTGGTGAGTCCTAATCCTTAGTCAACCTTATACTTCCTATACTGTCAATCAACTCCCAATGCCAAGTGCAGCTGGAGTAGGAGGAAGCAGTGATTAGTCTCTCATACGAAGATTTGGACTCTCATTATTATTACTGTAATCTATCTGTGAGCTTAGCCTAAGGTATTCTGTAGGTCACCATAGCAACTCTGCTTCATGGTGGCAAGGGTCACGTCAGTACTGGAGAAAGGATATACTACCTTCAAGCCAACGAAGTCATGAAACTACTGCCAGTCAAGTTCCTAGTGTTGGGAGTCTGCTCTCTGTAATTACTTCTACTTCTGAAATCTATATTAGTCACAGCACAGTATAAGAGAGAAAACACTCTGGATATTTTAAGCATGAAAGCATCATATACAGGAAATGAGGTGCCTTAAAAATATTTGAAAAATGTTAGATTACCATGAATCAGGAAGCCACAAATGGAACTATTAAATTTAATGCTCATCATCATAGATTCTATTTAGAGATAAGGTAGCTGGGTTAGTAAGCCACTTCCTCTGTCACCACTGAAATTTTCTTGACACCCACAGAGATGTTAACCATGCACGGAGGCTGGTCATCAGTGCCCCAAAGCCTCTTGTAATATGTATGTTTTTGAGAGCTTGCTTGTTAGCAGAATAGCAAAAAGACAGCAACCTGTTTTATATTCAAAACTTTCGCAAATGCATCAATCGACAGAACCTAATTTGCATATAAAATGCTATCAGTCTAAGGCTGGGTGATGTAGTTTCTAACCCATAGGCTTTCTAAGGAAATGGGAAGGGGTGTTATCCAGAATGTTGAGAACCTTTGTTTTGTTAGCAGGTGTCACAGTTAGCCTCAGGCTCTCAACTTGACACAAACCTAAAGTCGCTTGTGAAGGGGGAGCCTCTGTTAATTACATAGAGGGCTCAGCTTACTATGGGCATTGCTGCCCCTGGGCCTGTGGTCTTGGGTTGTATAAAAAAAAAAGAAAGAAAGAAAGAAAGAAAGAAAGAAAGAAAGAAAGAAAGAAAGAAAGAAAGAAAGAAAGAAAGAAAGAAAGGTGAACAAGCCAGGCGAGCAAGCCTTAAGCAGTATTCTGCCGTCATCTCAGCTTCAGTGCCTGACTCCAGGTTGCTGCCTTGAGTTCCAGCCCTGGCTTCCCTCAGCAATAGCCTATATGGTGAAATAAACCCTTTCCTTCCCAAGCTGCTTTTGATCAATGTTTTATTACAGCAATAGAGAAATAAGTTAGAACAAAGTTGGTATCAGAGAGTGGGGTATTGCTGTGACAGAAATGACTATGGTGTTTTGTGGAGGACTGTGGAAGGATTGAGAATTTTGACCTGGGCAAGCCACTGAGTACTCAGCTTAGTAAGCTCTTCTGTGGGTGCTTAGAAGATATGAATGTGGGGAGAAACGCAAACGATGCGGGGCAGACTTGTAAAAATTCGAAGCAAGGTAAAACTTTATCAGGCCTGTTTGTGTGATACTTTGGATTAAGAATCTATGGACTTGAAACCTTTGCTTTACTGGGATGATATATGCTGGCTAGCTGGGGCTCAAAAGTCAGCTGTGACTAACAAGAGATCACTCTGATAGACATTGTCACCCGGTTAGAAGGGAACTCTATTTAAGCTCTTTTTATATATGTCTGGGTATCTATATTTTAGGAAGCTTTTATATTAGTGGGTTTCCATGTGACATTTTTCCCCTAAGATTTTTATTGTTAGTTGTCCCTCCCTGTACAGTGAAAACTCATCTTCATTCCTCAACCAAGCTGCCAGTCCAGATATATCTATCATTTGATCAGAAGTAGTTTGTGTAAAGGTAACACAGATGTATCAAGACAGGTCTCTGAGCTGCTCAAGCCCTTCCTGAAACAGGGCCTGGAGCTGCCACAGCCTCTGATTTCATTCCATGTTCCAACGCTACCTTCAGAAAGGAAAGCTAAAAGCGTGTTAAAGCTGCATCTGCGACTCTCCATTCTCTCTGATACCATCCCAACTCATCGCCTTCCATTTCTATTTACCGAGATTACCTTTCGTGTCACCCTCCCCTAATCTAGAACCCTTCCTCTTATTCTTTGGGATAAGCCCCACCTGTGTCCCTTTTCTCTGGGGCTCTGCAAGGTGACAGGCTAGGTAATTTAATTAACTAATCTAACTAATACATAATAAAGCCCCGTTGGCTTCATGTTTCGCCCTTTGAAAATAACATTTGCATTTTAAATGAAGTATCGTAGACAGTGAGCCTGACAAATTGCTTAGCGTTCATCAGGACAAATGTTCTAATTTTACAGAGGAGGCTACGCAGGCTCAGAGGGCTAGCTGGAGCGTGCTGGAGAGATGAAGGGCAGAGCCAGCTGTGGAAAGGTTTAGCGTTCGGTACACCCTCTACCATTAAATACTGACTTTCCAGCATGATCATCTAATAGAAGAATTTTCAGGTACTATGAGGACAAATGTTTTGAGTCACAAAGATTTTAAACATGGGCATCCCTTCTCTCTTACAGTTAGTGTTTTTGGCACTGCTTATCTGCGCAGCCTGCAGTGTACTTAGCATAGAACCCTGCATCTGTCATTTGCTTGTGTGTCTTCAGTGTCCAGGCCAAGGTGAGCAGAGTGGACAGTCATTATAAATTATTGAAAGAATAAATGGATAGATGAAGGATCACCAGTGTCACAGAAGACAGAATCCTTGGAACTGGACATCTGTGGCTCTTAGCAAGAATTGATGACTATCTTCCTAACATTCTTCAGTTCATAGAAATGTTCACTACTCTCCTTTTTCTCACCCCCTTCCTCCATCTCCTGCTCTCCTCTCCTGTCCCTCTCATCTCTCTCCTGGTGCTGGAGATGGAACTGAGGCCCTAGTACACTCTAGGCCTGCACTCTGCAGTAAGGCCCACCCGCAACTTTCTATTTCCCGATAAGGCACTTCCTGCCTTTAATTTTTTACTTTTGTGTCTAACTGCATATGTTGGTATTGCCTTTCTAGCCTCTTCTCCTTCATCATATTCCTTTTCTTCATAAAATTATCCTCTTCCTCTTGCATGATTGGGAAACGACATACATAAAGAGTACCAGATTAATCTGTTCTGATTTTTTCCTCAGATAGGGATAAAAAAAAATAGAGCCTTTGAAAAGCCTTCAAATCAACAGTAATTTAAAAATTTCACAACATGAAGAGGCAGATTGCAAAATGAATTTGACACTTTGAAAAATCCTCCCAGAAGACGGATGAATGTGTTCCCACTTCATGAAGGCTTGTTCCATAAGTATTCCATAAATATCGATGTCAGGGTTGTTAAGCAATTAATATTAACCCATTGAGAAAGCATTTCTTTTCTACACGATTGACTTCCAGTGGGGAGACTAATTAAATATTAAGGACCATGTTAGATATTTTCTATAATTACAGTTTCTGCTGTATTTACAAATGATGTGTCTACATGCAGAGAGAAATAATGATACGGTATTAAACCACTCATCTCTAAACATAATACACATCTTTTTAATGTGGCTCTCCTCTGCCAGGCCTGCCTGTGGGCAGTGACTGCCCTGTGCTTCTCATATCTAGTTCTGTAAGGGTCCATGATTCGCCAAAGAATGACACCCTGGACTCAAATAGTATGTAAATGCAAAGAGTGTTTTATTCTGCAGAATCCAGCATCCTGGGCTCTCCCATTACCAAGATGGAGAGATCCCGAAGTGAGCTCACAGGCCCAATTTAAAGCAATCAGGGGAATCCCAGGGTAGGTGGGCTCTGTCTTACTCTATCCCTAGTCATTCTGGAACCATTATCAAGGTTGGGGAGGGCTTGGCTGGGCAGGGCGGGGCTGGGTTGGGCTGGGTGGGGTGGGGCTGTATGGAAACTTGCTGAGGAATCCTGGGATAGGTGGGCTTTGTCTTACTCCACTAGTCAAGTGCAGTAGTGAGAAGTGGGGGGGGGGGGGCGGGAAGTGAAGACTAGGAGGTCAGTCTGTAATCCACTGAACAATCAGTCCAGAGAACTCACTACCTTAGGACCAGCCCGTCTCATTCCTCTCAGTTTAACAGGATCTGAAAGGCACCAGTCTGCACACACACACCTCTGTGGTGTACTCTGTTGTTATTTAGTTTTCTGTTTTGTTTTATTCATACAAATCCTCTGTATATGTGATAAACTAAGGCTGTATAAAAATGAAAGGGTGACATAGCAGTATAGATAGTTCATAATAAAAGTCAGATAAAGAAGAGGCTAATGCTCTCACCACAGATGAATTGTAATTAGGCATGGTAAGGCATACATAAGTTCATTAGGTTTTGCTAATCTCTCTTTGTCTCTCTCTCACACACACTTATACTCACACAAATACAGAAGCTCACACTCACAAACACATATGTCCATGCACACAGTCATATCCACTTACACACACTTTCATACGTGCTGAGGCAAGACGTGGAGGACATGTGATGTTTGGAGGGAGTATAAATAGGACTTGACGGAGGCAGTGGCTAAGGCTGAGCGAGGCTTTTTTACAGAGCAATGCTTGTGGATCTCCAGTCCTTGATGAGCTTTGATTCCCTGAGAGAGGCAGAGCTGAGAACTTTTCCTGGCTTCCCTCCTGGTCCCTCCTGCTATCTTGAGCTGAGGCTGAGATCTGGCTGTCTCTGCTAGGTAGTGCCACCACTGCTGATTTGTGTTGCTATCCTGACTCTATCGAACTATACTGCTGGTGTATCTATGAAGTGTTTTTGAATGGCTCGAGCTACTGCTGCTAACCTGTGAACTGAACTGCTGATTTCCAAATGACACAGATGGAAATTGCTCAAAAAAAAAAAAAAAACCTTTCTAAACAGGTCCATGTCCTCTGTATCCTTTCTTTTCCATTACCTCTGGTGGGTGGTGGGCTACAACAGAGGTTAAAGTGTTTATCTATCGTCATTAAAAGTAGCATTTGAAAAAATTAAGTTACAGGTAACCTTAACCAAAATGCCCAACAGTGGGAAGAGGGAACTCGAAGTGTCAACTTCCAGTAGATGGACAGGGCTCCAAGTAGAGGGGCGGGAATACCAACCCACAAAATTCTGGTCAAAATTTCTGACCAGAATTCTTCCTGTCTAAAAGAAATGCAGGGACAAATATGGAGAAGAGACTGAAGGAAAGGCTGCCCAGTGACCGGCCCCCAGCTAGGGATCCATTTCATGGGGGGAGGCACCAAGGCCTGACACTATTACTGATGCTATGATGTTCTTACAGACAGAAGCCAAGCAAGGCTGTCTTCTGAGAAGCAGCAGACTGAGACAGATGCAGATACTTATATTTAACCATTGGACTGAAGTCAGGGACCCTTATGGAGGAATTAGGGGAAGGACTGAAGGAGCTGAAGGGGAGGGAGACCAGAAGTCTCAGCTAATCCAGACAGACCCCTGGTAGCTACCAGAGACTGAGTCTCCAACCAGGCAGCATACATGGGCTGGTCTGAGGCCCCTGGCGCATATATAGCAGAGGACTGCCTGGTTTGGCCTCAGTGGGAGAAGATGCACCTAACCCTCAAGAGATTTGAGACCCCAGGGAAGGGGAATAAAGGGGGGATGTCGGGTCGTAGAGAAGGGAAGTACCCTCTCTGAGGTAAGGGGGAGGGGAAACGGGATGAGGAACTGTGGGAAGGGGGACTGGGAGTGGGGGTGACAGTGTCTGGAATGTAAATAAATTAAAGAAAAAAAGAAAAAAAACATGATGATGAGATGATGATGACGATGATGATGATGATGATGATGATAAAATTTTTACTGCTTCTTAGGTACATCAAGTTGACAGCCAAAGATTAGCCATGACAGTGGATAAATTAGCAGGGTAGAAGCTTCTAGACTTTTTAAAGATGACTGGATAGGGCATGCCAGTGTTCAGGGTGAGAGTATAAAGCAGACATGATGACCTTTCTAGTTCTTAGGAGCAGAGGCTAATAACCAAGATTAAACATAAGACCTCCATGTCTTTCTGCCAACCAGAGAGCTCTGAGTAACCAGACCTCCGGCTTTTGTGACACCAGAGAGTACCTGGTGACCAGATCTCCATCCCAGAGGCTTTAGAGGTCAGTGCAGGTCCAACTGCCCACAGTCCTCTGGGAAACTGGAGCTTTGGTTCCAGTGGACTCTGAGGTAAATATGTGGTAGGGTTCTGATTTCTGAGGTGCAATTGACTCAACTGAATCTGCGTAATGATTTGGTTGTGTAGGACCATTGCCAGGGTAGGGGTATTGGGAATCAATAGAGAGTGGACTGGCAGGGCACAAGTAATGTGATCAGGGAAATGGGAAAGGGGGAGGTTCTGAGGGAGGGGGAGGGGTGTAAATACAGCAAAAGGTAGGAGGAGGAAAGGGGATAGCAGGATACATTGATCTGATGGGGAGGAGGTGTTCTCAGGGGAGGGGAAGGGAGGTAAATACAGAAGGAAATGGGTAGGTAAAATAACAATGTGGGTGGCAAAAGAAAAAAAGAGAGAGAAAGAAAAAAAGAAAAGAAATAGAAAGAGCTGAGCTGGAACTGGTCTGAATGCTTCCTCCCTGGGGACTAGCTTTCATGGTAATAGAAAGTCCATGCAAGCTTCTAATGGAGAAAGGCACTCAAGAGTCCCACCCAGTTGTGACATCATGAATCTCATTCGTGACCAATATCACGAGATAACCCTAAGGGTGCATATCTTGTTGATAACCAGCTGCTCTTTAATTAGATGTGAGACTCCTTCAACAGGAGGGAAAACATGCCTGGCATTGGAAACCTAGTTAACTACTCAGTGCTAGTGAAATCATGGTCATTGGAGGAGAATCCACAACCACTAACTTACTAAAGCAGCACAATTCCCAACAACATTGTATAAACATGTGTCATCTAAACACAGAGAAGCACAGTTTTCACCCCTCATCCAGGAAACTTCTCTTAGCAACAGAGAGAGACTAGAACAGAAAATCACAACCAATCAATATGCTTAATCTATATTTTAAAATGTCGTGTTCTACATTTATAGATAAACAGAATAGGCATTGATTATTTATTTGAAACACGTCTGTCTTTGTTGTCCAAGCTGGTCTTTAACACATGACTCAAGCAATCAACACCCACAGACTCCCACGTATCTGGGGTTATAGCATGATGAATTGTTTCAATAAAGAGTAAATATATAAAGCACAGATGTTCTAGAAAGTTCTTTGTTTAGTAGTCTTAATCTACCTGCCTATTTCCTTCCTCTACATCTTTGCAGAAACAAGAAGGCTTTTTCGAATTCTCCCAAAGGTTTAGCGTTCTGTACCCTATTCCAAATCCCCACGATCCCTGCCTTTTCCTTGCGAAGGCATGAACTCTGTCACAACTGCAAATCATTGCAGGTGAACCATGCACACTGTTCTGATGGACTTCACTCTCCCAGCAGGGCCTTGTCTGGGTTGGATATTCTTACTACAGAAGCCACTGTACAGCTTTAGATTTTCCTGACCATTTTGTGATTTTAGGTTATCGACATTAGCAAATAATAGAAAGAGAAAACAGTTGAAGTATTATTGTTGACCTTGATCAAATAGCTAGGTAAGTTAAGTAGATTTAAGTAGGATTAAAAAAAAACTTACTGTTGTTTCACAATTTCATACATGTATATACATGTATGTATTTTGTCCGTTTACCTCCTCCTTACCCTCTCTATTGCCCCTCCTAGTCTTGTTAAAATACCTGTTTGTTTTTATGAACTGTCCTGGAACTTGCTCTGTAGACTAGGCAGGCTTCAAACTCATAGAGATCCATGATATAGCTGCTTTCTGAGTGCTGGGATTAGAGGTGTGCATTACCATGCCTGGCTGTTAAAATACCTTTTTGTAACAAGCCCCCAACTACTTTTATGTTTTTGTTTTGTGATCTACTGAGTTTAATTAGGTTTATATGTATGAGTGTGGGTGTGGGTATTTATTGGACTACAAGCAACTTAACAGTGCCTACATTATTGCAAAAGAGACTTCCCAACTATTAACTGTCAGTAACTCCCCAGGAAAGGGTAAGGCCTCATGAGCCCTTTTCCATTCATGACAATGTCTTATACAAATAATATACAGGTAATTATAGCTGCTGTGAACTCATGACTACGACATCTGTGTCATGTACAGAGGACAGCATTTCACAGCACTCCTCCCTGTCCTACAACTCTGACATTCTTTCTGTTCTCTTTTATGTGATATTTCCTGAGACTTGTATGGGGATGGTGTTGATATTTATGGGTGAACATACAACAATCCCCTTTTCTAAGCATTTTGACCAGTTTTCAGTCCCTGCATTAATCATCAGCCATAGCAAAACGAAGCTTTTTAAACAAAGACTCAGAGTTGTGCTGAGAGGAAGATATGAACATAAATATTTAGAAGGCAGTTTGATAATACATTCGCTTAGCAAGACAATAATAGTAGGTTCCTCTCTGGGGAGTATGACCTTTCCAGCTTTGGGCTTTTGACCAGGTTTATAGTACTAAGCATGGTTTTTCTCCCATGGAGTGGGTTATCAAAATCAATCAGAAAGTGGTTGGTTACCCATGTAACAATCATGCCAATATTGTATCAGAGAGCACATCTTGCCTGGCAGGTTTGTATTATGGAATATAAATAGTTCTGTCTGTCAGGTTGGTATTGTCACTTTCAGAATTCACGATGGTAAGACCATTGATGACTTCTCCTTTAGTAGCCTTCAACATACCCAGGAGTACTATAGAAACTCACCACCAGGGAGGAAGCTTCCAGTTTAGTTATAGCTGTATTTCTTTATGTCCTATAGCCAATGTGTGTGCTGTCTTCAGCAATAGGATTTTACCATCTAGTTTTTGAGCAAACAAGAGGGATGATAATGTACTCTATTCAACAGACTCTTATAGTTTATTGAATATATTCTATTCAACAGAGTCTATCAACAACTCATAGGAAGACATCTCATACATTGCACTGGGAATTTGTTCAATAAACTATGGCTTCTGGAAGCAACATTATTTACTAACACAAGATACTGCCATTCAAAATCTTTACAAAATATATTAAAAGTTTTTATGTTTATTCTCTCTCTCTCTTTGTGTGTGTGTGTGTGTGTGTGTGTGTTCTACGGCATGTGCGTGGAGGTCAGAGGACACAGACATCAGTTTTCTGCTTCACCATGTATATTCTGAGGCTTGATGTCAAAGTACCGGTCTTGTTAGCAAGTGTTCTCATTGGCTGAACTATCACATCAGCCTTTAATTTTATTTTCTATATGATTTTCTCATGCATGCATAGTTTTAGTTAATCCTCCCCTGCTTCTTTCCCAACCCTCCTACTCTCATCTCTGCTTAACCCTTTCACCCTCCAATACTCTGATTTTCACTTTCGTATCCCAGGTACTATTATTCCCACCCGCTAAGGCCTCCTTCCTTCCCTTCCCTCAACAGTTTCTTTCCAGCTTACTGGCCTTTGCAGACATACCAAGCAAGAGACAAAAAGGCTTCAAATTCAAGTCTAGGATCCTCAGCTGAGAGAACATGCAGTGTTTGTCTTTCTGGGTTTAGCTTACTTTACTCAGTGTAATATTTTCCGTTTTCATGCACGTTTAATAACTTCATTTTCTTCACAGCTGGATAAAATTCCACTGTGTATATATACCACATTTTCATTTTCCATTAATCAGCTGATAGACATCTAGGCATATTCCATTTCCTAGCTCTCATGAACTGAGCAACAACAAAACACGATGAGCAGCGTCTCTGTAATAGGATGCACATTCTGTTGATGGTGTGTGTGCTCCGCAGTGTCATAACTGGATTATATGATTGTTCCATTTCTAGTGTTTTGTGACATCTCTGAGCTTAGCTTCACAGTGGTTTTATAAATCTCTTTCTACAGTGTGAGTTCCATGAATGAAATGTAGGTCGTCAGTCTTGGCAGCAAGTGCCTCTCCACCTGGTAAGATGTCTCACCAGTCGGCTTCCAAAAATGTTAACCAGTTGGACTTCTTTTGAGAGCTCTCAAGCAGAATTGCTTTTAAGTTGAAGAACCTTAAATGATCTTAGAATGTAAGATGTTGTGATTTCACTTATGTGTTGGAAGATGATTAGCTTTCTTTGTTTGAAAAATGGAGAGACAAGTCCCATCATACCTTGCGCGCCACCATCCCTTCCTTCTTCCTCTGTGCTGCTTGCCAAGGTGGCTGCAATCTGTTTTGCGGCATCATGGCTGCCTCCAACCATTGGTGAAACCCAAGATCGTCAAAAAGAGGACCAAGAAGTTCATCAGGCACCAGTCAGACCGATATGTGAAAATTAAGCGGAACTGGAGGAAACCCAGAGGCATCAACAACAGGGTGCCGAGAAGGTTCCAGGGCCAGATCCTGATGCCCAACATTTGTTACAGGAGCAACAAAAAACCCAAGCATGCTGCCTAGCGGCTTCCAGAAGTTTCTGGTCCGTAATGTCAAGGAGCTGGAAGTGCTGCTGGTGTGCAACAAATCTACTGTGCTGAGATTGCTCACAATGTGTCCTCTCAGAACCGAAAGCCATCATATGAAGAGCAGCACAGTTGGCCATCGAAGTCACCACTCCCAACACCGGGCTATGCAGCAAAGAAAATAAATAGATGACATGTGTGCATGTTTTGTGTTTAAATAAAACCACAAAAACTGCTCCCAAAAAAAAGGATAGAAAGGAAGACAGACAGAAAGAAAATGGAGAGATAAATTTGAATAGGGCACTTACATGGATAAAAGGTGGAAGTCAAATGGAATTTGTTCATTAGACAGAATATACTTTTATTTGCCTCAAACCAATGAAGTAGATTAACCCACTGATGATTTGAAGTTCTACTACATTACGAGTGAGGCTGAATTCTTGGTCAGTAGACACTTAAGGTCTTAGTCTTCAGAAAGGAAACTCGGTTCCCACACTTGGGACTCACAGGGCTCAAGCAAACTTAGTCAAGGCTGCTCTCCCCAGCATTATGGTGGGCACAGCACCCTTGGGTCTTCCGTCTCGATCAAACAAGAGGGCTTTTCTTTTTTTCTTTTCCACTCTACTTATTTTATTTATTTATTTATTTATTTATTTATTTATTTAAGTTCAGCATATAATGTAATGGTCTGTAATGAAATAGAAAACATTCTTGTAGACGTGTGTCACTATACTTTATTCTCAGCCTTTCCCTGTACTCACCTCTCCCCTGCATCCTGCCCTCCCCTGTACCCTCCCCTCCTCTGCCCCCCTGTCCTCCCCTGTACCCTGCCCTCCCCTGCTCCCTGCCCTTTCTCATTTATCACACCAAATGAGGGAAATAAGAAAAAAATGCATCTTTTCAGATATTTTAAGCAATGTGAATTTAGAGGTTCTCTTGATGTCTTTTAAGGACTTCCCAGCTGTTGCGATGCTGTTAGTGAAAAGGTGTTATTTGGAATGACTATTACTTTCCCTGCTTTGGTAGCTCAATAGAGGGCACCATGATTCACCATCAGAATAAACCAGGGACAGTGTGTGGTGGAAGACTACAATGAAAATATAACACATCCCAGGATCTGGGTAGTTTCATCATGGACAGTGTCAAGGACTTTCCTGTCTACAGAAGGGATAGGAACAAAAAGACTTCTTAAGACATTTTGTACTCCACCTGAGGGTTTTTTTTTTTTTAAATCTACTTATGGGATTAGAGAGTTGGCTCCTCAGTGGTTAAGAGAGCTTGTGGCTCTGGCAAAGGCCCTGGGTTCAGTTCCCAGCATCCCACAACTGCATGTGACTCTAGTTGTAGGGAATCTAGCACCCTCTTCTGACGGCAGTGGGTTTCTGCGTGCATGTGCTGCATATGCATACATGCAGACACTGATGTGAGTGTGTGTATGCAGCATGCATACACACAAATATATCTTTCTAAAAATCCAGTCTAATTACTTTTATCTGCGTTTACCTTCCTCCTGGCAGAAGCTCCATGGTCTTTTTATCTCAGAAGACTTGGATGCAGAAAGTTTCTATCCACTTTGTACAGTAAGGAGAGCGTGCCCATTGATTTAGTCTTTACCATCTTGAAACAGGAGCCCAGTGTTATGAATTGTGGAGCAGTACTTAGTAATCTTCTCCAGTGACAGCACTGGGAGGGGGTAGAAGTAAAGGTCCCCTTCCTGCCTCCCAGGCCTTTCCTCCATCCCAAGCTTTCTTTCAGGGCAATTAGTGTAACAGCTGAGAGTCCAGGTTCCTGTGTGGTCCGCAAAGCTACATGCTACCTTTTTTCCCCCTCCATTTTATATTGATCCTTAATGAAATTATGACTCTGATCAAGTTGGCAGACTGTGACAGTGCCTGGTTCACTTCACTGAATAATAGTTGTGAAAAATTTTAAAGGAAAACTAGAAGAAACCAAGCTCCTTTCCTTTTGAAATGACATTCTGTGGTTAATTAATATTATTAATTAATTAATAAGAATATCTTCTTGGTAAAATTAAAATATACACAAAACTAAAGATGAAAACTAAAAAGTATTGAAGATTTTATCACTTAGGATTAATTGACCTTCATATTTCTCTCTATATATAGAAACTTTAGTGTGTAGACATAGCTATCTTTATAGATGTTTACATGCGTATACCCGTGTCTCATGTAAAAGGCTGAAATGTTATATTTTTAACATTTATATTAAGCTACCAATATCATTGACATTTTCTTGTTATGAAGGGAGCTGAACCCAGGGACTCAGTGTATACTAGGCAAATGCTTTACCACTGATCCAGCTCAACTTTCCCCCATATCTTTGAGATTTCCTTGATGAATATGCTTTGTTATAGTTGGTGACTGTTATGATTTGAGTGCGTGTTTGAGTGTGGGTGCACACGCATTGTGGATCCCATGGAAAAGCCTGAGGGGAACCTTTAGGATCTCATTTTCCTTCCTTGTTTTTTGGAAGGGTCTCTCTGTTTTCTTTCTTTCTTTTTTGGTCATATAGACTAACTGGATGGCCCTCAAGCTTCTGGGAGATCCTCTGGTCTCTGACTTCCATCTTGCCATAGGCGTGCTGGTTTTACAGATGTGTGCTACCACATCTGGGCTTCTTTTTTTTTTTTTTAAACATGGGTCCTAGGTACTGAATTCAGGTCATCAGGCTTGTGTGATAATGCTAAATCATCTTTCTGGCACACCAATCATTTCTTTAGATAAAAATTTAAAAGTAAAATTCTTCTTCAAAATATATGAGCATTTAAACTCGTTCCAGATTTCTATAGTTAAATTGTTTTCTAGGATAATTTTTAAGATGTGTTTTATTTTATTTTATTTTTTTTGTGTGTGTTGTGTTGTGTTGTGTTTATCTGGGTATGGATGTGGATGCCTGTGGAGGGCAGAAGAGAACTTCTCCTATAGCTAGAGTTACAGGTATTTGTGAGCTGCTAAACATGTTACTGGGATCCAAATGCTGGTCCTTGTGGTTAAGCAACAAGCTCTAAACTGCTGGGACATCTCTCTAGACACAGAATAATTTTATCATCTTCTGATAAAATCAGCTTGAGATTGGTTTTATTTTCCTTTCGTATTTTCTAATTAGTTACATTTACTACTTGAGAAAGCTATCGATTTTTATAGCATTTATTTATTTGTTTTCTTTCTTTGAAAATGAAAGATAAAAGAAACAGAAGATTTGACTATTTTCTGAACATGTGAGATTCACTGTCCTCTAAAGTTTGGAGGAAACTTGAGAAACCTTCAGCTCCTCTGTACAAAATTATGCAAGGAGCATATTTCAGCTCTACTCCAAAGTGAGGCAAAAGAGGTAGGCCTTTATAGCCTGGTGGTATAACTGGCATGCCTGCCTGGAAGGAAGGAAGGAATGTTTTCTAAAGGGACACTTGTGAACATCTCTTTGGCTATCAGATGATTGCAACAATGGACCCAACAAACTAGAATTTCCCCAGGAATCTCCCACTGGAACAAAAATAGACTGAAATCCTGGGGAATTTGAGATGAGGACCTTGTCTCCTGGAGATTTACAATTTGTCATATTGTAAGAGAGACTTGGAGCAGATACATTGGTGGGTAGGACCACACCTTGACTAGACTACTTAGTTATTCACATCTTTTCCCTTCTATTTGTGTCAGAACCCTAAAGATGGGCCTGGAGGTGGTCACTGGATCTTTCTTTTCAATGTGAGCACAGTGAATTCATCCTTTCTTCCTGCTTTTCACTACTGTTTTGGCTCTTTTTAATAGACTTATGGAGGGTGGGTGGTTGAACCTGGCTGGGTGAGGCACAGGTTGTGATCCTAAGCCAGTTAGTATCAATGACGTCATGTCCTGAACATAGGCTGCCCAAGAAGAGAATATGACCTTAGACCTGGGGCTTTTTGCGGCTGAGGCAAATCCAGAAGGTCTAATCCTGGAGGATATCTGTAAGAACCGTGCCTGATAACTAAAGCAAAAGCCCTATGTTGAAGTGTGATCTGGACAATGCACCTGTGTATCCATCTCAGCATTCAAAGGACTTATGGCCAGTATTCAGAGGCTTAGCATCTTTTCTCTGGACTATTGCAGTAGCCTCCTAACTTGGCTGGTGGTCCCCATGTCCAACCTGTACATTAGTGTGCTGCTACAGAATATTTTTGAAATGTAAATCTGACCTTAGTGCTCAAAGACTTTTCAATCTCTCCATTTATTCAACCATTGACTTAATAATCAATTCATTTACTTAGGAGAACTGATCAGATCACAAATTTTGTAGTAAAAAAGACTGCCTTTTCTTGAACACATCCATTAAATCCTATGCACACCAGCTTCAAATATATTCTCATACTTCCAATACTTCTGAACATGTCCTCTTACTTAGTCCAATGCATTATTGAACATCATAGGAACCACAGACTAAGCCCAGCCTCTGGCGCGATGGTTTTATTGTTTCTCAGCTGTCTTTTCTTCACATATAAACCAGAATAACTGATGGAAATTAGAATATTTTTAATAGAAAATGAAATAGACCAACCACTGATGGTATTCTAGGGTGACAGAATATTTCAGATAGAAGGAATGTCGGGCACAAAAGCTATATGTTGGGAGCAAAATTGGAATGTCTGGATGCAATGGTGAATGAGAGACTGTGAAGAATTTTTTGTATTCTTTTCCTGAATCTTCCATTCTTTTCAGTTTCCTACCCAGATTATGTCTCTTTCCGTGTCTGAGCAATGGAGGGGAGGAGAAGCACAAGAAAAGAAACTGAGTCTTTTTCTTTTTTCTTTTCTTTTCTTTTTTCTTCTCTTTTCTTCTTTCCTTTTTCTTCTTTCTTTCTTTCTTTCTTTCTTTCTTTCTTTCTTTCTTTCTTTCTTTCTTTCTTTCTTTCTTTCTTTCTTTCTTTCTTCCTTCCTTCCTTCCTTCCTTCCTTCCTTCCTTCCTTCCTTCCTTCCTTCCTTCCTTTCTTTCTTTCTTTCTTTCTTTCTTTCTTTCTTTCTTTCTTTCTTTCTTTCTTTCTTTCTTTCTTTCTTTCTTTCTTTCTTTCTTTCTTTCTTTCTTTCTTTCAAAAGATTTAATTTATGTATGTGAGTATACTGTAGCTGTCTTCAGACACACCAGAGGAGGGCATCAGATCCCATTACAGATGGTTGTAAGCCACCATGTGGTGGCTGGGAATCAAACTCAGGACCTCCAGAAGAACAATCAGTGCTCTTAACCACTGAGCCATCTGTCCAGTCCCTCTTTTTCCTTTTTCTTTTTTAAAAGCCCCCTCTCCAGAGGAGTGCATCCCAGGGATTTTCTGATGACTTCCCTTTGGACCTCTCACTTGCAGTGTTAGGACACATTTCTCTTTGATTTGACTAGTCTCTGTCACAGAGGCCCTGGCTTACCAGGGACTGCTTCCCACGAGCTCACACTGTGGAGTTCCTTTAGCCACTGAGTTTAATTTGACACAACCTGAAGTCTACAGCTCAGCTTTCTTCTCAGCAGTGCCTGTGTCTGCTCATGGGAAATATCCATTTCTTGCTCTCCAAGTCAATTTAGGCTGCTATAGCAAAATACCTGGTTCTGAGTATCTTATATTAAAAAATATATTTTACACCTATTTTCACAATTCTGAGGCTGGGATTTCAAGATCAAAGTTCTAGCAGGTTTATTGTTTGCTAGAGACCCACTCGTAGCTTCCATACTCCCTGCATCTCACATGGAGGAGGAGGTGCAGGATCTCTTTGTGTCTCTGCTACAAAGACACTAATCTTATCCATGAGGTCTCTGCCCTCAATGACCCAATCACCTCTCAAATGTCCCACCTCTTTATGTTGTCACTTTGGACTTATGTTTTTCAGTATATAAAAACACTTGTGGGGTCAGGGACACAGACATTCAATCTATTGTCCCTGCACTATCAAACCAAGAATATACAGGTCTTCCCTCAACTCAACAGCCTTTTCCTGACTCCAGCATTAACGTGGCCACTTATTCTATTACCCAGCTTCCTTTCATATTTCCAAGATGAGAATTACAACAGATGCCACCTTAGTCTTTGAACACATTATCTCCATATGGCCCTCTAGAAAACCCTTCACATAGCTTGAGCTGTATTTAGATGCCTCCACTGCCAATGCCACATCTTTTGCTGACTCATGTCTACCCTTTCAGCAGAGGATGCTAGAACTCAAAGCACTGTTCAAATGTATTTCATATTATACATTGCAGTTTGAAAAGCTGAAGGCTATCAATTTATAGTCACTGGGTATCCTTTCCACTTAATTGTTTCAAGGTCAGAAGAAATCACTTATCCAATTAGTCGGGACATGAGACAGTGACAGCTCTTTCCTAAAATAGATGAAAAGAATGATGTTAGGGAAAGAATTCTGACCCTAATTTCAGAAAGGTGCAATTAAAATAATGAGTCAGTATTTCAAACGACACATCTGAGAATGTTCTGGACAGCCACATATCTTCTTCTGAGTGAGATGTGTTTAACATAGGCCACCAGGCAGAGTGAAATACAAGAACGAAGAGTCCCCTTGGCCACAGTCACTTCTATTTTAGCACTTTTAATCATATCAGGGAAATTGCTTTGTTAGAAAAGTGTTAGATGGAAGAAAAATTTGATTCAGGCAGTATATTTCCTCTATGTTTATAGATATGCACCTATAACACATACATATTTAAGTACCTATATATGAATTATTACTGTGTATGTGTATGTATGTTGGGGGAGATGGGTGCCAAGGTGCACATGTAAATTTCAGAAAATGACACTATGGGATTTGTTTCCTCTTTGTGGGCTTGGGGAATTGAACTCAAGCCGGTCACAAAGCTTGTGTGGCAGTCGCCTTCACTCTCTGAGCCATGCAAACCTACAACAAATACCTTTTGAGCAGTTCAAGGTGTTAGGAGTTGGGGAGAGAGAAATAAAGAAGATACCAAAAAGGGGTTGATCTGGCAGGTAGGCAAGCAGATGAATTCAAATGCTCTCTGTCCATCTGAATTTTCCAAAGAATATACCTCAAGAGCTCTATAGCATTATCTGCAATATTTTTCAAGGAAATTTACTTTATGTGCATGGTTATATATTTTTGTTTATTTTGCTTTCAATTCTAATTTTGTGTGTATCAGTGTGTTCCAGTATGTGTGTTTGAACACCACATGCATGCTTTGTATCTGTGACTGAGAGAAGTGAGCATCAGATACCCTGGAACTAAAGTTACAGATGGTTGTGAGTTACCATGTAGGTGTGGAGAATTCAACCTACACCCTTTGTAAGAGCACCAAGTGCTCTTAGCCATTGAGTCATCTCTCTAGTCCCAGGTTTTATGTTTTAATATGCACAGTAGTAGTCAGTATTAAGTGGGGACTTAAGAAAAAAATTAGGGAAGAGATTGCTAAGAATCGTCAGCGTGTCTTGACTATACACTTGACTATGGATAGTTGACTACATTTCCAGTACCAGGCATGGTTTCATTCTTGATGAGCAGAACTTAGGTCCAATTTAGAGGGCTATTGATTACTGCCAGTATATGTGTGCCATTACTGCACCCTTAGGGTTATTATGGCATGCTGGGTGTTGATATGGTTCATAGGTGTTATAGCTATTGTTGCTTTCCTGCCTTGGAATCTTTCACGGCATCTTTTAGCATCATGAAAGTTAATCCCCAGGGAGAAGGCTTCAGGTCAGATCCAGCTCAAGTTTCCTGGTTCCTTAGTCAGGGGTGCATGTATGATGTCTTCCACAAGAGGGACTAACCTCCCACCTCTGGGGGAGAACAAGGGCAATAGCAACAGCCTGTAATGTTTGGGAATCTTGGATAACCCTGGCACATCCGGGCAGAGATAGGCGGAAGATGCACCAGGCAGACACAGAGGAGGTCAGATGCACTGGGATTGAGTTGGAAGTAACGGGCCACATGGGAAACATGGACCAGTATAGATGGGGTTGATTAAGTTATATGAGTTGGTAGGGAACAAGCATAGCTGTAAGGCCTAAGCATTTATAAATAATAATGTCTCTGTGTCTTTATTGGGAGCTGGAGGTGGAGATAGTCTGACCATGTGCCTCATTCAGTGTGATCTTTTCTAGTTTCACCCACATACCACCAAATTCCATGCTTTTTCTTTATAGTATTCTATAGTGTATATAATTTAATTTTCATTATCCATTCATTAGTTGAAGGGCATTTTGGTTGTTACCATTTTTTAGCTAGTGAAGTCATGAATCTTGAAGGAGAACCTATTACCAAAACTTTAATAAATCAGCATAATTCTAACTACATTTTAAATATGTAGCCTTATATGCACAGATAAGAATAGTGCTCATTCCTTATCAAAGAAATTTCCCTTTGCAACAGAAACTATTATAGAAAACCACAGCAGATCAAAATGCAGACAGCAGGAGATGTTGTGGTGTCCGACCCCAACTGATTCATCTACAACATAATTCCTGCACATAAGGTTCAGAAATCATTGCAGAAGAGAGATAGGAAAGATTATAAGAGCTAAAGGAACAGGGAGTTTGCTGTGAGATTATTTCTCTATGAATGTTAGGAAAGCTACACTTGAAAAGTCTTACCAATATGACTCCTGAGACAAGACCTGAGCAGCAAAGACATCACTGGCCATGTTAATGTGAAAGGGGAAGGAACTACAGGCGACTGGGGATGCTGAGGGCAGGTGGAATGGTCTTCCCCACAGACAAGACCCCTCATCTTCTGCCAGGTTGGTCATCCAATACTAAATGTTCTGTTCTGAGATGACATATATAGGTAACGCTGTACAGATTGAGGAGGTTTTATTTATATATTTAGGAATACATGTGTGTGTATGTTTATATACATGTATATGTGGTTATACATGTGTGTGTGCATGCATGTGTGTACATATGTAAGAACAATTAAAGAAAAAGAGGCTATGAATTTGGGAGAGAGAGAGCAAAGTTGGTGCATGGGAGGAACTGGAGGGAAGAAAGGGAACAGAGGAAATGATGTAATCATAATTTCAGAAAAATAAAACATTATTGTAACCCAAAAGAGAATCATTAGCCACAAATACTATAATAACAATAATGTCAGATGATTATGGTTGTAATGATGATAACTTCAATAGGGACCATTATACAGAGTTTAGCGTAGACCAGACCGTGTGCAAGTGCTTTTGTGTATTACCTCATTTAATTTTCATAACAACAGTATTAGGTAAGCCTAGTCTCCCCTACCCTCACCCCCACCCCACCAAAAATGATGCAGAATCTAAGGAACAGCTAGTGAGTGGCCAAACTCAAATTTGACAATGGCAGTCTGACTGAGAGTAAATAAGTCGCACGGGTCCTGAAGTGTCTATTTATGACTGGTTGCCAGTGAGAGGTCCGTGTTTTCTTCCACACAAGGGAAAGAGCCCTAGCATGCAACTCACTCTTGTGAATTTTTTATGTGTAAATGATGAAAGTTTGACTTTTTTTTCCCTTAGAATGTGTTTATTCTGTTAATGCTGTCACCCTGGCCTGCTGAGTATTTAGAAGGAAGTGGGACCCTGCTTGTTGTAAGCGTTCATCATCCACTTGCCTTAAATGGGTTCCTGTTGGAAGCGAAACTGAAGAGTGAGCTTCAGGCAAGGTTCTATGCAGCTGGGCACAGCCAGGCTCCCCCGAAGAGCTCCCTCCGGGCACAGCCAGGCTCTCCGGAAGAGCTCCCACCAGCTACGGGATGTCTGGGCACAGCATGCATGAGATTTCCTCACCTGGGAAATTCCTCCCTTGCCTAGCAGACCCCTGCCTTCTCCAAGAACACTTCTTTACACTTTTTTGGTTACAAGTATCTCCCTGTTGAAGCCTAAGGTAGTTAGTGCTTCCAAGATGAAATGCCAAGTACCCACTGCTCTGTCCTTGCCCGTAGTCTCATACATATCTGCAAGCGAAGACAGGACCTTGTGCCAAGAAGACAGGTCTCTCAAGTTGATTTTGCTCTCTGGAAAGCAACTGCTAGATATGGTACTGGTCTTTACTGCAGTTTCCACAGACTCAAAAAGAAAAAAAAATGTTTATAAAAGCCAAATACAGTTTGGTACAGACATTTTTTTGTTTTTTGCTTTTTTTTTTTTTTTTTTAGAATTTTGTTTTTGCTCCTCAGAAACCATCACCAATGTGGTCATGGTAGAAATGGAGCCAGTTCTGTTACCCTGAAGCACCTCTCCTTAAACACTGATTTGAATAATCCAGGCCAGGCCTTGCCAGGAACAGCCGGCGTTGTTTGGCTTTTTGAGTAGACTTCCGGGACAAAGTGCCCTGAACACCCACAGCAAGACCGCACCCCAAGCAACAGCATGGTCACCGTACACCAAGGCTCCAACTCCTCGAGTGGGAGAGAAAGAAAACCCGCGTGGCCCTCCCTGCTTCCACCTCAGCTGGCCTCAGTCACTGCCGTTGTTGTTTCCGTTGTTTCCGAGACAGTATCTTGGAGCACAGCTCTGGCTTTGCCTCCCTATCACCAAGACATCTGAGGCAAATAAAGGCATCTGTCTTTTCAGTTTTCTGGTTCTTAGTCAGTGGAGGCCGCCAAAGGAAACATCCAAGTTTCCCTATCAGTGTAATTTTCGTCAGATCAGGAGAAAGCTTTAGAAATCCTGTTTGTTGGCTTTGAGAACGGGCCTAACCCCACAGCTACTTTTCTTCTCTTGGTGCTAGGGATGGAATCTAGGGCTTGATCCTTAGGTAAATGCTCTGCAATGAACTCCACAACTTCTTTTCAATCACAGGGACAGTGAGCTGCCAAAGGACCAGATCTGCGGGAAGAAACTGTAAGCGAGACCTAGTCAGGTTTGGAGGATGGGCGGTGCCTATTGGCTGTGCTTCTCTTGTCTATGGGACTGAAAACCGTTATTTTCTCCTTTCCCGTCATTCTGAAGTTAACCAGCGCTACAAGTGAAAAAGAAAAAGAAAAAAGAAAAAAGAAGAAAAAAAAAAAAACAACCCTCGGGTGCATTCTCGTGTTTTAGAGGCTACCCGACTTGGTAAACTAAGCAAACGACTTGGATAGTTTTTATGCTACTTTGCCAGAAAAATGAAAACCAGATCTTCCACTTTCTTGATTCATTCAACGGCATGGTGGTGCAGGGCTGATCAGCAACAGACATGTCTTCTGCCTTCAACAATTTATATACTATAAGTACAGGAAATATACATATAAATGTATATAAGTAAATTTATGAATATAGAAATTTAACTTTCATTCTTGATACCACTATAAGAAAAGAGGAAAGGGGGCTTGAGAGAGGGCTTAGTGGCTGAGTGCTTGTAGCTTTTGCAGAGGACCTAGTTTCCAACACACACACTGGGCAGCTCACAACTGTCTGCAGAAAGTCTAGAAGCCATGGACATCCCAAGCAGGACCTGTGGCTCAAGTTACATACTTGAGCAAAGTAGTAAAAGCCAAGTGGGAGACCGAGGGCAAGGCAAACAGTTGGCATGATAGGCAGTATAGGTTTGGCAACTTAGGTTTCATTTCACCTGTCTAGGCAAGCTTTGAGGGACTTGTTTATACTCTGTTCAGTTCCTAAATCAGGAAGCATAAACCCCAACTATCCATGTACCCATTACTGAGTCTTAGTCTGTGTTGGCTGGGTCTAGTAGCAATTAAGTTATAACTTCTGTCATCAGATAATGGAATAATAAAAGAATAAAAACAACTAGAAAAGTGTAGTGTGAGGCTAGTTATAGAAGAGAGAGAAGATACTACTTGTTGCAACCATGTCGTAAGAAGGGGAGGCATCAACATCAATGGGGTCTCGCTGTGTCCCTGGGACATCCATGCATTGGCTGACAACCACGGGACCCCTCTGCTGCATTCCCCAGGCCACCAATGCAGACTGTGCTGGGGCAAAAAATGAGATGGCTGAGAAGCCTTGGTTTTGCCTGGCTTGAAAGCATACGTTTGGTCAACTCAAGGGAAGGAGCTAATGCACAAAGCAATAGCAGTCTCCAGTATTTCCTGAGTCACGTCATTTAGATGACTGCTACTTTTAGAATAAAATATTTTAGCCACTGGATGTGAACCAGACAGACTTCTGATATATATTCCCAAATTAAACAACTATAATATCATAAAGATAGGTACTAAGTTTTTAAAGTAACCATTCCTAAGCACTGACAGAAAATGTTCTGCTGGTTTTTGTCCTTCCCAAAACTTGCTATAATCTGTAATAATTAGGTCCCATTTTCCTGTCCTTCATTTTTTTCCTTTATAAGTACCATACCAAAGGCAGCCAGTTCTGTCTGTCCCTTGGCTCCCCAGGGCCCAGCACAGTGCCTCAAACACAGCAGGGGCCCAATTAATATTTTTTGAGTGAATGAATGAAACTCATTCTGTTCCTTTGCAGGGGTGTCCTTATTGCTGTGCACACTCCAGACAGCGTGCAGAGAGGCTGGGGGCTACACTGGGCGTCTAAGGTATTTTGCAATTCATGGCTGACCCACACTGACCCTTTATTTAATTAAATCTTTCACTTGTGAATGAATCATTTCTTCCATTAATTAAAGTAGGATGCACATATGTCTCTGTAAAGTAAATGTCAAAAGAAAGCATTCCACCTAAAATATACAGGAGGCTCTGACCACCGTCAGGAGTCATCCATCATAATCAGCTGAAATGATCAACTCTGTAATTAGAGACAGCACAATCATCTCTTATGGCCTCAAAATATTAGTTGCAGATTCTCAACCAATCTGTCAGCTCCTGTATTAATGGAAGGAGCAGCTCTGAGTGGGAGGCAGAGAGAGACACAGACATTTATGATGTGGAAGACAGAGCCTGTGGCCTCTGCACGGCCGGCAGGCCAGCGTCTTCATGGGCTGTGTGAGGCTCTACTCACACTGGGCATTAGTATCTGGACTATTGGTGCTGGGAGACAGCAGGGATCGCTTGCTCTGTCGCAAGACTCAACATTGGCTCACTCTTTTCTGCAGAAATAATGAGATTTGCAAGACCTGATGGTCTGTTGAAGGGGCAAAGTTAGCATATTTCATGTACTTTTCAGCGCCCCCTGGAGGAAAGGGGGTGTCGCATCGAATCACATCTTAAAACTCCAGGGAAGAATGCATGTCCACTTCAAAAGATTTCACCTCAGAGTAAACTAAGCGCTGTCCAAACTTCACTGGGAATTCTGCCACAGAGTTGAAAAGAAAGAGGGTGGGGTGTGCTGAAGTCTTGAGTATCTCCATGGCATAGGGATCCCAGTCTCTGGAGCAAGGTATTAGGATCCCACACGTTTAAAGTTCACCAGATTTTGGAAGAGGCGGAAACTGTTCTATTTGAAGTGCTGGGCTTTGCAGGATGATAAACATTGTCCCTGCACATTCAAGGGCGACAATTTCAGAGGAGGCCAGAGCAGACCAGCCAGCACAATTGGATGTGTTTGTAACAGTGCATGTATGTTGAACACCAACTGCTCTTTTAGTTTTCCTTTGAATGAGCCCTGGAGGACGGTGAAGGGATGGTGAGGACCTTGAGATCGCCAGGCCTGTTTCCAATGTGGCACAGGGGGTCTGAAAGGCAACGGGTCATTTCAGGGTCTGCAGCAATGGCAGAGCTACCTCCCACCTTGATTCCTGTTTCTCAGCTCTGGGCCTTTTCCTTGGGAAACCAGAGGGTGTCTTCCCCTAGCACAAGGCTAGCCAAGAAGCACTGGGCTGCTTTTAGTGTAAGAGAGTCTTAAGTACTCTCATGGGCCCAGGAAACATCAGTAGCTTTTCTCAGACTTCAGTCCAAGTTCTTTGCATTATTGCAGAGGTTGTCACTGATATTTTCCCATTTCATGGTACTTATCTTTGGGTTTTTCCTCACTTTTAAAAATAGCATTTGAGTTTTTTTCTGTTGATATCTACCTACCTACCTACCTACCTACCTATTTACATACCTACCTACCTCTTTACCTATCTACCTACCTACCAACCATACCTATCCTGTTTGTCTATCAGCTATATGCATATGAGAGAAGAAGTTGTGTTGGATATATATTTTGTCTAAGAAGGACAAGAGCACAAAAAATTACTTGTTTGCTTGCAGAGAATAGAAATCAACACTAGACATACTGACTCCTGTTTGTTTTGCCCTGGTCCTAAGTGCACCAATCTGGGTAGGATGGCTGCTGAGGGAGCTGCGGGATCTGCCCATTTCAGCCTGCCCAGTGCTGGGATTGGGCGTGTGTGCCCGCATGCCTTTCATTTATTTTTATTTTTATTTTTTAAATGTGAGTTCTGAGGATTAACCTCAGGTATTCCTACTTATGTGGCAGGCCTTTTATGGCTTGAAGAGTCATGTTACTATCTCTAAATTTGTGACTTCTAGTTTTTCTTCAGAAACAACTATCTTTTATGATATCTAGCTTAAAAAAATCTCTTATATTTATTTTATTTTATTGTATATATGAGTGTTTTGCGTGCATGTATGTATATGTGCGCCTAGGTGTCCTTGGAGGTCAGAAGATGGAGTAAAATTTCCAGTAGCTGGAGTTACAGATAGTCTTGAGCCACATGTGTGTGTGTGTGGGGTGGGGTGGGGAATTGAGCTTGTCAAGAGTAACAGGTATTCTACTGTTACCTTCTGACCCCTGCTTTTTAGTTTTGGGTACTGAGCCATGAGTTTTGCACATTCTATCTATCTTTTTCTTTTTATTATGCCTTAGAGAATTTCATACAATGAATTTTGACTATATTCACCCCTCCCCCAGCTCTTTCGAGGTTGACCTCCATCCTGTCCCCTGCCTGCCCAACTTTGTATACTTTCTTTTGACCCATCAAGTGCAATCTGTGCTGCTCATGTATTCGTGGATGTGTGGCCTTCTGCCAGAGTTTGGTTGGCTGGCCCTCCAGGGACAACACTCTATTTGTTTGTTTGTTTATTTAATTTTACATCCTGAGTGCTATTTCCCTTCCCTCCTCCCCTCCCAGGCCCCATCCCCCACTGTTCCTCCTCTGTTTCTCTTCAGAAAAGGTAGCTCTCCCATGGGTATTACCCTGCCCTGTCATATTAGTTGCAGTTACTCTAGACACCTCCTATCCTATTAAGGCCAGATAAGGCAGTCCAGTAGGAGGAAAGGGTCCCAAAGGCAGGAACAGAGTCAGAGACAGCCCCTGTCCCCACTGTTAGGAGTCCCATAAGAAGACAAAGCTATACAATTGTAACGTGTCTGCAGAGGGCCTAGGTCAGTCCCACACAGGCGCCCTGGTTGGCGGCTCAGTTTCTGTGAATCCCTACGAGCCCAGGGTTGTTGGTTTTATGGGTTTTCTTGTGCTGTCCTTTACCCCTCTGACTCCTACAATCCTTCCTTTCCCTCATTCATACGATTCCCCAAGCTCCACCTAATGTTGGACTGTAGGTCTCTGCTTTCATGTGTTGCTGGGTGAAGCCTCTCTGATGACCACTGGGTTAGGCACCAACTTTGAGTATAGCAGAATATCATTAGGCATCATTTCATTGATTGATTGATTATTTTTTCCCAGTTCTATCCTAGGTCTCTGGGCTATCCAGCCTCTGGATCCTGGCCCTCCAGGCTGTGTCACGGATGCGCCCCTGCACCTCTCCTTCAACCCAGGACTCCATATTCTAGCCCATGACTCCAGGAGAAAACTACCGCCTTCACAGAGGCCACATCTTTTCTTGGAACCCCAGAAGCAACATTGGTACTTAAAACCCCAGAGGTCATGCAGGTTTCAAAGGTTCTGGGCTTTAAGTTGTTGAAGGAGTCTTTGCTACTGCTGCAGTTTCGTTGCTTGGTAGAGAACTGCTCAAGTTCTCAAGGCAGATGGTCAGTGCACGAGGTTAAAGGAAAGCCAGCTCACCATATTTACAAGAACTGTCACATCCAAAAACACTTCACTGATGAAAGTAAATTGCATGGCCGTTCCCAGTGCTGGTGGGAAGGGAGCTGACAGACAGCTAGTGTTGGGAGGAGGAAGAGGGAGCTAATACAGACTAAATAATAATACAAATTATACAATCACCTTACCATTTGTTTATTTTGACTGGTAGGGCCCTTAATTCTTTCCATGCAAGCAGGTGTCCTTTCATTTCTGCTTCTTTGCAAAGCTCCAGATTCTAAAGCCACTAGGAAGGTTTCAGTTTCTTGAATGCTTTCTGGGTTGATGCTGAGCGGACTACTAATGGTTGAACTAGGGACCATACTGCTGTTGGCAAATCTCAGCCTCACAGTGTTCTACGCTGGATTCCCTCACAGATACATAAGAGTATGTGTGTGTGTGCCCTTTAATAAAAATTTTATTTTCTCAAAAGCACGGTATTTTCTGAAAGCCAGAAGGTCTTGTTTGCAGCTCTGATATAGAATCCTAGAATAAAGCCACAGGTTTTTAGAGCTGCCTTCAGAAGGAGCTTAGTTCAACTATGTCATTTTCGAGACAAGGGGGCAAACACCTGCATCTTGAAACTTCCAATCCTCATATGCACCAGGTCCCGGCTTTCTTTATCTTTTTCTTTTTTTTCTCAAGTAAAAGCATCATTGAGAAAAAAAATCTGGGGTGACCTTTACATGATTTACTGAGGTCGTAACTCCTTGATAGAGAAAGACCCCTGTGCTGTTCATTTCCTAAGAGCATTCACATGACTCGCCTGCTTCGTCACTGCAGCCTGATTGCTATGGAAAAAGGAAAAGGAACTGTTCCCATTTCTCTTCATAATTGTATGACTCTTTTGCTTTTAGGGCTATCGGAAAGAGTTGAGAGAGGTCTGCTCACTAGCTCCAGTGTCCTGAGGGCTCCTCGGGCTGGGCTGGGTCCACAGGGGAGAGGAAAGGGGAACACCAAGCCTAGCTCTCCAGTTAAGGGATTTTAAGTACCTGCTAGGCCCCAAATTCTCATTATTGAGCACTTGGTTTATCCTGAGAATATTTAAGGCAAAATAGAATTTACTATGTAAATCGTTTGTAACTGTCTTCTACATATTAGACCTGGTTTTGCATATTAAGATCAGACTGTGAACACGACAGAGAAAAAAATCCTGGTGCCTAAGGTGCTTCTGGGTCAGTGAAGCAAGGGAAAGGGAAGGATAAGTTATCAAGAAAATGTGTATGCAGGGTTTGATTCATTGTGTGTACGTGAGCTTGTGTATGTGAGCTTGTGTGTGTGCGTGTGTGTGTGTGTGCGCGCGTGTACATGTGCGTGCACATTTGTGTGTGTGTGTGTGTGTGTGCACTCACCACACTATACATGCAGAGGTCAAAGGACAACTTCAAGGAACTGGTGTTCTCCTTCCACCATGTGGGTCCTGTGGACAGAACAGAAATCTCAGGTTTTCTTGTAAGAATCTTACCGCCTGAGCCACCTCCCAGCCTGGATTGTCATTTTGAAAGGAACAAATAAATCAAAGGTGATGACTGTAGGTGGGGAAGCACAACGGTGAGCTCAGAATTACACGCAGAGAAAAAGAATTATCCTGGAGGATCCAGATATGCAAGTCAGGTTATCCGCAGATTAAGCAGAGAGGATGGCATGTGTGGATGCGGATGCATAGTGGATTAGTATCTTCAATACTGCAAAGGCTGTCTTTTCTGTTTGTTGTATATATTAAATGCAGATAACATAACATTTTAATGAGCATTTACCACTTGATTTTCTAATTAAAAATTTATGTGTGTGCTTACGTGTGTGAATTTCCAGTATATAATACAATGCTATTTTAAGCATGATTTTGATAGAATATATTAGCTCTCTAGGCTTCTCCTATATACTGGAAGTTTGTAACCTTTGACTTGTGTCTCCCCCCTTTCTTCTGACTCTGCATATGCTCTGGTACCCACCATTATCTTCTTTGCTTCTCTGTAATCAAATAATGTTTAAAAAATGCCAATCCAAAACATGCATTGTTCCATTGCATTACTTTAAAAATTTTTTTTAATTTTATTTTTTGAAAAGTATGTTCTTTTGTTAAAAAGGAAATAAAAACGTTTTATGATAAAATTGAAGATTTACATGGAAAATATTTCTGATTAAATAGAAGAGATATATGGAAAAACACATTAAAATTGACAATTTTTATGGAAAATTAAAGAGTAAAGTGGTAGACATAAAAACATTGCTAAATTAATTGAAAAAAGAATTAGAAATTTTTTATGATAGAATTGAAGATTTATGTGGAAAATATTTTTGATAAAATTATAGAAAATGTAGAGAAACATGTTAAAATTGAAGATTATCATGGAAATTTTTATATAGATATAATAATGGTGGGCATAAAAGTATTCCTAAATTGATTAAAAGTGGAATTATAAACATTTTCTGATAAAGTTGAAGATTTACATGAAAAATATTTCTGATAAAACTGAAGAAATATATAGAAAAACATGTTAAAATTGAAGATTATCATGGAAAATTATACAGATAAAATGGTAGGCATGAAAATAATTCTAAGTTGATTGAAAGTGGCATTACAAGCATTTTCAGGTAAAATTGAAGATTTAGATGGAAAATATTTCTGAAAAATTCAAGAAATATATAGAAAAACACGTTAAAATTGACTATTTCATAGAAAATTATACAGATAAAATGGTAGACATAAAAAAACCTTTCTAAATTAATTGAAGGTGGACTTAAAAACATTTTGTGACAAATCTAAAAAAAACATTTTGTGATAAAATCAGAGATTTACATGGAAAACATTTCTGATAAAATAGAAGAAATATATAGAAAAACATGTTAAATTGAAGATTATTATGAAAAATAATGCAGATAAAATGGTAGACAAAAATTACTAAATTAATTGAAGGGAATTATAAACATTTTCTGATAAAATTGGAGATTTACATGAAAAATATTTGTTAGTCTATGTCTTTTTATTGGGGAATTGAGTCCATTGATAGTAAGAGATATTAAGAATAGTGATTGTTGCTTCTTGTTATTTTTGATGTTATTTTTATGTTTGTGTGGATATCTTCTTTTGGGTTTGTTGGAAGAAGATTACTTTCTTGCTTTTTCTAGGGTGTAGTTTCCCTCCTTGTGTTGGCGTTTTCCATCTATTATCCTTTGTAGGGCTGGATTTATGGATAGATATTGTGTAAATTTGGTTTTATCATGGAATATCTTGCTTTCTCCATCTATGGTGATTGAGAGTTTTGCTGGGTATAGTAGTCTGGGCTGGCATTGTGTTCTCTTAAGAGTCTGTATGAGATCTGCCCAGGATCTTCTTGCTTTCATCATCTCTGGTGAGAAGTCTGGTGTAATTCTGATAGGTCTGCCTTTATAAGTTACTTGCCCTTTTTCCCTTACTGCTTTTAATATTCTTTCTTTGATTGGTGAATTTGGCGGTTTGATTATTATGTGCTAGGAGGACTTTCTGTTCTGGTCCAGTCTGTTTGGAGTTCTGAAGGCTTCTTGTATGTTCATGGGTATCTCTTTCTTTAGGTTAGGGAAGTTTTCTTCTATAATTTTGTTGAAGATATTTACTGGACCTTTAAGTTGGAAATCTTCGCTCTCTTCTCTACCTATGATTAGGTTTGGTCTTTACATTGTGTCCTGGATTTCCTGGATGTTTTGGGTAAGCTTGTAGCTTTATGCATTTTACATTTTCTTTGACTGTTGAGTCAATGTTTTCTATGGTATCTTCAAAACCTGAGATTCTTTCTTCTATCTCTTGTATTGTTGTTGATGCTTGCATCTATGACTCCTGAATTCTTTCCAAGGTTTTCTATCTCTAGAGATGTCTCACTTTGTGGTTTCTTTATGGTTTCTATTTCCACTTTTAGATCCTGGATGGCTTTGTTCAGTTCCTTCACTTGATTGTTTGTGTTTTTCTGTAATTCTTTAAGGGATTTTTATGTTTTCTTTTTAAGAGCTTTTACCTGTTGACCCATGTTCTCCTGTATTTCTTTAAGGGAGTTATTTAATTCCTTCTTGAAGCCATCTATCAGCCTCATGAGATACGATTTTAAATCCAACTTTTGCTTTTCTGGTGTGTTGGGGTATCCAGAACTTGCTGTGGTGGGAGAACTGGGTTCTGATGCTGCCAAGTAGCCTTGGTTTCTATTGGTAGGGTTCTTGTGCTTGCCTTTCACCATCTGCTTATCTCTGGTGTTAGCTGGTCTTGCTGCCTCCTGTGGGCCTGTAAGGCTGTGTCCGTACTTCTGGGAGAGCAATTCTCTTCTGGTAGGGTCTGTGCACAGAAGGCTGTGGAGCCGCCCCCATATAATTATTTTGATTGCTTCTTTTTAACATTCCTTCCTGGAATCAGTGGGTAAGAGCACTTGATGCTCTTACACAGGACCTGGGCTTGGTTCTCAGCACTCACAGGGTGTTTACAACTGTCTCGAATCCAGTTCTAGGGGATCTAACACCCTCTTCTGGCCTCCAAGGGCACTGCATGTGTGCTGCACATACATACACATAGGCAAACACTCATACACATGCAGAAGTGTTAATGACTTGAAAGCCTCAAGTGGACTGAGAAGCCCTGGACAAGGGAGCTGACCTCTGTGATGATACCTATGGGCTGTGAGGTTCTGGATGCTGCTAATAAGGGGACCAACAGACGTCTTTGAGATAGTCTCTACCACTTTGAGATGGCAGGGAAATCTTCTATTCATTATGTTCTCCCTTTTCTATTCAATAAAAACCCAAAGTACTACTTGCAATGTATGCATAGACTCCATTTATGCCAAGAGACAGTGGCCCTTCAGCTGTTCTGACTAAAGGGAAAATTCTACCTCTAGAGAGGCCCATCTTTCTTTAACTTCTATGTAGCCTCTATCAACTCTGATTTAAAAAAAAGTGTTCTCTCCTGAGTTCTACCACAGCACCAGGTACATGTAGCTGTGCTTTACCTAATATTAAGGCAGATGTTTAAAGCTAAGTGGAATATTTAATCCAAAGACTTTTGAATGTGTTGTCATTCAGAGACCAGTTCTTACAGCAGTCGTTTAGACCCAGCACACTGGAGTGTGCCTTAAGCCAGTATCAGCGAGATCCTTACACAAATGTAAGAGTCGGGCCCAGTGACACACAGGGGAATGCAATGTACGTGAACGCAGAGATTGGAGCCATGCATCTGTAAGTGAAGGCACAGCTAATAGTGACAGTGAAACATCAGCTAGGGAGACAGGCAGACACTCTCCCTTACTCTAACCCCACTCCCACCCCTCCGCCCAAGGACCGGTCTGCCCAGGCTGCTCTGGGAAAGTGGCAAACACATCTGTAGTCTGTCTGTGGGCACTCCACACAGGAGATAGATCAGCCAAATCTTCTCTGACCACTGCGGAAACAGTCTGGCTTTGAGCACGAGAGGTTATACTTATGTAAATACTTATGTATTTAATCCTTTTATAACCAGAACACTGTTGAAAAATAAGTACCGCAAGCAGATACATGGAACAGAAAAGCATGCAAGAAAATTCTGCCTTCACTCTTCCAAACACTGAGGATTAACAAGGCATACTGATATCGTGAAGGATTATAACTATGGTTTTCTGTAATTGGCAGTCCCCCCACCCCCACCCCACCGCTAACCTAGGCCTCCCTGCTTCTTTGGAACTTACAGGCAGGGAGTCCCTGGCCCAGGGCAGTGCTTCCTGTATTTGCTTGAGAATGTTTAGACAAGTTTCCAAAGCGCAGCCCTAGATGGAAGAAAGAAAGTTACAACTTCCAGTGAGTTGTCCTGATTCCAGGGTGTGACACAGAACCACCAAGTCTCACTGTGGTTTGGAAGGTTAAGTTACTAAGTGAAATCAAGGGAACCCAAAGGGAACACAAGCATCCCAGCATTGGATTCACTTCAATTCTCTCTCTCTCTCTCTCTCTCTCTCTCTCTCTCTCTCTCTCTCTCTCCTTCTCTCTCTCCCCTTTTCTCCCCCCCTCCTTCCCTCGCTCCTCATCTCATAACACACACACACACACACACACACACACACACACACACACACACACACACACACTTTCTCATACGGCAACCCTGGGGGAGAGAAGGCAGCTGCAGAAGCCAAAAAAACCTCCCCAGCCCTAATTAAACCCTCCAAGTCTCCAGGCAACGCAGCTAAGGAAAAACATCATTTCCAAGCTGAAGACCCCCAGCCCCCAGCCCCAGCAAAGGAAACAGGTCGTTTGGTTTAATCAGCCTACGTGCACATTCTCTCTCCCCAGGTTGCCAAGACCGAGCCTGTACCTAGCAGAGGTATTTGTGTAATCAAAGCTTCTGGAACTTTCCCTGCCAAGGCTACCAAAGTGAATAGGCTCCTGAGGTAAAAATGTTCCCCTGCTGGGGACGGCGCCCTTGAAGTCTACATCAAAATCAAGAAAGGGTCACAGCTGTTGCGGCACCCCACAGCGGAAAACTTGCAAGAGATCCCAGCCTGCATCACTGTGCCGCTTCAGGTCGGCAGGAAACAGGCCCTATTTGCCTCAGAGAGGGGGCGGGGTGGGTGGGTGGAGAGACAGAGAACGGGGAGAGACAGACAGAGACAGAAACACACACACACACACACACACACACACACACACACACACACACATTTTGAGATTTTGAGAGAGAAATTAAGAGAGATGGAGATTGAGAGAGACAGAGACAGAGACAAATTGATTTTCAAAAAAGTCTCCATCAGTATTCTCTGAGATGGAAAAGACCCGCCCCTGCATCCAGGCATCCCACCTCCAATCTAGTCAACATCCTCAGTCTCCGGAGAGTTGGGTGTACTGCATATTGGCCGAGAGCCACTAGATGGCAGCAGGTTAACTCTTCAGATGCCAGAATGGGCTCTGGGTTGAGTCTGGTTAAAGTAAAGGAAAAAATGATGGCCTCTTTCTCTCCAGTATTCTTGGCAAACGTTCTGCAAAAAGGGCTTCCTGGTGACCCCCTAGCACCGCAGCTGGAGTCAGGCTGGGACACAATTGTGTGCTATAGGTTTAATGACTTTAATGACCCTTGCCACATGGTTCCAGGACTAAAAATGCTTTAGGAAATTCATGCATGTTCGAATTCCTTTTAATAACTATTTTAATAACTATTAAGTACATGTTCATTCACCCCATTTTCCAGACCAGGGTCCTTGCCCTATCAGAATTACCAAGGAGAAGATGGCATTAGAAAACAAACAGAGTTCTCATAACTGGCTGCCTTGCAGGACACAGAGTTAGTTTTGCTACGGACAAATCTGAAAGACTTGTGGAGAGAAGATGCGGGTTCCACAAACTTTGATGATGCTGGTTTTATGCTTTTAGAGTGAGCAATGCCCTAAAATGTAGGAGCTATCAGGAAGAAACCTAGCCAGCAGGCTCAGAAATACTTGCTGCTTAGACCACAAGGAAACAAATCTTTCTCTGGGGGCATTCTGGCCTCTGCAAAGAATTCCCCTGCATCACACCTATTAAACTTCTGCCACAAATATAAAAATTCAGTGGTGGTGATTGGAACAGGGGCCAGAAAGGTGAAAGAGATTTACTTCAGGAGGGAAGAGAGAACTACCAGCCACAGGAGGAATAAAGTCAGAAGGGAGGGACCATAGCTGGGACAACAACACAAGTTGTGCTTGTGTATGAAGGGTTTGGGAGACCCCAGCAGGCAGAGGAGGGAAGGCGGGAGCGGGCAGCCATAATGCAGGTGATCTATAGGACTCGGGTGGAGTGAAAGGGGTTTGGCTGGGCATTTGGGATTCCCTTTGATATGTTTCAAGAGAGTTCAGCAAGATGACAATGGTCTCACAATTTTTATTCGTTGGCCTGGAGACCGCCTAAGACCCACGGCTGCATGGGTGGCAAAGCAGACTCTCTTTGCTGTCCTTAGCTGTCTAGGTGGTGTGGCACCAACTGTAATCTCGGCTTCTTTTCTAAATAAAAAAACTCCTTTAGTGGATACACAAATAAAACTAAGGGCTCCGCTCAAGCACACTTGTCCAATCCGAATTCTAGACGCCTCAGTGAACTTTTATATTGTTAACATGGCTGTTTGGAAACTGTGGACTTTCAGTTAGGGTTATACAATTATACATTTCATTGTCAATTGTACTCTTTTTTTGTAGCTATGGGGAGGTGAGAGAGTGAGAAAGAGAGATGGTGGTAGAGGGAGAGAGAGAGAGAGAGAGAGAGAGAGAGAGAGAGAGAGAGAGAGAGAGAGAGAGAGAGAGAGAGAACCATGGCAGAATTAAAACTACAAACAAACAAACAAGCATTTCCTATCTTCTTGAACTCCTGGTTCCTCCTCATCTCCTGACACCCTTGGTAGTTCTCCTTCCTATATGTTATCCTGCACCACATATATATATTTTTTACATACATGTATGACATTTACATTATAGGTTAGGATCGCCATACGAGAGAGACCTTATTTTTTCTTTTTGAGGTCAGGTGACCTTGCTTAATATTATACATTGTAAATCCATCCATGCCTCTGCAAACTTCAATTTCTTTAGAGATGAATAATATTCTATTTTAGATTTTGCCAGGTTTTTATTGTCCATTCATCTGTTGATGGATATCTAGCGTGGTTCCCATTCCTTGCTATCATGAATAAAGCAGCAATAAACACAGATATGCAAACGTCTCAGTGGCAGGGTATGGAGTTCTCTGGATTTGTGCCAGGAGTGGGATAATGGATCATATAATGTTATATTTTTATTTTTTTTGAGAAATCTCTATTGATTTCCATAGTGGCTGTATTAATTTGCACTCCACCAGCACTGAATAAGGGTTTCCCCTTCATTTCCTCCTCTTCAACATTCCTTGTCAGACTTGGTGATAGTATCTTGACTGGGTTGAGTTGGTTCCTCAAAGCACTTTTAATTTGTATTTCCTGGTGACTAGGTCTGTTGAACACTTTTTAAAAGTAGTTACTAGTCATTTGTGCTTTTTTTTTTCTTTTTAAACTGCGGACTCAGTTCATTAGCTTAGTTGTTGATTGGAACTTTTATTTCCTTGATATTCTAAGTTCTGCTTTCCTGTATGTCAGCTCTATGTCTGACGTATGGTTGGTGAAGATGTTCTTTCCTGTTGACTGTCTGTGTGCTCCACTGATAGCATTCTTTGCAGAAAGGAGACTTTTAAATTTCATCTGTTGACTCTTGGGACTAGATTTTGTGCTATTGATATTCTATATAGAAAGTACTAGCTTACCGCAATGTCTTGAAAAGTATTTTTTTCTGGGAGTGGGGGCGGGGGAAGAATCTAGAAAAGCAGAATTTTCATGCTTAGCTTGATATACAGTTTCTTCTTGAATGGTCAGCCTCAGACTTAATTATTCACCAAAAGATAGGAAGGTGGCTCTCTGGTGGCCATGTTTTCTAGTGTCATCCCCACCCTCCAGCTGGGTGCATGGCCCAGCTGGTCAAGGTTTCATAGATTTGGAATATTTTGTGGCCTACTTATAAGCCTGCTTTCTTCCTTAGGATAAGAATGTTATGTCTTTGAGAAACTTATATGAGTTAGGTCTTAGGCTCCTGACAATCAATTTGTGTGATATGCTAGTTAGCTCACACTCCTTCCCCCCAAGTCAGTGTTAGTGTTAGTGTGTGTGTATGAGGTCCTATATGTGCAATATAAGTTTGTATTATGTGCACCCATATTTATGAGTGCACAGAGGTCAGAGTAGGCTGTCAGATGTCTTGCTGTATCATTCTCTGCCTTATTTCTTTTGAGACAGGGCCTTGTTTTTTTTCCCTTTTAGTAGACTAACTTGTCTGCAAGCCCCTTGGTCCTTCTGTCTCTGCCCCAAACAGCATTGGGGGTACGGGCACACGTGATTTTTAATGCTTTGCGGAGGTCCTGGGGATCTTAAATCATAGAAAGTGCTCTTACACATCGAGCCATTCCCACAGTCCCTGCTTCATGCATTTAGTACTAGTCAGTTGCGGGGGGTGGGGGGGTGGGGGGGTGGGGGGCGGGGGGGGTGCGGGGGGTGGGGGGGTGGTGGGGGTGGTGGGGGGGTGGTGGGGGGGTGGGTGGGGGTGGGGTGGGTGGGTGGGGCTCTTTCGCTTTACATTAGTGGCTCTCACCCTTCCTAATACTGCCACCCTTTAAAACAGTTCCTTATGTCATGGTGACCTCCAACCATAAAATTATTTCATTTCTATTTCACAACTGTATTTTTGCTACTGTTATGAATCATAATATAAATATCTGCTACACAGATCTGTAACTCCTGTGAAAGGGTCACTTTACCCCAAAGGGGTCATGACCCACAAGTTAAGAGCCGCTGCTGCTTTGCATGACCAAAAATCATGGAGAGGAAAGAAGATGTGCTTTAAATACTGGTCTGAAGAGCCCTTGCTGTCCTTTTATTCGGCAGTAGTTGTCAGCACCCTTGGGCAGTTGGAAGCTTCAGCAAGCAGCAGCGCCCCCTTGCATGCCCTGTGTATGGGACTCCTAGATTGTCCTCCAAAACTCTTGTGGTAACCAGTCCCTGTTGGCTCTCCTGTTTGGTTCCTTATAGCCTCCGTGCTCTCTCACTTCTCACTCTCCCGCTTTCCATCTTCCTGAACTGAACGCTCTCTACCTCTTCTGCATCAACCTCTCTGCCTGATTTCTTCTACAACTCACTGGTTACTGCTGGGATGACTTGGCATGCCTACCTCTGGCATGAGCGTGTTGGACAAAAAGGACTCTTTTGTTCATCATCAGGAGTTGGGGCTGTGACCTGCAGTCTTTTCATAAATGTCTCAAGGTATCCATGGAGGGTCCAAGACAGCTCAGTGCTAGCGTAAGAGTAGTTCTGCTGGCTCTTAGACTGATCTTCCTTTTTGGTCTCAGGGCAGAGACAGGTATGTGAGCCAAGATTCTACAGCTGCTCAGGACCTAGACACTCAGTGGGCCACTTGAGAAATCTGTTCTGGATATACCCAGAGTCCCCCAGTGTCAGGCTGTCCATTGTCTATTGGACCAATGGCAGGTGGACAGGGTCATCTACCAGGTGGGAGAATCCCTCCACCACCTTTTTAGTTGTCATGTGGTAGTTGCCAAGGAACTGAGCTCAGAAGCCAGGGCCAAGGTGTCTCCCAGATGGTTCACTAAGTGAGCATGAACAGTAGTGTCTGAGCCAGTTACAGCCATTTATTTGGGTCAGTCAGAGCCATTGGGTTTAGGGTCAGCCATAGCTGCTCATTTAGACCAATTACACCCTTGTTCCTTAGTACCAACCCCAGCCATCCAGGATTCTGGCTTTGTTTAGTCGTGGTGTTCTCTCTCAGCACCAGTCACAGTAGTACGTCTACTAGGGGGAGTACTCACCTCCTGGAAAATGTGGAAATGGTTTCAGGACCATCTGGAGTCTGTCAGGTTCTGGGATAGCAAAAGATTCAGAGCACTTCAAACAGCTCAGGCCAAACTTCAGGAGCTGGGGTGACCAGCTGCGGCCTATCCTCTGTTGTCCACGGAGTAAACTAGGACAGACTAGTGCTGGCATAGGGAAGTCCTACTGGCTACTAGACTTATAGTTCATTTGTTCAAGGCAGCAATGATGGAATCAAACAATAGCTAGGCAAAGAGTCCAGTTACCCCCTCCCTTCTATCTTTGCATTTCCCATTCCTCTGTTTCACACAACTGAATGACTATCAGTAGTGCTTCCCATATAGACTTAGAGAACTTACCATTGATAGCCACAGGTGTTTTAAATACACTTTTATAGTGCTTTAACAATACATGATACATATCCATGCTCAGAGAGAGGTGGCCTCATCGATCCCATGTTCACACATACTCTCGCTGTCCCTTATCACGACCTACCTTTATCACACCCACTCACTCGTGTGCTGAGCAGATGCCCTCTCTAAAGTTATGGCTGTTGAAATGTCAATGTGTTATGTGCTCTCTTTGTAACTCATCTCAGAGCAATATTGCTCTTAATTCAGTACTGTAATACTGTCCTTATTACAGTAGGGGCATGGGTGGTTTTGAATCTTTGTGCCATCATTAGTGCCTGGCAGTGACTGATGCTCTCTGTATGACTGGCAAAGAGTCGCCATGCGTGTCGCTTCACATGGAGGAAGCCCAGTTTTGGAAACACCATCCCTGTGCAGGCAGTTATCCTAGGATCCAAACTGAAAGAGGTGTTTAGAAACTGCACCTCTAACGATGAGGTGTAGGTCCCATTTCAGCTGTCCATCTCACAAGAAAGCTCACCATAATTCACACAATGCGGACACCATCCCTAGGAGGATGACCTTATGATCCCCAGAGCTGGCAGAGTACAGTTTTCAAAGTCGTCTAGCAATAGATGTTTCTCTGCCTATGTTTCTGTTTCAAGGATAAATTAGTCTTAAATTTTTTTTAAACTATAAAACTACTCCAAGCTCATTAAGGAAAATTTGCAAAGCAGAGAAAAGCAGAGGAGAACAAAACTGTTTTTAGTTAGTGCCTCACTATGTAAATAGCAGGGCCGTGATATTTTAGAGTATGAATTACTCTCTTACTGACGCAACTTAATAAAAGCCAGATGATAGCACATGCTGTATACCAAAATCAGAGCCAGATCCCATGGAAAACACATAGGTGGATGTCATAGTCATTTCTGAAAAAAAACGCAAGCAGGCAGTCACTCCAGGCTCAGCCTGCGAAGCCACGCTAGGTGGGAGAGATGAATGTTGGGAACCCCAGAGTTAGCACACACTCACAGAGAGCCCTGGTGCTCACCCTGAAGTCAGGCCACACCTCAGACCATGTTGCCTTCAGAGCCTATTCATGCAGTTACTGATTAGTACTCCCCACTGCAGTGCTAGGCACAGGGCCCTTCTTAAAGGTACAGACCCTCTTCCAGCCTCAGGCGCTTCCTAGCTGGCTTGCCTTGTTCTGCTGGGAGGCCAGTGGTACCTGACTCTGCATCACTATGCCTGTGCCACTCACCTGGCCTGATCTGATCACACAGGCGCTGTGCGATTTTATACTAGCCCAAGAAGAGTGAGCACAGCAAAATAGGATCGAGAGAAAAATAATTCAGAATAAAGCCAGATAACTTCAGAGTACTGCTTTACGGTCATTCTCTTTTATCAGCAGCAATCACTCATCTCTTACTGTGTGTCTGGTTTATAAATTGAGGTTTATTGTAAGCATGCACATGTAGGAATATATATGTGTATATACACACATATACACACATACACACACACACACACACCTACACATAGTTACTCATTAGGTACTTTTATGTTGTTGCTGTAATAGCACACCATGACCAAAAGTGGCTTAGAACAGAGTCCATTTTGACTTAAAATTCCAGAGGGAGAACCTAATAAGGCAGCTGGGAGGAGGGCATGGCAGTAGGTAGCTGGAGCAGGAAGCTAAACAAACAAACAAACAAACAAACAAAAAAACCACACCCCCCCATCTTCAAGCACACAAGAGAGAACAAATTGAAAGTGTGTCAAGGCCACATAAACTGTGAAAGCTTGCCTCAGTGACATGCTGCTTCCAGCAAGGCTGCACTCCTAAATGTCATGTAACCTCTCCAAACAGCATCATCAACTTGGAACAGTGTTCAAATACAAGAGCCCACGGGGAGAATTCTCATTCAAACCCGCCACCGTGCTTCAACACTATGTACGGTTTCCGTTATACGCTGGGATCTTGAAATGCATCCCTCAGAGATAAGGGGAAAGGGCACAGCAAGTAAAGTTAAAGAAGCTTTCAGGTAGAGGAAAGTAGACCATTCAGGTGCCCTACCAGACAGCTCCCACACGCCTTCGTCGTCATCGTGGAGTGACTCGTCCTGACAGCAGTGTGTCCTGACTTTTCAACACTGTGATGGATTCCTATACGTGCATAGATGGTTGTTTTAGTTGTCCTTAGAAGTGTTTTTTACACCCAGGGTAATGAACCACACTCACAACTGACCTCTGTTCTTTACAAGGTGCTTTGCTAGCTTCTGAACATACAAGTGTGAGGCAGTGTGTTGGAAGACAGCCCTGCTTCCCTGCTGAGTACAGCAGTGTGACATTTACTTGCACCCACACTGTGCCAGTCCTTGCGCTCGGTGCTTTTTCGGAGTTAACATGTTGTATTTAATATTCACAAAAAAAGTGTAAACTGGCCAGAACTTCTTTTCAGCTCCAAAGGAAAAAACTTGAGACTTATACCTCCTTAACTCACACTCCTGGCATTTTGAGCAAAACTCCCATCGGGTTGATAGGGTTAATGGGTGAGAAGCCTTTGACTGAGGGTGGAGGGTTTGGAGTTCAAGGTCACTGCGAGCTGCCTTGCCCACTTTCTCTGTCAGTTCTGTCCAGGAGTGGCCCTATCGCTGGGAGGCTGTGTAAGTCAGACTCTGCAGCAAGAGGACAACTCCTCAGCTTCCCGGGGCTCCGCTTGTAGGAATGCACTTCCCTGCAGCCCTTCCTTCAGACGTAGTGTCCTCCTTTATGGAGAAGGAATAGAGGAACATATTTAGCTGGAGACTCGGCCTGATTCAGCCCCTCCCCCCAGCCCCATACCGTGCCTTCGGGTACATGTGTTAATATTTTTGAACACTTGTTCCTTATCCATATACCATGGCTCCTTCAGAATTGTGGTTTCTCACCTCAAAAAGATCATTCACTGTAAATGAATGCATTCCCTTCCAGGGATGAATGGATGGTTCAACTAAAGCGAGTCAATAAATGAAGTGCATCATGTAAATATACTTAAGGATAGAAATGACATGATTTTAGTCATGGATATAGAAAAGGTATTTGACTAATTAGCCCAGAAGCCCTGAATACCCAAGGCACAAATCGCATAACAAATGACTCCCATGAAGAAGTATGGAGAGGGTCCTGATCCTGGAAAGGATTGATCTAGCATTGGAGGGGAATATAAGGACAGAGAAAAAGGAGGGAGGTGATTGGAGAAGAGATGGAGAGAAGAAGGTTTATGGGACATATGGGGAGGGGGGATCCGGGAAAGGGGAAATCATTTGGAATGTAAACAATATAGAAAATAAAAATATTAAAAAAAACTGAAAAAAAGAAAGAAAAGGTATTTGACAAAATCCAACATCTTTTTATGATAAAAACATGGAAGAAACTATGAATATAAGACACATATCACTGTTGGCTTGGCATATCCAACGTTATTATAATTGTTTTCATTTTATCTTTTAATATTTTATTTTGTTATGTTTTGTTTTTATCTCCTAGAAGCCTGATCTTTTCTTTTTTTAAAAATTGGTTATTTTATTTATTTACATTTCAAATGTTGTCCCCCTTCCCAGTTTCTCCTCTGCAAACCCCCCATCCTCTCTCCTTCTCTTTTGCTTCTAGAAGGGTCTCCCCAACCCACCCACCCACTCCTGCCTCACTGCTCGAGCATCCCCCTATGCTGAGGCATCAAGCCTCCACAGGACCAAGGGCCTCTCCTCCCATTAAGGCCATCCTCTACATATGGGGCTGGAGCCATGGACCCATCCACGTATCCTCATTCGTTGGTGGTTTATCTTTGGGGGCTCTGAGGAGTCTAGTTGATATTTTTGTTCTTCCTATGGGGGGCTGCAGTCCCCTTCAGCTCCTCATCCCTTCCTCAAGCTCTTCCACTGGGGTCCGTGGGGGCTCAGTCCAATGGTTGGCTGTGTCTGCATCCCTATTAGTCAGGTGCTGGTAGAGCCTCTCGGGGGGACAGCTATACCAGGCTCCTGTCAGCAAGCACTTCTTGGCATCAGCAATAGTGTTAGGTTTGGTGTCTGCAGATGGGATGGATCCCTAGGTGAGGAAGTCTCTGAATGGCCTTTCCTTCAGTCTCTGCTCCATTTTTTTGTCCTTGCATTTTCTTTAGACAGGAAAAATTCTGGGTTAAAAAATTTGAGATGGTTGTGTGGTCCGATCCCTCAACTGGGAGCCATGCCTAGCTCCTGGAGGTGGTTGCTACAGGTTCTATATCCCCTTTGTTGAATATTTCACCTGTTCTTTTCTAATGAGAGAAAGAAATGGAGTAGATCATCATGGGAGATAGGCTGAAGTTTAATTAGGAAGAGTAGATATAGGGGAAACTGTATTCAGATAAAAAAAAAAAACACTAGATTCTGGAATGTGGTAAATTGTAATGGTTTGGTTTTTGTACTTTGCCCTTGACAACATTTGAACAAACAGTAACAGGAAAGGTGCTATTGTACATAAATGTCATTCATCTTAAAGGAAGGAAGAAAGAAGAAAGAAAATCATCACAAGACAATAAAGGCTATAAACAACAAACCTACAATCAAAATGTTGTTAAATAGGGAGAAAACAGAAAGCGTGTGTGCTAAAATCTGGAAACAGACAATGTTCTCTGCTGTTATCCAATATTGTGCTTGAAGTCTTAGCTAGATCTGCATGGGAAGAGGAGGCAACAGCAGGGACACACACAGGGAAAAAGATGCTAAACCATGCATGCTTCTTTGTTGATAGGATTCTATAGATGAGACACACTGAGAACTCCACCTAGAGAGCTCTTACAGCTGATAAACCTTCTCAGCAAAGTGGCAGTATATAAAGCGAACACAGCAAAACCAGTAGCTTTCCTATGACTCAACGGACATGGTGAGAAAGAAATCAGGAAAAATTATCTCATTCACAATTTCCTCAAACAGAAAGACAAATCAAACCAAAAACCCCTGTAATAAACCTAGCTATGGTAGTGAAAGACATTCACAATGAAAAGTTTAAAACAAAGAAGGATTGAAGATGACCTGGAAGATGGAAAGAACATAATGATAAATTATAGGAATTAATATTGTAAAAATGCTATTAGTGTTAGGGTCAAAGCCTGCACCCCTGGAAGACCTGAGAAGCCAGACTCAGTCAGCAGTTCTTAGTAAGTCAATATAAAAACTACATTAATAGTGAAAAAAATGAAAATTTATTCATTGTGTCCACATTGGGAAGGGGAAAATAGAACTTATATCACCTACCTCCTCCTTTTCACCACTGTCAAGTTCATCTTCATGGACCTGGCCAAAGGTTTAGAGTTATATATTGCCCAGCAGTCCTAGTCAAGGCATGGCCCCGCCCTTCATTGACCCATCATTGTCCCAGCTTTTTTATCGTCTGAAAGGTGTTCTCTCTCAAGAAGACAAATTTTCTTCTGGTTACATGGCCTAGTTTTTTTTTAAATCTCTTTCTTCCCTCCACCAGCATGATATCCCTCAGGGAAAATTTCAATTCCTTGGGATGCTTTGTTTCAATAGTCTAACATCCAAAGTAGGGAAACAATCCTTCCTTCTAGGTAATAGGTCATTAAAAATGTCCTCACTACAAAAGTAACCTATGGATCCAATGCAATCCGCATTAAAATTCCAATGTCATTCTTTAAAGAAAAAAAATTCTTCAAGTTTACATGGAAATGCCAAAGACCTTAGCAAATCAAACCTGAGAGAAAGAGTATACTGCTGGAGGCTGGAATACTTAAAGAGGTAAGAGAACCCAAGGGGCCATTAGGGTTGGGTTTCCTTAAGGGAAGGAGGAAAGCAAAATATAGATGATATCAGGAAAGAGATGAGAGATTTTGGGGGTGAAAAATTTAAGCAGAAATGGGGAGTGAGGGACGGATGATGAGTGGGAGAGATGGGAAGAGTTAACTAAAACTAAGACTGCCTGAAAAAAATCATGGGGAAACTTACTAGGTTGTAGGTCAATTAAAATATATGTCAAAAAATAAAAATATAAGTTAAAAAAAATAAGAATTGGGAGGAGATATCCTACATTTCTGGGTAGTGCTGATTCTGAAGGGCAGGGTTACTAAACAAAAACCCCAGGGCCAGGTATGCGACACTCTCTCACCAGCTCTTGGTCAGGGACACCACAGCACTCCTTCAAAATAATTAAGGCTCCTGTCAACTCTTCTTGGATGCCCACCAGCGCTACTTGGAAGATCGTATTTACTGAAGACACCACACAGTTTGCTTATCATATATAGAGAAATCAAGCTGGAACTGACCTAGAAGCTTTCTCTCTTATGGCTAGCTTTTATGCTATTTGGAATTACTATATAGGCTATGTGCATATACATGTGTATGCCTATGTATGGTGTGGTACCAATGGTTTTTCCAAGCTGTGAGGCCTGTGATCTACAACACCAACCAGCCAGACAAGAAATGCTCAGCTGCACTTGAAGGCCTGTTTCAGGAGCAATCAAGTGCTCACTGGTGGGTTTGAGGCCTGTTGCCCAAGAAAGAATTCAGCCTGATACTACAAACCTCATAGCAGAAGAATCTTAGGCCCCAGGAATGAACTTACTACTGTTGTTTAGCTGAATTGTTATGGTCCCAAGCTACCTTTAAGATATTTAAAGACAAATGGCTCTCTCAGCCTTATTCAGAGAAATCCTTCTTTGTAATAAATAAGAGCGAGTTCAAAGATGCCCTGCTGTTGAAGGTGTTGAAAACAAGGGACTGCTCATCCCTAAGCAGGCCATTTATACCACTGCCTCTAAGGCTCAGGGATCACTGGGGAGATGGGGGTACAAAGAATGTAGGAGCTGGAATGTAGGGAGAAAGGTTGCTGTCTCCAGGCTTAGCACAGCTAATACAGATGTGGCCTTCCAGCAGCTGTGGATGCCTACAGTGGGCCTATCCAAGACTGGGTCAATCAAATGTCAGTCATCAATTGGGGAGGGGCCCATGCATTCCTACTCCCTTGCTGAAGTATTTGCTATTGATGGATTCTAGGGGAGAGGGAGCTATTATCTTTGATTTGTACTCACTCTCAAATATCTACAGTCACCTGCATAACTCTGGTTAAACTCATTAGGTCTAAAACAAGAAGAATATTGAAACGAGGTGAATATTGAAAGACTATGTAGGGATGAGTGGGTTCATGTGTATGGGAGGGAGATTAGAGGGGATGGAGATTATGGAAACCAGAACACAATTTCTACAATTATGAAATAGTCAAATAACAAATTCAACTAAAGTTATGAAAAGAGAAGAATGTTGGGCATTTCAACATACCTGAATGCACATTTTACTACAGACCCATAATAACCAAAACAGAATGATTCTACCGAATAGAACGCTCAGATGTAAACCCACATAGCTCAAACTCTCTAATTTTTGACCAAGATGCCCCACAAATATACTGTGGGATAAAGACAGCATCATCAACCAGTTGTGCTGAAAAAACTAATAACCACATGTAAAAGAATAAAACCAGATTCTGTTCTCTTAACCTGGACAAAAAATCAACTCAAAATGCATCAAAGACCTTAATGTAAAACCTGAAACTCTGAAACTGTTGGAGGGTAAATATAGGGAAAACACTTTAAGGCAGAGACATAACCGATGATATCTGACCTAGACTCTTGTTACCTAGGAATTATTTGAAACAGCTGGCAGAAGGAATATCCTTAAATTTAGGAGTTACTGCTCAGCAAAGGAAACAGTTAAGTGATAAGCCAGCCTGTAGAACTGGCGCAAAGCTTTGCTGGCTGTACCTCTGCCAGAGGATTACCATCTATACTATAGGAAGAACCCTCCACCCTGCAAAAAAGCTAAGTAACAAGAAATCATATAGCTCAATCAATGGCTAATAGAATGAACAGCAGACACTGCTCACAAGAGCAAGTAAAAACCAGCACCAAGCATTTCAGAAAATGTCCAACCCCAGCAGACATCACAGAGTGCAAACCAAAACTAAGGCTGAGATCCCAAGTCTCACTCCAATCAGAATGGCAGTCTCACGAAAACAACAGTTACTGATGAGGAGACCCCTATACCCTGCTGTGGGAACATGGAAGTCAGTATTAAGGACCCCCAGGTAACTAAAAGAAAAGCAGGAATGGACTTCTTCTGGTTTGCCTCTGCAGGAAGCACTTGCCTGGTATGTTCAAGGCTACCCTGAGTTCAGTCCTCAGTACTGAAAACAAAGTACACGCATACCTGCAGCACCCCTCCCCCTTGTTTTCTTTTTATATAGAGTCTCACCATGTATCCTTGGCTAGCCTGGAGCTCACCTATAAACCAGATTGGCCTCAAACGCACAGAAATCTGTTACTTTGCCTCCCCTGTGCTGGGATTAGAGGCATGGAGCACCATATGTGGCCCAATCCTTAATACATTGAAAAGAAGAGAAAAGAACCCACCCTAGGCCAAGAGTAGTGATGAACATTTATTTATGCGAAGTAGGATACAGAGTGCTTTGGGTACAGGGCTAGGAGTAGAGTCACTGGACCATATGGTAGGCTCTATTTGTAATATTTTGAGAAACTTTCATAATAATTTCCCTAATTACCATGTCTGTTTACCTTCCCACCACCTGTGGAAAGGGTCCATCTTCTCCCACATCCTCACCAGCATTCACTGTCATTCTTGTTTTGTTTTGTATTTGTTTAGATGATTCTTTTCTAATCAGGTTGAGAGGGAACATCAGAGTGATTTAAATCCTCATTTCCCTGATTTCTTAGATGCTGAACACTTAAACAAAATATATTTCTTGGCCATGTGTGCTGCTCTGTTGAAAGTAGCAAGGGGTGGAATCAGCCTGGACAGCCATCAATCGATGAATGAATAATGGGAACGTGGTATACTTGCTCAACGGAATTTTTATTCAGCTTTAAAGAAAAACAAAATTAAGAAATTTGCAGACAAAAGATAGATCTGGAAATTATTATATCAAGTGAGATAACCCAGGATCTGAAAGACAAATACTACATGTTCTCTCTCATATGTGGCTTTTAACATTTATATGTATGCATGTATGGGGATCAGTGTGGCGATAGGTCTCAAAACTAGAAAATGGATCACAAAAGGCAGAAAGGTGTTGGGGAAGAAGGAGGGTGATGGGACACATGTCAGAATGGCAGAGAATGGCACCTGGGGCTAGAAGGCGACAGGGAGGGCAGGGAATAGGGACTAAGGAGAGTCAACTGAAATGAATTGTCTCTGAAATGCCAATATGTTGTATGCTAATTAAAAACCAGTCAACCAACCAACCTCTAAAAATACACCTACTTCAGGCCCTAGCTACACTACTCGGGGATATGCTCCTAAGGGACCGGAGCAAACACATCACAGCGACATGAATCCTTATTGTAAGCAGCACTGCTCATGGTGCCCAAGACTTAGATATTTGTCACCAGAGGAGTAGCTCAAGAAAACCTGGTTAAAATTCAGAGCGAACCTTTTTAATCAGTCATAAATACAAACACAGTGATATTATTTGCAAGAGGGTGAATGCAACTGTAAATAATTGTGAAAAGAAAGGAAGGCAGTCTCAGAAAGACAAATGTTATATGTTTTCTTTCACTTGTGGGTAGCGATTTTATGTGGATACATAAACTCATAAGTGTGTATATATGCTGCGAAAGTAGCAAGTAGATTTTATGCAGGTATATAGGGCCATATATGGATGCATAAGGTCATAGATACATATGACGTGAAAGTAGAAAAGAAATTGTCTAGCGGAACAAATCAGACAGACAGGAGGGGCTTAAATGAGGAGGGGGAAGCTGATGGGGGAATGAACATTATATTTCTGTGTGAAAATACTCTTATACATATAGTTCTATGTACAAGAAAAACATCAATAAAAGAGTAATGTCTCATGTACAGCATGGGATGTTTGGTGCTCACTGAATAATTTGCTTCCTTTTACTTTACCTCATGGGACTGTTGATGGAATCCAGAGCTTCCTTCACAAGTTCCAAGCAAGGAGTAGGCAAGGGCTCTCGCATTGAGCTACCGTCCTAACTCCTCTTACTGTCTCTGAGCTCCATTAGCATGTACCTGCATAGTCCGTGATGCTCCACATCCTAAAATATTCTAGTTTTTCTATGTGTGTTAGTCTTTACCCACTTCCATTCCCTATCCTGCTAGCCTTATGTTTTCATTCATTCATTCATTCATTCATTCACTCTGGCAATTTCCTACATGAGTACAATGTATTAGTTCATAGTCACTTTCACCCCTTCCAGCTTCTCTTGGGAACTCCCATCCTCTTCCCACTTCCCAGCCACCTTTCTTCTCTTCCTTCTTTCATAACCCACTGAGTACAATTAGCGCTACCCATATGTGCATGGGCGTGGGGTCATCCACTGGAGATTGGACAGCCTACCATGGGCCATACTGATTTAAAATAAACAAAACTGACTTCACTTCTCTCAGCAGTGCCCATGTGCCATCAGCTTCTCAGCTCAGAGTGAAGTCTCCTGCGGTCTAAGCTGGGATATTGATGGGCTTGGTCTTGATCGGGGCTTTGTAGGCAACCACAGCTGCTGTGGGTGTAAGAGTGCAGTGTCCCCTTCGTATTAAGAAAGCACTGATTCCCAGCACTTCTCTAGGCTGCTGGCCCCTTCAGTTTTCCACTTCTTCCATGATATTTCCTGAGCTTTGGTGCAGAGATAGTGTGATACGGATGTGCCAGTCAGGGCTGGATATTCCACACATATTCTCTGTATTCTTTATTAACTGCACCCACTGCATAAAGAAAGGCCAGGCCTTAGTTCAACTTCTTTCGGGTATGCAATACTGGGAAGGTGTTGGGTTGATTGTCTGACACCATGTTCAGAGTGCTGAGTGATAGAGTCCCAGTAGAATTGGGAACTGGCTCAGCTCATACTGACTGGTGAAAGTTGGGTTCAGTTTTCTGAAAACTTGTTATCTGGTTGTTAAGCTGTGGGTAGCTTAAAGTTTGCCACAGCAGGAGAATTTACACGGCAGAATTGGGTAAATGCTACAAACTAGGGCTCTGGTCCAAACCCTTCTTCCTATGAAACATTTGGAGCCAGCTGTGTGTCCGTAGTCTAAACTCTGGTTCGGACACTTACTAACTGGATCCCAGATGATATTACTCTAATTTCATCAAAGGAGGGCACCTACAGTATGTCTGCAGACCCCAAAAATTGGTAACTGGTTTTAGCCTCAAGTTGGGAATCTGAAGATCTCAATTCCTCCTCCTAAGGAAACCTCTTCTGTAGCACTCTTGATGAGTACCCATCAGCCTATGCGACATACCCTGAAGGTCAGGGAAGGCATTTGTTGCCCCCACGGCAGCCTTCCTCAAGAACTTCCCTAAGATCATTAAAACATGCTCCCCTCTATAATGATTTGTTTTTATGTTTCTTGTAATACCCACTATTTTGGGGTCAAGCATCTACATCCTCCAAGAGAGAGTTAAGCATGCAGGGAGATCCTCACATCCACAAAACTCCTCTTTGTTAGGCTAGGTGCTTTTCCTTCTCAACTGTTATGACCTTCTGTGTTTAAGTTATTCAGTGACTGAAGAGAGTGGTTTTGATTTGGTTACTTCAGCATAATAAAGTGAGACTGCTATTTAGTAAGGTACTTTTTTTTTTATAAGCCAGCACACATTTAGTTTGTGTTGTATTTTAGAAAAGAAAATATTTTTTGTGGACGTTGTTTTTAAGCAGAACAGCTTTATGTGGTGCCTATGACCATAGTTTATATCATTTATGGTGGTTAAATGCTATAGTCTCATAAATGACACATTGCTTTTTGAGAAACGAGTTTGGTATCTACTATATCAGTTTGATTAATTTTTCACTTTTGTGACCTTTTGTACATGTCTTCCTATTAATAGATTTTTAAAGACTCTGTATGACATGAATTTTCAACCAGCTGTGTTTTACACACTATTATCCAATCCAGTACAAGTGTATGAAATTTGGCCACATTAGAGAATTTGTCTCATAGTTTTCTAAAACCAGACATTTTTCTATAATTCCCTAGATTTGTCCGTCTAGTCATTTAATTAAAAATGGAAATGCATTTAATGAAGGCAGTTTGGCTTTTAGCTAATTCTGTCAGTTCCCTGTAATCATCTACTTATTCCCTATTTGTTCCTTAGTGCATTTAGCAACTGATTCTAAAATTTTGTCTTGAAAAAAAAAAAAAAACAAAACCAAAACCAAACAACAAAACCTTTTGACTAAGTAGTTTCTTCCAGCTGCCTGCTCCTGGGTGTTGCAGTCTAGTGTGGCTTCTTCTCAGTGAGGCGTTTTAGCAGCTCCAGCCATGTGATACTTGTGGATCCCCCGGAACAGGAATACTTCAGGCCCTGCTTCAATCCTGTTTAACAATCTGCCCAGTCTTCTAGTGCCCTGCTAGAAGTGAGACAAGGCGCAAGGCACATTTACGACCTAGTCATGTAACCTAAACTTTCTAATAGCTGCAGTGAAGAAGCAAAAGGGAATGAGGAAAAGTAGTAGTATATTTTACTTAATATAACACCTCCAAACTATTATATTTTCAGGATCTAATCATATAAAATGCCTAATGAGATACTTGGCACTCTAAATGCTTAATTTAAAAAAAAATCGAGCATGTATGTGCAATTTTACCCTTTTTTGCTTGGCTTTGGTTTTCTGAAACAAGGTTTCACTATGTAGTCCAGGCTGTCCACAGCCTTGCAGCAGGCCCCTGCATCAGCCTCCCGAGTGTTGAGATTGTAGGTGTAGTGTCATCATACCTGATTTTAGTAGCTCATTTTTAGTGCTCCAAAGCCACACAAGGCTGATGGTTTGTCTTCTAGAATAGAATGGGTACAGATTCCCCTACTACTCTTATAATGCCTTCATTTATCTTGTGTTTTCACCCCATTTTCATGTTTTCTCTCTCCTTTTCAGCATGAAGGTCTTGTTCAGAATACAGCTCTTGCCCAATAAGGCTAGAGTGGCATTGCCCTCTCTTTGTCTATTAATATTAACGAGGGGACCTTTTACAGTTAAACGCCATAAAGAAAGCTCGTTAAGGGCAACAACATCCCCTAGCACACAACTCTCTCTAGAACCACAAAATAGGTATGCTACAGAGGCCTGGAAGCTAATTCTTTCCAGATGTTTGCAAAGCGAGCAAGACCAAAAGGTGGATACTGAAATTACTAAACACTTAATAAGGAGCTGATGGAACCAAGGCCCCAGGGTTGGCTCAGAAATAAGTGAAACACAGAGACCCTGTTTGTTCAGAGGAACTTCAAAGGCCCCTATAAACGCGCAGGAAAGGTGAGAGGGAAACCACTGCCGAGATCCAACATTCCTGCAAAGTCCAACTGGAGACTCGCTGGAGATGCTTCCCTCGGTGCTAAGGAGGATGGAGGGGCAGGTCTGGAGAGCAGATGTCTGGCTTTTGTTTGCACTGTTATTATGTACAGTGTTTGCAAGAAAGATGCAGCCATTTCTCAAGCTGAGCCAAAGGGACAAACCAATTAAACTCCCAGTTAATAAAACAAAGCAAATGCCGTTTCTGTACTAAATACCACTCTACACTCAAACCATAAACCAGCTAATGGGACAGCAGATCCAAATAAATAATATTGGCTGCATTCATTTTCCATTTTTCTTCCTTTGCTCCCTTTAGCAGTAGGAAAAAAACCCAGAGGGTTTCCTAAGATTACAGTTGAAGAGGAAGAAAGACCAGTTATTCAAGTGTGTATCGGTTGAAAGTCTGAGATGTTTTCTCTTTGGTCATCCTAACTCAGAAGGAGAGCAGCCTACAGCATCCAAGCCTGTGTGTGTGTGTGTGTGTGTGTGTGTGTGTGTGTGGTGTTTCTCTACTGCTAATCATTGTGACCTGCCGGGTATTTTTATCTTTCTTTGGGGGCTCAGACAAAGAACAAAACATCAACAGTCAGAAAGGAAGAAAAGAAATCAGATGTGGCCCATCATTTAAGTCAATCTGCTGCTACAGGTAAGGTCGAGGACTCCCTTTAGACTACCGATGGAGTTAAAAATGGGAAGCCCTATACTGTTAGGAACAGAAGCAATATCTTGTGTCTTTGGATTGAGTAGACTGGACTTGTAGCTCAGTTATTACCAGGTGTCTAACTTAGTATATTGCTTAATGTATTAGCTCTTTATTTTCATTGTTGTAATAATATACCTGGCAGAAGAAACGTAGGAAGAAAAGATTTATATTGGCTCCCAGGTTCAAACCTATCACATCAGAATTCATGATGGTGGCATTGTGTAGCAGAGTGGTTTGCATTTTGGTGGCCAGGATATGGAGAGCTCAGTTAAAAATGAGGAGCACATGTAACCTTTAAGACCTTTCCTTAAGGGATTCATGTACGCTATCTCAGGCATACTCCATGCTTATAACAGTGGATTCGGGAAGATCTATAACCTTACAAAACTGCATGGCCAACTGGTGGAGCAAGTATTCACACACATGAATCTGTGGAGGATATTTCACATCAAACTCTAGCAATACTATGACTTTGAACTTCCTCTTCTATAGACAGGGCATGGAAAAAAATCATACCCACTTTCTAGGACTGTTGTGGGGACCGAATGAGAGCATGTATACAAATGCTGATCTCCTGGAACCCAGGTCCTGGCCCAAGGTCAGGGATAACTAACTATACCTGTATCAGCAGCCTATGCACTATGCTCACTTGCTTACTGTAAAAAGACATTGCGTGGGCATGCCTGCCTCCAGCAGACTCTGATTTGCCAACAGATCCATGTCTTTCTCAATGTGCAGAAGATGGGTTCATCAAGGATGCTCCTTACAAGCAAGCCCTTTCGCTATAGAAATGGACCAGCTCCATCTCACTGTGCAGTGGTGGGGCATGCCTTTAAGCCTTTAATCCCAGCACTTGGTGGCAGAGGCAGGTAGATTTCTGAGTTTGAGGCCAGCCTGGTTTACAGTGTGAGTTCCAGGACAGCCAGGACTACACAGAGAAACCTTGTCTCGAAAAAGAAAGAAAGAAAGAAAGAAAGAAAGGAAGAAAGAAAGAAAGAAAGAAAGAAAGAAAGAAAGAAAGAAAGAAAGAAAGAAAGAAAAGATAAGAAATGGACCACCTCACCTGAGTCACGTACTTGCTGTGTTCATGTCCAGGCATCTGCTGGAATGGTGACCCTCACAGTTTTCTTTGAGATGGACTGTTTGTTAAAGAACCACATGGCACTAAGTAACTATGCTTCCCTCCGTTTCCCTTCTTACGATCTTTGACCAATGGCCATAATGAAGTACTTTATAAAGTCATGGTCTGACAAGAGAAAGATAAATGTAAACATTGAACAAACACTGTGAGGAGAAACATCTGGATGTCCACTGCTTACTTCCTGTTGAGAGAGTTTGGGAACTTGGGGATTTTAACAGTTGGACGTGGCTATTTTGGGAAATGAGTTCACATCTGTACAAGAAAGAAAAGCACACACTCATTACACTTCACTCATCAGATCAGATATTGGCAGCAACATCCCAGGCCTGTCTGAGAACAAAAAAGACTAAATTAGAGACGGCCAGGACTTGTTTCCCTATCTGCTCTAGCTCACTCAGAGCACCCAGTATCCATCACCAGAACTTCTGCTCTGTCTCTGTCTCTGTCTTTCCCTCTCCTCCTCCCTCTCTCCCCCTCTATCCCTCACTCTACCTTCCCTCTCTCCTTCCTTCCTTCCTTCCTTCCTTCTTTCTTTCTTTCTTTCTTTCTTTCTTTCTTTCTTTCTTTCTTTCTTTCTTTCTTTCTTTCTTTCTTCCTTTCTTTCTTTCTTTTGTTCCTTTCATTCATTCATTCATTCATTCATTCATTCGTTTCATTCTTTTGTTCTTTCTTTATTCCTTCCCTCCCTCCCTCTTTTTCTTTCTTTCTCTCTCTTTCCTTCTTTCTTTCGTTTGTTCTTTCTTTCTTCCCTCCCTCCCTCCTTCCACCTCCCCTCTCTCCTTTTCTTTCTCTCTCCTTTTCTTTTGCTCTCTTTTCTTTTTCTTTCTTTCTTTCTTTCTTTCTTTCTTTCTTTCTTTCTTTCTTTCTCTCTTTTTCTTTTGCTCTCTTTTCTCTCTTTTCTCTCTTTTCTCTCTCTCTTCCCTCCCTCCCTCCCTCCTTCCTTCCTTCCTTCCTTCCTTCCTTCCTTCCTTCCTTCCTTCCTTCCTTCCTTCCTTCCTTCCTTTTTCTTTCTTTCTTTCTTTCTTTCTTTCTTTCTTTCTTTCTTTCTTTCTTTCTTTCTTTCTTTCTTTCTTTCTTTCTTTCTTTCTTTCTCCTTCCTTTTTTTTGGAGACAGGGTTTGTCTGTGTAGCTTTGGTTGTCCTGGAATTTGCTTGGTAAACCAGACTGGCCTTGAACTCAGAGATTTGCCTGCCTCTGCTTCTTTAGTCCTGGGATTAAAGGCATGCACCACCCCTGCCCAGCCTTTCTTTACTTCCTGTGTAATCTTAACTTTGAAGCCTGATTTAGCCATTGACTTGCAAGACACACTTCAACAAACCCCTTGATATGTTTAATCCCTATTTATTGAAAAAAAAAACATGATATACTACTACTACTACTACTACTACTACTATAACCTTTTACCTCTTTTTAGGTACGTCAAGTTAACAACCAGGATTAGCCATGACAGTGGATAAATTAGCAGAGTAGAAGCTTCTAGACTTTTAAAAGATGGCTGGATAGGGCATGCCAGTGTTCAGGGTGAGAGTGTAAGGCAGACATGATGGCCTTTCCAGTTCTAAGGAGCAGAGGCTAATAACTAAGATTAAACCTAAGACCTCCATTTCTTTCTGCCAACCAGAGAGCTCTGAGTAACCAGGCCTCTAGCTTTTGTGAAACCAGAGAGCACCTGGTGACCAGATCTCCATCCCAGAGGCTTTAGAGGTCAGTGCAGGTCCAACTGTCCACAGTCCACTGAGAAACTGTAGCTTTGGTTCCAGTAGAACATGAGGTAAATATGGGATAAGGGTCTGATGTCTGAGGTGAAAAATGTCCTTGTGGGATATAGAGTCTATATCCAGAGGTGATTTTGGACCAGTCTAACCACAGTGTCCCAATAGTAAACCAGTAGACTGGATCTGAAGTTTGGTATTCTTCCTCTAGAGGTTCACAGAATCCAGGGGTGACCCAAGTTTTGGCTCCATTCTTGGTTCTGTTAGCATAATGCCAAGACAGGACCACTTCAGCAACCAGATGATAATTGTCATGGTTTGAATGATAATTGTTCCATAGGCTCATATATCTAAATGTTTGGTTCCCAATTGGTGGACAGCTTAGGAAGGATTTGGAGATGTAGTCTTTTTGGAGAGATGTGGTCATGGGTTTCAAAAGCCCTCACCAGGCCCGCTTTCTCTTTCCCTGCCTGCAACTTGTGCACCAGATAGAAGCTCTTAGCTACTGATCCAATGCCATTCCTGACTGCCTACTGCCAGTTCTGTGCCATGATGCTCTGTACCTGCTCTCTGAATCTTTAAGCAGACTCCCAATGAATTGCTTTCTTTTATAAGGAACACCAGGAACTGTCATGTTTTTGGTGTCTCTTCATATGAACAGGACAGTAACTAAGACAATAGCTAACATCAAGTTTCCCCAGTTCCTGCAGCTGAGCTTCATGCAGATATGTCTCAGTGAAGAGTCACAGATACCAGAGCATCCCAATAAGCTCTGAAGAAGAGGAAACAGCAGTGGCAGCAGCAGCAGTAACAACAGCAATAACAACAGCAGCAGCAATACATCGTTAACTCTTACTGGGTTCTTATGGCTGGGACCTTCTGACCCAGATTCTGGGGCATCTAGTGATCTTTCTTGCTTCTTTTGTTTTAGAAATACCCAAAACATAATCCACACATCAAATGAGGTACAAGAAGAAAGGAGGAGTGGCCCCTGGTTCTGGAAAGACTCAGTGAAACAGTATTCGGCAAAACCAGAACGGGGAAGTGGGAAGGGGTGGGTGGGAGGACAGGGGAAGAGAAGGGGGCTTACGGGACTTTCAGGGAGTGGGGGGGCTAGAAAAGGGAAATAATTTGAAATGTAAATAAATTATATCGAATAAAAAAAAAGAAACACCTTTTTATTTTTTACTTTATTGTAGTCTTTTATTTTTAAATTTGTTTTGAAAAGTTTTTTTTGTATGGTATATTTTGATCCTATCCTTTCATACCCTCTAACTCCTTCCAGATCTTCCCCACACCCAATTTCAGGTTAATTTTTTTCGTTAACAAATAAAAAAAAAAACAGCCAAACTCAAAACAAAACTAAGCACCAAAAAATCTTGGAGACTGTTTTGTTTGCCAAAACAAAACTCCTGAGTAGGAGGCCTGCCTTGGAGTGGGGTTGGAGAAAACTGAATTTCCCTTTTCCAAAAACTATTATTTTGAAGTAACCTTGGCTAGAGATAGGACTTCATGCCCACTTTGCCTTCCTTGTGCTGATATTTTTTTGTCAGCCTTAAAGTATGCAGGTTTTGCGTATACTGTTACAATCTTGGTGAATTCATATGTGTATAAGCTGTGTTGTATCTGGAGAACACTGTTTTTCTTCACGTTGTCTTCTTCTTCTGGATTTTGTAATCTCTCTGTCTCCTTTTCTGTGTGGATCCCTGAGCCCTGAGGGGAGAGGTTTGATGAAGACATCCCATTTAGGGCTGAGGACCCCAAAGTTTCTCACTCTCTGCACATGTTCAGTTGTTGGTCTCTGTGCTAATTCCCATCTACTGTAAGAAGAAGCTTTTCTTATGAGGGCTAAGAGATGTACTGATCTGTGGGAATAGCAATATGTCATTTGCAGTCTTGATATTGCTATGTCCATTTAGCAGAATAATAATGGTAGGTTTTCTCCTAGGACCCATCCCCTGTCTAGTCTTAGGTTCTTAGCATCATTAATAGTGTCAAATATGGGCTCCATCTTATGGAGTACGTCTTAAATCCAATAGCATTTGTGTCTTTAGTACACCACCTGGCAATCTTACAATCAGGTGTTCATACCTAGTTGAGACTGATCATTACTTTCCTCTCTGTTAGTCTATAGTACCTACTGATGAAGCTTCTCAGTGAGCACCAGCTTGATTGCTCCATGTTCTTTTTTTTAAATTCGATATATTTTTTATTTACATTTCAAATGATTTCCCCTTTTCTGGCCTCCCACTCCCTGAAAGTCCCATAAACCCTCTTCCCTCCCCCTGTTCTCCCATCCACCCCTTCCCACTTCCCTGTTCTGGTTTTGCTCTATACTGCTTCACTGAGTCTTTCCAGAACAAGGGGCCACTCCTCCTTTCTTCTTGTACCTCATTTGATGTGTGGATTATGTTTTGGGTATTCCAATTTTCTAGGCTAATATCCACTTATTAGTGAGTGCATACAATGATTAATCTTTTGAGACTGGGTTACCTCACTTAGTGTGATGTTCTCCAGCTCCATCCATTTGTCTAAGAAGTTCATGAATTCATTGTTTCTAATGGCTGAATAGTACTCCATTGTGTATATATACCACATTTTTTGCATCCATTCTTCCGTTGAGGGACATCTGTGTTCTTTCCAGCTTCTGGGTATTATAAATAGGGCTGCTATGAACATAGTGGAACATGTATCCTTATTACATGTTGGGGAATCCTCTGGGTATATTCTCAGGAGTGGTATAGTAGGGTCCTCCAGAAGAGTCCTGCCCAGTTTTCTCAGGAACCGCCAGACTGATTTCCAGAGTGGTTGTACCAATTTCCAACCCCACCAGCAGTGGAGGAGTGTTCCTCTTTCTCCACATCCTCACCAACACCTGCTGTCTCCTGAATTTTTAATCTTAGCCATTCTGACTGGTGTAAGGTGAAATCTCAGGGTTGTTTTTCTTTGCATTTCCCTAATGACTAATGAAGTTGAACATTTTTTTAAGATGCTTCTTAGCCATCCGAAGTTCTTTGGGAGAAAATTCTTTATTTAGCTCTGAACCCCATTTTTAATAGGGTTATTTGGTTTTCTGGGGCCTAACTTCTTAAGTTCTTTGTATATATTGGATATTAGCCTTCTATCTGATGTAGGGTTGATGAAGATCTTTCCCTAATTTTTTGGTTGCCAATTTGTCCTTTTGATGGTGTCCTTTGCCTTACAGAAACTTTGTAATTTTATGGATTGCTCCATGTTCTATCCCATAAGTGTGTCGTTATCTTTGTCAGTATGGCCTTACTGTTAGGCTTCATAGGGTAACCAATAGGATTGACAATAGCTGTAATATATTGTTTTTGAGGATGTCTATATGACTTCTTTGGACACAATTCAGAAAGATATAACCCATTCCTGATCCTGGGGATTTTATTTTGTAGTGTATGGTATCTAGTTGGGTAGATCTAGATATAGTATCTTCTATTATATGGTGACTTCATTTAAAGTTTTGTATAATTATGTATTTTAGAAAGCATCTACCATATTAGGTTTCCACATGACTTTTGTGTCAGTAGTGTTAGTTTTCCTTCCCCGTTATCCCTATTTCCCTATCCTACTGATTCTCCTCCCTACTTAGTCCTGTTCTAAAACCCCCTTTATCCTTTTATAATACTATATTATATTTCCTGTTCCTTGGAGAATCCTCTTCTCTCTGCTGGGCCTTTATGACCTGCCCAACCATAGTTTAAATAAAACACACATATCTAAAGTTTAGAAGCTAACATTTGCATATAGGCAACAACATGCAATGCTTATGTTTCTGGGCCTGAGTTTCCCCACTCAGGATGATTGTTTCCAGCTTCATCCATTTACCTGTAAATTTCACAATTTCATCTTTCTTAACAGTTGAATGATATTCTATCGTGTGAGTGTGCCACATTGTCATCCTCTTATCAGTTGATGGATTTCTAGGCTGTTTCCAATCTCTGGCTGTTAGGAATAGGTCAGCAATGAACACGGATGAGTTAGTACTTTGGTAGCAAGATGAAGAGTCATTTAGGTATATGTTTAAAAGTGGTATAGCTAGATATTTTGGCAGAGCTATTTTCTGCTTTGTGAGGAACCTCCACACTGAATTCCATGGTGGTTGTACAAGTTTTCACTCCCACCAGCAATGAATAAAATTTCCCCCTTTCCATCTGCTGTCTTTGTGTTATTAATCCTGCTTATTCTGACTGGGGTGATATGAAAAAATGATCTCAAAATAGTTTTAATTTGCATTTTCCTGATAGCTAAGGATGCTGAACATTTTTGAAAGTGTTTCTTAGCAATTTGAGTTTCATCTATGGAAAACTCTCTGTTTAGTCCCACATCCTATTTTAATTGGATTATTTGTTTTGATTATTCATCTTTCTTAAGTTCTCCATATATTCTAGATACTAACTTTCAGTCAGATGTATAATCAGTAAAGATTTTTTTCTTATTCTTATACTGCTTCTTTGTTTAAATGATAATGTCCTTTGCTCTATAGAAACATTGTAGCTTCGTGAGTGTTGTGAGAATTTTGGTTTCTTTGAAAAATGCAGAAATAGTATAAGAATATGTTTTTGTTTTAATCCCAGGTGTGGGATATGAGGCTGCTTCAGATCCTCCACAGCAGTTGACTAAGATTGGCCTCATGCTCTAGAAGTGGCATGATTTGCCAGCTACAGATAGTTTCTGTGTTTGTGTGACATTTGTAATTCTGGGAACTCTTTAGAGGGAGTACAAGTGCTGGACCCCAAGAGGCAGTGCAGTTGTTGGTTGGTTGTGTTGGTTGCAGTTTGTTAAATAGCAATGCACAAAGGAAGGAGGAGGAGGAGAAGCAGAAGCAGAAGCAGCAGCAGCAGCAAAAAAAGAAGAAGAAGAAGGAGGAGGAGGAGAAGATGATAATAATAATAATAATAATAATCAGATATCCCTATGACAGATCAAACTTGCTTCGAAGAACTTGATGCCTCTAATCAGCACAATGTGGTCTAATCACAACATTGCCCTTTTCCTCTCTAGAGGGTGGAGAAGGACGGAAGAGAGAAGAACCAACAAAGTAGCCAAATACTGGCTACACACAAAGCCCTGATTAAAGTCTTAGTGTTGTACTATTGGATCATGTTCAGAAAGTCTTTTTCTATGACAATAAGTTCAAGCCCATTCCCTATTTTCTCTTCTATTAGATTCAGAGTATCAGTTCTTACATTGAAGTCACCAAATCTTAGAGTTGAGAGTATTATGCAGGATACTAGATTTTGGTCTATTTTTATTTATATACATGAAGCTATCCAGTATAACCAGTACCACGTGTTGATGATGTTGCCTTTCCCCGCTTGTATTTCTGGCTTCTTTGTCAAAAAATCAGGTGTTCAGAGATTGACAACTTGACCATATCTAGAATTAACTAACCCTCCAAAGTGACTGAGAACAACTGTGAGGGATTGAAGAAGGAAGATCCATATTTGATCTAGATCTTTGAAGTGGGAAGACACATCTGCATTCTAGATCTTTTGCGGTGGGAAGACCCACTAATCTGGGCCACATTTTCTGCTGGCAGCTTACATAAAGGACATAGAAGAAGGAAGCTCTTGTTCTTGCCTGCTTGCTCTCCTCTCAGTAGCAAGTCCAAAGTCCTTCACTAGCACCAGAGCCTGCTTCTTCAGGATTCCAGCATATACTGAAGATCAGCTGAGATGTCTAGCCTTATGGACTGAACAACTACTGGATTCGTGGACCTTCCATTTATAGGCAGCCATTGTTGGATTAGCTGGATCACAGCCTGTAAGTCATTCTAGTAAATCCCAGCCCCCCCGCTCCCGCTTTGGTTTGTGTGTGTGTGTGTGTGTGTGTGTGTACACTCTATAAGTTCTGTTACTTCAAAGAAACCTATCTGATACACAGGATCATTGTGTATGTTTTTCTACTTGTCAATGTGTATGGTTTTATGCCACTCCTGTGCTGTCTTGATTACTATGTCCCCACAGTACAACTTGAAATCTGGGATGGTGATTCCTCCAGCTTCTCTTTTATTATTCAGGGCTGTTTTAACTATCCTGTTTTCGATTTTTGGAAAGTATGTGTATTTGTGTGCTGTGTGCATTTCCATATGAAAGCTGATAACATTTTTGCAATATCTGTGAAGAATTGCATTGGAATTTTAGTGGAGATTGCTTTGAATCTATAACTTCTTTGGCATGATGGTCATTTTTACAGTATTAATCCCACAAATACATGAGTTTGGAAAGTCTTTTCATTTTCTAATGTTTCTTCAATTTCTTTCTTCAAAATATTAGAGTTTTTATTATATAAGTCTTTCATTTGTTTGTTTAGTATTATTCCAAGATATTTTATTTATTTTGTGGCTATTGTAAAATATATTGTTTCCACGATTTATCTGTCAACATGTATGTCATTTGTGTAGAAGACTACAGATTTTTGTATTTTACTTTGTATCTTGCTACTTTGTTGAAATTATTTTTCTGTTGACATTTCTTTGTGGAGTTTTTAAGGTATCTTATGGATAAAATTTTATCATATTCAAATAAGGATATTCATCATCGTCCTTTCCCATTTGTATTCCCTTGGTCTTACTAAGAATCTAGCTAAGAATTCAGGCACTATATTAAGCAGGTATGGGCAGAGTGGACAACCTTGTTCTCTTCCTGATTTTAGAGAAAATGCTTTGAGTTTCTTTGGGTTTTTGTTGGCTGTAGGCTTGCTGTAAATTGTCTCATTATGTTGAGGTATGTCTCTAGTCTCTCCAGAACTTTCACCATAAAGGGATGTTGGATTTTGTCAAAGACCTTTTCTATATTTAGTGAGACAGATAATTATGTGATTTCTGTTTTTCAGTCTGTTTATATGGTAGATTATGCTCATTGGTTTATGTGTTAAAACATCCCTGCACCTATTGGATAATTCTACTTGATTATGGTGGATAATATTTTTGATGTGTTCTTGAATTTGGTTCATTTTTTTATTATTAAGAATGTTTGCATCTATATTCATGAGAGGCAATGATAATTTTATTTCATTTTTTGGTGAGTCTTTATGTGGTTTTGATATCAGGGTAATAGCGGCTTTATAAAAAGAATTTGGAAATGTTCTTTCATTTCCCATTTTGCAAATAATTTGAGAAGTATTTGTGTTAGTTCTTTAAAAGTCTGGTAGAATTCTGTGCTAAATCCATCTGGCCATTGGATTTTTTTTTTTTTTTTTTTTTTTTTTTTTTTTTTTTAGTTAGGAAAATTTTAATTACAGTTTTTATTTCACTAGGATTATGGGTCTACTTAAATTGTTTACTTCATCTTGATTTACCTTTACTAGGTCATATCTATCAAAAATCAGGCAATTTCTTTTAGGTTTCCCAGTTTAATGAAATACAGATTTTTAAGTACATCCTTATAATTCTTTGAACTTCTTCACTGTCTGGTGTAAAGTCTCCGTTCTCATTTTCAGTTTTATCAATTTAGATTCTTCCTCTCTTCTGATTAATCTGGTTAGTGATTTACCAATCTTGTTTATTTTTTCAAAGAATGTACTCTTCTATTGATTTCTTCCTCTTTCTCTTCCTTTTCTTCACCTTTATCTTCTTGGTTTCTTTTTCATTAATTTCATCCCAGAGTTTGCTTATTTCTTTCTGTCTATTCTTTTTGGGTGTTGCTTATTCATTTTCTAAAGCTTTTGAGGGCATTAACTGGTAGATGATCTCTTCAGGTTTTTTAATGTAGGCACTTAATAATATGAATTTTCCTTAGAACTTTCTTCATTGTGTCCCATAGATTTTGGAGTGTTTTGTTTTCATTTCATTCAATTATAAAAACTTTTAATTTCCTTTTTAATTTCTATCTTGATCAAATTTTCATGAAATAGTGAGCTATGTGTACTTTCTACCATTTCCAATTTTGTTGATATCTAGCTTAAGACTCATGGTAGTCAGATAGGGTGCAGAATATTATTTCAATTTCCTCGTATTTGTTAAGACTTTCTTTGTGGTCTAATATGTGTTCAGTTTTGGTTATTGTCACATGAGCAGATGAGAAGAAATAAGTATTTTTCTGTGAAATATTCTGTAGAGGTCTATTTTTGGGTCTTTTGATTTATGGAATTTGGCTCTAGAGTTTCTCTGTTTAGTTATTGTCTAAATGACTTGTCCATCGGTGACAATGGGGTATTGAAATCACCACTATTACTATATATGTATCTTAGTTAGGGTTTTAGTGATGTGAAGAGACACCATGACCAAGGCAACTCTTATAAGGGACAACATTAATTGTGACTGACTTAGAGTTTCAGTGGTTCAGTCCATCATCATCACGACAGGGAACATGGCAGTGTCCAGGCAGACATGGTGCTGGAGAAGGAGCTGAGAGTTCCACATAGTGATCCAAAGGCAGCCAGGATGAGACTGTTTGCTGCAGGCACCCAGGAGGAGGGTCTCTTTTTGACTCTGGGCAGAGCTTAAGCATAGGACCTCAAAGCACCCCCACAGTGATGCACTTCCTCTAACAAGAAAACACCTACTCCAACAAGGCCTCATCTAATAGTGCATCTTCATACAAGCCAAGCATATTCAAGCCACCACACTATGTTAGAGTCAGTATATGAGTATATAATATGGTAGTTTTTTTTTTAAAAGTGAAATTAGGTGTGCTGTTTATGCATGTAATATTTTGGTGGATTTTTCCTTTAGTGAGTATATAGTATGTTTCTATTCCACTATTCGGTTTTGGTTTGAAATCTACTTTGTCAAATCCATGTCTGCTTGCTTTTTGGTTCAATTTGCTTGGAATACCATCTTCTATCCTTTTCTTCCAAGGTGGTATTTGCTCTTGATTGTAAGGCATATTTCTTGGAGGAAGCAGGAAGATGGGTTCCACTTTTTAATCTCATCTGTTAACTTACATCTTCTTGTAGGAGAATTGTGACCACAAATATTGAAAGTTACTACTTCAATATTACTAATTCTTGTCTGTGTTATTGTTGTGGTGATTTTTCTCTCCTCTTTTTGCTAACTATTCTACACTCCGTGGGTCTTCCTGTGTATAGCTAACCTTTCCTTCACATTGAAGTTTTCCTTTAATGCCTTCTGTAGAACTGAGTTGGTCAACTGAAATTGCTTAATGTGGGGCAGTGGACCTTGCCAGTAAACTTGTTAAGGCTGAACGTGATGGAAGCCCCCGAAACTCTGAGAGGAATGCAGGAGCTTCACTTGCTTCTGAACAGGTCCCTGTCACGTGACCACACTCTGCATAGGAATGTAATTTATAGTTAGGTAGATCAGAGTTCTCAGAGTTAATGAGGAATCTAGATGGTCCCTGAGAGTTTAGCCAATAAGCTTCCCTTTCTGGACATTCCTTCCTGCAAAAGGTATTTAATCTCTGATCCACCCTGAGGAGGTGCTATGCACCCATTTTCCATGGTGAACCAAGGGCGGTCTCTCTCATCAAGAATGGCCCTGGGGGCGCATGGAGGAAGCTTTTATCTACAGAGCTGTACCATCTATGTCTCCTGCTGAAGGCCCCTCTGTGCTCCCAGACACACCACCGAGCCAAACTGGAGTTCCTCATCTCCCCAGCCCTAAACTCCTCAGCCTATGGACCCAACTCCGTTCCCAGCTCCCTGTGACCCAGCAGTGTCTGGATGTCCAGGAGTTTGGGAGACCCTGCCCCTGAGCTCCTCATCACAGGCTGTGGACACCCTCCCCGCATCCCCATGCTATGTTCTGACTCCTTTGTGTGGTTTCCAGTGGCGACTGGACGCCTGGGAGTCAGGGAACCTTAGCTTTGGCCTCCCACATCTCCTGAGTGGTGCATTGGTGCTTCCCTCAGCCTAGCACCTGACAGTGGTGCAGGGTAAATGCAGTCTAGCGCTTTGGAGTCTAGCGCTTTGGAGTCTAGGGCTTTGCAGGCTAGTTCTTTGCAGTCTAGTGCTTTGCAGGCTAGTGCTTTGCAGTCTAGTCTAGTGCTTTGCAGGCTAGCTCTTTGCAGTCTAGTGTTTTGCAGGCTAGCGCTTTGCAGTCTAGTGTTTTGCAGTCTAGTGCTTTGCAGGCTAGCGCTTTGCGGGCTAGCGCTTTGTAGGCTAGTGCTTTGCAGTCTAGTGCTTTGCAGGCTAGCTCTTTGCAGTCTAGTGCTTTGCAGGCTAGCACTTTGCAGTCTAGTCTAGTGCTTTGCAGGCTAGCGCTTTGCAGTCTAGTGCTTTGCAGACTAGCTCTTTGCAGTCTAGTGCTTTGCAGGCTAGCGCTTTGCAGTCTAGTCTAGTGCTTTGCAGGCTAGCTCTTTGCAGGCTAGTGCTTTACAGTCTAGTCAAGTGCTTTGCAGGCTAGCTCTTTGCAGGCTAGTGCTTTGCAGGCTAGTCAAGTGCTTTGCAGGCTAGCTCTTTGCACTCTAGTGCTTTGCAGGCTAGCGCTTTGCAGTCTAGTCTAGTGCTTTGCAGGCTAGCTCTTTGCAGGCTAGTGCTTTGCAGTCTAGTCAAGTGCTTTGCAGGCTAGCTCTTTGCAGTCTAGTGCTTTGCAGGCTAGCGCTTTGCAGTCTAGTCAAGTGCTTTGCAGGCTAGCTCTTTGCAGGCTAGTGCTTTGCAGGCTAGCGCTTTGCGTTTTGTCTGCGCAGCAGCTTTCCCACACTCTGTCCAAGGGGCAAAACACAAGAACCACAGCTTACACCAATAGCGTATGCTCTAAGAGCAAGAATTGACAAATGGGACCTCATAAAATTACAAAGTTTCTGTAAGGCAAAGGACACCATCAAGAGGACAAATCGGCAACCAACAAATTGGGAAAAGATCTTCACCAATCCTACATCAGATAGAGGGCTAATATCCAATATATATAAAGAACTCAAGAAGTTAGACTCCAGAAAACCAAACAACCCTATTAAAAAATGGGGTACAGAGTTAAACAAAGAATTCTCACCTGAAGAACTTCGGATGGCGGAGAAGCATCTTAAAAAATGCTCAACTTCATTAGTCATTAGGGAAATGCAAATCGAAACAACCCTAAGATTTCATCTTACACCAGTCAGAATGGCTAAGATTAAAAATTCAGGAGACAGCAGGTGTTGGAGAGGGTGTGGAGAAAGAGGAACACTCCTCCACTGCTGGTGGGGTTGCAAATTGGTACAACCACTCTGGAAATCAGTCTGGCGGTTCCTTCGAAAACTGGGCACCTCACTTCCAGAAGATCCTGCTATACCACTCCTGGGCATATACCCAGAAGACTCCCCACCATGTAATAAGGATACATGCTCTACTATGTTCATAGCAGCCCTATTTATAATTGCCAGATGCTGGAAAGAACCCAGGTATCCCTCAACAGAAGAGTGGATGCAAAAAATGTGGTATATATACACAGTGGAGTACTATTCAGCCATTAGAAACAATGAATTCATGAAATTCTTAGGCAAATGGATGGAGCTAGAGAATATCATACTAAGTGAGGTAACCCAGACTCAAAAGGTGAATCATGGTATGCCCTCACTAATAAGTGGATATTAACCTAGAAAACTGGAATACCCAAAACATAATCCACACATCAAATGAGGTACAAGAAGAAAGGAGGAGTGGCCCCTGGTTCTGGAAAGACTCAGTGAAACAGTATTCGGCAAAACCAGAACGGGGAAGTGGGAAGGGGTGGGTGGGAGGACAGGGGAAGAGAAGGGGGCTTACGGGACTTTCGGGGAGTGGGGGGGCTAGAAAAGGGAAATCATTTGAAATGTAAATAAATTATATTGAATAAAAAAATTAAAACAGAAAAAAAAAAGAACCACAGCTTAAATTTGTTTTTAAACCCAAAGGTTTTTCTTTCTTCTTTGTTTATAATAGATAGCTTTTCTGGGTATAGTAGTCTGGGCTTATATCTGGCTTGTCAGAGCTTGTTAAACAGTAGTCCATGCTCTTGGCTTTCAAAGACTATTGAACAAGTCAGGTTTTATGTTAATGGGCCTCTCTTTAATATATGCTCTTTCCCCTTGCAGCTTTTAATACCCTGTCTTTGTTTTATTTTATACATTTATTGTATTCATTATTACGTGTCATTAGGGGGTTTCTTTTCTGGCACGCTCTATTTGGTGTTCTGCATGCCCCTCCCACCTTGACAGGCACCCCTTTATGTAGCTTTGGATATTTTTTTTTCTACAATTTTGTTTAAAGTATTTCGTTTAAAATATTTTAAATATTTGTTTAAATATTTCTGTACCTATGACCTGGGTACCTTCTTCCTTTATACCTATTATTTGTAGATTTGGTCTTTTTATAGTTTACCAAGTTTTGTGGGTGCTTTTTCCCTGGAATTTTAGATTTAACGTGTCCTTCAGTCGACTTCTACTTTCAGACTTGAAATTCTTTCTTCATTCAGTCTGTTAGTAAGTTTGTTTGTTTATTTGTTTATTTATTTATTTATTCACTTTACATCTCTACTGTAGCCTGGCCTCTCCTCCCAGTTCCTCCCTCACAGAGCTCCTCCCCTCATCCTCCCTCCCCTTCATCTCTGTGGGCATGGTTTTCCTCTCAGGTTAAGTTTGGCTTCCTGAGTTTTTCCTTTTGAGTTTTATTTCAGTTAGACTTTTCTTTAACGATTCTGTTTCTTTGCTAAATTATATTTTTGTATCTTGAATTATTTTCATTATTTTATTCAATTATGTGTGTTTCAGAGTCTTAATTCAAGCATGTATTCATACCTTCTGTAAGGTCCTGGAACACATTTGTACTTGCTATTCTTGTCTTTCATCTAACTCAGGAAGTTGAATCAAAAGCTTTTCTCAAGGGTAGAGTTTATAATTGCATGCTGGCTTCTGGGGGAGGTGTAGTATCTCATGTTTGTCTTTGTGATGGGATCTAGGCAGCTGGAATTATGACATTTGTGGTGTTTCTTGGTGTGGATATCTGGTCTTACTTTCTTTGATGGGTGTTTGAGTCTTTGTTTGCTGTTACTCAAGTGTATCAGGTTGTGACCAACTGATTAATGCTTGGTTTTCAGTCTTGGGCACACTTAGGGATTCAGGTTCAACTGGTCTCAGATTGGTGAGGTGATCCTACGGTGACTGAAGTTCTGATCAGAACAACTTGTACAAACTCCAGCTTGTCTCAGATTGGTGAGGTAAGTAGCTTGGCTGGAGTTCTGGTTGGAAAACTGAGTTCAAATTCTAAGCAATCCCAGGACAGTTTCGTTGAAGAAGTAGGTGATATGTAAACAGAAAGGGGGTGAAGACTGACTCTGGGTGTCTTAAGTAGGTCTTAGCCTCCATGCAGTCCTGGTGCTCAGTGGTTGAAACTGGGGAGGAAGAGATGGGTGAACTGGGTCTTGAAGTCTTAGCTTGAAGAGGGGGATGTGGTAGGTGAGCAGGGAGTGGTCTTTCTTGCTTCTTTACCTTTCAATATGAGGTTTTCCTATTCTCTCTGGAAAACCTTCAACTCATTCTTAGACCAACTCCAATGTTACTGATACTGTGAGAGATTATCTTCCTTAATACTACTAACATGTCAAAGCCTATTTAATAAGAGCAAAGAAAAAATGACCTATAAAACAATATCATTTATGCTTGGTAAGATATTGTATTGTATATATTTTGTGTGTTTGATAAGTGCTACTCTTTGACTTGTCATATTATTGATATATAACAAAATATTTCATTATGGCATTTTCATATGTGCAGTGTATATAGTTTGTCTTGATCATATATATTCATGGCATTAAATACTCTTGTCACCCTCTCATACTCCCTAATCCCCGTTCTCTTCAAAACTGGTCCTCCTTCTACTTACATACTCTCTTATTTATGATGACACAATGAGTTTAATTAGACTTTGTTGCAAAAGCATGAGTCAGGGGTCACTTAGAGGAACACGGACAACTTACCAGTGGCTATGCCGTTCCCGGGTATTTTGGGGGAACTCCAGAGACCCTGGAAGATTCCCGTCTGAATTTCGGAGAGGACATGGTAGTTCTACTGAATTGGAGAACTTATACACCCTCCTGGCCATCTGGTTTTCTGATCTGGTTCTGTCCGATTCAGTGGTGGTGAATACTTGTCAGTTTTGTGTGTCTCTGTCTACAGTTTGACCACTAGACAGGTGCCGCAGTTTGTTTTCTGTCTGTCTCACTGTGTGTCAAAGTCTGAGTCTATAAGCCTTTCTGAAAATTTCGGTTTTGCTTGCAAGCTTCTGGTGTGGTGCGTTTGACTGGCAGCTGCTAGATTCGAGACCGTGAGGATCTGGAGGAAGCTTTAGACCTGGGAGAGAGCTGAATAAGGCTCTCCTCCATCTGTAAACAGCAAGTCAGTAATGATGGAAGCCATGCTTTGCTGAAATATGTTTTATTTGATCCCTGCTATGTGTGAAGGGATGCCTGGTGTCTGAAACTGGGCCCCTCTAGGGGCAAATTGTGTGATTTTCCTTGCTCTATCTTCTTGAATCTAGAGGCCTGATGGTGGCAGGGTCAGGCTGTCTATGTGGTGTTGTTTTGTATCGTGTTTTGTGTTCTTGGACTTAGACAGACGATATTATTTTGACTTTGACTGAAAAGCAACTCTGTGGCGTCAAAATCAGGTCACATGACTCAAGCACGCCAACTTAGAACAAAAGGAGAGACAAAATACTTGGGCTCTGACACCCCCTGAAAAGGAAAACAAGTCTTAACAAGACGCTCAATGTGGTAGGTGTGAGAATTTTGGGTTTAAGTTGGTACAAATGGTTTATTTCTTTTATTTTAACTTGTTTAAATTGTTATGATCGATGTGATGTTAAACTTTGTGGTTATATTGTTCCTCTGGGAGAAAGGTCAAAATAAGGGAGACCTCCAGAAGACTAGATTCTAAAATATTAAGTGAAAAAAATCTGTCTTTGTGATACTAAAATCTTTATAATTGTTATTAAGTTCAAGGCATAAGTTCTTATTTGATACAGTTTTTATTTTGATAAAAAATCAAGGCTTTCATTGGTATAAATACTAAATTTGAAAGTACAGGATTTACACCCAGTTCTTTGTTATTATTACTGATCTGAGATGTTTAAGCCTATGAGTTTAGGGCTAAATAGAAATATAAGGCTCTGAGTTTATTGTTAGGGTGTCTTCTAGGTTTTAATCAGAAATAGCGGAAGATAGTTTAATAGACAACAGTCCACATTACTTTACATAGATAGTTGGTTTTCAAAACGTCAAAAATCCATGGTATATGATGTTTATGTCTTAAAAGCTATGTTAAGCTTTCTCTATATTTTCAGTTAATATTGGTCACTCTTAGATTTCTGATGGGGTTGAAGACTGTTAGTCTCACAGACAGCCCAAGCTGTTTAATCTTGAGAAAGCTGATATAACTTTAAATAAATGATTTTCAAGTGACATAAAATTTAAAGCCAGGACATGAGTCAATTCTTACAATGTTAATTCTTAAGTGTTAATTCTGACAGCCTTTTTAAGATAATACAGATGAAAAGGGTTCTGTTTAATTGACTAGGTGTTATGTCTATCTTATAGTTTATAATTTACAAAATGGTAATAATTATGCTCAATTGATATTTAGAGAGGACCACAGAGTGGAGCAGGAGAGGACCTGAGACCACCTATCCTGATACCATGGTAGCTCTCTCACTAAGGGCACATTTCCCAAGAGACTAATTAATCTCTTTGAGACTGTTTTATTTGTAATACAGGAAGCCAAAAAGATTACCCCCTCAGACAAAAGATAAGAGGCATCTGACAGACCAACACCAGACTCCATTGGCAGGTCTCGAGGGCATGGCAGCCCACGAATTTGACCAAGGTATGTGATGTTAAGCAGGGACCAGATGAGTCACCTACAGCTTTTCTAGAGCAGCTCATAGAGGCATTCTGCCAATATACATGCTATGAATCCAGGGGCTTGGAATATAAAGCTACTATGACAATGGCTCTTATAGACAGGGCTAGTGGAGATATCAGGAAAGAGCTTCAGAGGCTAGAGGGATTTCAGGTTGCTGAGAAAGTCTGTAGAAGGATTTATTAGTGTAGGTTATTGGGGAAGTCTGTAGAGAGATTTAGTAGTTTGCTGAGACAGGGAGACAGAGGAGGAGAAGAAACGGAGAAAAAGAAAGAAAATGACAGAGAAGCAAGGAAGCTACAGAGAATCCTGGATATAATAGTTAAAAAAAGCAGAAAAGGGAGACAGAAAAGGACCAATGTGCATACTATAAAGAAAGAGGCCACTGAGCCAGAGTGTGCCCTAAGAAATAGAAGTCGGGAGCAGGAATTCCCAGGTCTTGGGAAAAGTGCCCCCAAATGGCAAACCCAGGTGTTAGCCCTGGGTAAAGACAGCGACTAGGGGAGATGGGTTTTCTGACTACCTCCCCCAACCCAGGATAACTGTGGGAGTGAAAGAGAAACCCACTCAGTTCTTGGTGGACACAGGGGCTCAACACTCGGTCTTCTAAGCCAATGGAGTCGTTTCCAAGAAAAGATCTTGGATCCAAGAAGCCCCTGGCACCAAACTGTATTCACGGGCTACCTGAGAACAGCAGACCTAGGGATGGGATGGGTAGCCCATTCATTTAGGGTCACCCCAGACTGTTCCTACTCTGTTGGAATAAGACATACTCTCTAAAATGGGGAGGGGGGCAGATATGCTTCCTGCCCAATGGGCTGCAGCTTACTGGCCCAAAAAGAGAGACTGACCCTTGCTGAAAGTTGCTACAGACTGGAGCAGTTTTCTCCATGATGGAAGCAGGTGCTGCTATGGTGGACGGCACAAATGTCATCTGGGTAGAAGAATCTTTACCCCCTGGCATGTCAATGCAGAAAGTGGAGCTCGTTGCCCTCACCAAGACCTTGGAACTTGGAACCAGCAAGAAAATCAACAGCCACATGGATAACAGGTATGCCTTTGCCATAGCCCATGCCCACAGAGATATATGCCAAGAGGACTGCTCACATCAGAGGAAACCAACAGGAAATCTAGGACCTCTTAGATGTCCTAATGAAGTCAGCCACTGTGAGTATACACTGTCCAGGACGTGCAAAGGGAAAAGACTCAATGGGCAATAGCCAAGCAGAGCAAGTGGCTCCAGGAATGGATATGCAGGAGCCTATACTGATTATGGGTCTGTAAGAGACACCCATTGGGAAAAGGGACAAAATTAAGGAACAGCCTTACTTAAAAAAGAACTGAGATTGCTAGCCACCCTACCAACTATTACCAAGAGAGGGTGCACACAAGAATGGAGAACTAAGAAAGTAAGCCAAAGACTCACTAGGTCAAATGCACAGATGGGCTCATTTAGGGGATTAAAAAAAAACTGTCCTGGCAGTTAAGGGACCAAATATATATATTTATGACTCAGGTTTTAGGCTAGAGAGATAATTAATAGAACAGTATAAGATATGCCAGCAAGTAAATGCTTATGCAGTAAAGAGTAAACAGGGCAAAAGACCTAGAAGAGAACAGCCTAGAGTTTATTAAGAGATTTTATAAAAGCTACGGCAGGAGAATATGGTTATAAAATATCTTATAGCATTTATAGATACTTTTATCTAGATGAGTTGAAGAAGGAAACAGCTGCCAAGGTTAGAAGAAATTTTTCCAAGTTTCAGAGTGCCCAAGGTAATTAGATCAGACAATGGTTCTGTTTTTGTTTCTAAGGTAAGTCAGAAATTGACAGAGATATTGGAGACTAATTGGAAACATTATTGGATGTACTGTCCTCAGGGCTCAAGGCAGGTAGAGAGAATAAACAAAACACTATGAGAGACCTTAACTAAATTGACCTTGGAGACTGGCTCAGGCTGGGTGGTGCCTCTCCCCTTGTTTCTGAAGAGCCCCTACCATTTTAACCTGACCCCCCTAGAGATCCTCTTTGATACCCCAACTCCTTTGGTGTCCATGGGGCCCTCCCAGGAGGTGTCCTACTATATATAATTTGCCTTAAATGCTCCAGGCATGCCAGAGACTCCTTACTGCTTCCAGATAGGTGACTGGATCTGTATAAGAAGGCTTCAGGAACTGTTGCTGGAACCCTGAAGAAAGACCACAGAGATTGGTATTAATGATTAGAATAGCTCTCCTACCCTTTTTGCTTCAGGCTTTTGTTCTCTAGGCTCAAGGCCCTCGAGTGGGTGAGGCAGCAAGTGTGGAAGCAGCTCTGGGAGGCCTACTCAAGAGAAGTCCAACATCGCTTCCAATTTGGAGATTCGGTCTACATTAGACATCACTGCGCAGAAAATCTTGAATCTCGGTGGAAAAGCCCTTATCTTGTACTCTTGACCATCCTGCTTTCTGCTTTGATGAGACCCTTTGTAATTTTACTCCTTTTGCTTACAATTGGAACCTGTGTGACTAACTGGTTCATAGCTTTTATTAGGGAAACATATAAGTGCTGTGCAGATTCTTATGCTAAGCCAACAATATCAGAGATTAGGGCAGGACAATCCAGAATATATAGAGTCAGAGATTTAGTTCTATAGTTCTAAGATTAGAACTATTAACAAGAGAAGGAGTGGGGAATGAGGGACCCCCCCCCCCCAACTCAATGTTTTTAGACCTCTAAACAACTAGCCCAGCACAGAGTAACTTGTTTTTCTGTTTTCAGCTCAAGAAAGATAGAGCCCACCCTGTTCTAGTTCCAATGTTTAACTATACAGTGCCCCAAGGACATTTGGTCCAGATAATCTCTAACTTTCCTTACTTCCTCATTCTGTACTTCCCTATTCTGTGCATGTTTGTCCTCCACCCCTTGCCTTGTGAATTGTGTCCTCCAACCCTTATCTTGTGATTTTTCCCCTTTAAATACCCCTGACTTCAGTTGCACGGGGTCCTCAATCCTCTACCCCTGCGTGGTGTATGGCTGTGGAACCCAGAATTCTGGAATAAAGAAATCCTCATGCTATTGCATCGAGACGTTTCCCGCAAGTGATTTGGGTGTTGCCTTCTGAGGCGTGGGGTGCTGGGGCACCCTCGGTTTTTGGGGGTCTTCACAGCCTGTACAGCTTTATCTAGAACTATGATGGCTTAGATAACCAGGAGCTTCCATCTCATTTCCAACGGGATTCCTTTATCCACTGCAACCAAAGCATGTGACATAATAGGATCTCACTATCTAGTTGTGTTGGACAGCCAAGAGTAGTGGCGGTAGTCTATATTATTTTGGGGGCCTCATAGACCTTCCTAACCAACAACTCACAGGGAAGTAGACCACTCCTTAGACTGCACCTGGAAGCAGATGAATATTATTCTTCTCAGGCCTGTACTGAAGGCTGAAAATGGGCATATAAGAGAAAGTAGAAAGTTCAAGTTGGAATGAGCCTGAAAGTTTGATTTAGAACCAATGAAAGTTGTCACTGTAACTTTAATTGACACTATCCTCAAAGATCAGAATAATCTCAAGATGATGGGATATATTTCAGAATTTCCCATGAAAATGATGCTGTTTCTTTCTTTATGTATTTTATTTATTTATTTATTTTTTGTGGTGAAGACCAGAAGCAATTTGAGGAGGAAAGGATTTATTTCATCTTACACTTCCAGGTAATAGTTCATTATCGAGGAAAGCCAAAACAGGAACTCAAACAGGATAAGGACCTGGAGGCAGGAGCTGAGGTAGAAGCTATGGAGGAGTGCTGCTTACTGACATGCTCCTCATGACTTTCTCATCCTGCTTTCTCCTACCACCCAGGGCCACCGTCCAGAGATGGACCCTCCTACATCAGTCAAGGCATGCATCACAGAGTGACCTACAGGCTAATCTTAAAGAGGCATTTTCTCAATTATGACATATATATATATGTTTGGGTCAAGTTGATCCAAAGCAGCCAGGGCAAATGGTCCCCTTAAAAGGGCACTGGGATTGATACTTTTTTTCTGAAGAAACTTTCCCTTCCATTTCTATAGGATTCCTAACTTGAGGCAGTTTATTTATCTTCTGGTTGGAAAAACCTCTGACCTCCATCAATTGCCTTCACTTTACAAGCAAGAAAACAGAGGTTAAGTGTCTTCAAGACTCTGTGGCTAGTGAATAGAAGAGCTACCTTTCTGCAAGAAAACAGAAGTTGGTACATAGAAATAAAAGCTTACCTGGCCCTGACGACAGAGAGAGAGAGAGAGAGAGATAGAGAGAGAGAGAGAGAGAGAGAGAGAGAGAGAGAGAGAGAGAGGGAGAGAGAGAGAAGAATGCTGATGGCATTGGGGTTTCTATTATGTAACTTTACATACTGGTCAGAATATTTATAGGCCCATGAACCACCCCCAGCTTAACATGACTGATTCTCTTTTATTCATGGAAGATGGATGAAATCCAGGAAAGAACCTAAGACTTCACATGTAGGAAGGCACATTTTTCCTCATTCATTTATGGTATGTCTACTTTGTGTATTTTCTATATGAGGTAAAGTTTCAGACACTAGAGAACTTTACCTAGAAAATGTAAACAAGACAGGCATCTCCTGTACTTAAGGAGTTTCCATTCCTTAAAAGGGAGTGATTAATCATGAATTACACAATTCATGTCTTAGTTTTAATTTTTTGTGTGTTCATGCCTTAATTTTAAATTTTTTTGTATATCTATGTATAAGCATGTGTGCATAAGAACACACACCCACAAAATCCAGAGGATGTCCCTTTCCCTGGACCCAGAGTTACAATAGTTGTGAGCCACTTGACATGGGTGCTGGGAGCCAAACTTGTGTGCTTTGCAAGTACTGTAGGCATTCTTAACCACTGAACCATGTCTCCAACATCATGCTCCATAGTCTTTGATAGCTGTTATAATAAAGTTTAGGGTCCCATGAAATCATAAAACAGTTCATGTTTTGGTTTTGCGAATGGAAGAATCCTTTCTTGAAGAAATGGTATTTTAGCCACATTATATGAATTGAAGCTAGCCATAGGAAGTGAAGAGTTACAAGAATTTTCCAGACTATATATGTGATATATCCCATTTAGATAGAGTATGGCTTAATTACAGTCTGGAAGGAGTTGAATGACTGGATAGCAGGGGCATTAGCAGTGGGAAATTTTAGTTTGGGTAGGTATTGAGTTAAGCCTTTGATGTACCAGGTATCCATGAGGCAAGGAACAATGACCATACTGGGAGTTTTCTGGAAGAATTCAGGAACCAGAAGAGATAGTCAAAATGCAGCTATATCATTTTGAGGTGCTTTAACAGAAACAAGTGATGACTAAGGTTAGCAAACTTTTTCATGAGAGGACCAGATAGTATTTAGCAAGAATAAAAAATCTTAGGTGTTTTACTTTTAGATTTTGTGACTGTCTCTGTTGCAGTGACTCGGCTCTGCCATTGTCATAGGAAAGCAGCCACAGACACACATGAATGAGCAAACATGGCTGTTAAGGCTTGGGTGTGAATTGTCCCCACCCCCCCCACCCCCACCCGACATGGCTCATAGGTTAGAACACTTAAACTCCAATTGGCAGTGCTGTTATGAAAGGTTGTGGAAACTTCTGGGTTTAGCTGACAGATGCAGGACTATAGGAGACGGGTATGAGGGATATAGCCACCCCAGTTTAGGTTTCTGACTCCTGGTATACTGGGATATGAGCAACCAGTCTCACCTTCCTTTTATTTTATTTTAGTTTTTATTCGATATATTATTTATTTATATTTCAAATGATTTCCCCTTTTCTGGCTCCCTACTCCCCGAAAGTCCCATAAGCCTTCTTCCCTTCCCCCTGTTCCCCCATCCACCCCTTCCCACTTCCCTGTTCTGGTATTCCCCTACACTGCTGCACTGAGCCTTTCCAGGACCAGGGGCCACTCCTTCCTTCTTCTTGGGCATGATTTGATATGTGGATTATGTCGTGGGTATTCCAAGTTTCTAGGCTAATATCTGTTTATCAGTGAGTGCCTACCATGAGTGTTCTTTTGAGACTGGGTTGCCTCACTTAGTATGATGTTCTCCAGCTCCATCCATTTGTCTAAGAATTTCATGAGTTAATTGTTTCTAATGGCTGAATAGAACTCCATTGTGTATATATACCACATTTTTTGTATCCATTCCTCTGTTGAGGGACATTTGGGTTCTTTCCAGCTTCTGGCTATTATAAATAGGGCTGCTATGAACATAGTGGAGCATGTATCCTTATTACATGTTGCGGAATCCTCTGGGTATATTCCCAGGAGTGGTATAGCAGGGTCCTCCGGAAGACTCCTACCCAGTTTTCTGAGGAACTGCCAGACTGATTTCCAGAGTGGTTGCACCAGCTTGCAACCCCACCAGCAGTGGAGGAGTGTTCCTCTTTCTCCACATCCTCGCCAACACCTGCTGTCTCCTGTTTTTAATCTTAGCCATTCTGACTGGTGTGAGGTGAAATCTCAGGGTTGTTTTGATTTGCATTTCCCTAATGACTAATGATGTTGTACATTTTTTTAAGGTGCTTCTCAGCCACCCGAAGTTCTTCCGGTGAAAATTCTCTGTTTAGCTCTGTACCCCATTTTTTAATAGGGTTATTTGGTTCTCTAGATTCTAACTTGAGTTCTTTGTTTATCTTGAATATTAGCCCTCTGTTGGATGTAGGATTAGTGAAGATCTTTTCCCAATTTGTTGGTTGCCATTTTGTTCTTTTGACAGTGTCCTTTGCCTTAGAGAAACTTTGTAATTTTATGAGGTCCCATTTGTCAATTCTTGATCTTAGAGCATAAGCTATTGGTGTTATGTTCAGGAACTTTTCCCCTGTGCCCATGTCCTCAAGGGTCTTCCCCAGTTTCTTTTCTATTAGTTTCAGTGTGTCTGGTTTTATGTGGAGGTCCTTGATCCACTTGGAGTTGAGCTTAGTACAAGGAGATAAGAATGGATCCATTCACAGTCTTCTGCATGCTGACCTGCAGTTGAGCCAGCACCATTGGTTGAAAAGGCTAGCAGCCTTATTTATAATAGCCAGAAGCTGGAAAGAACCCAGATGTCCCTCAAAGGAGGAATGGATAAAGAAAATGTGGTATATTTACACAATGGAATACTACTCAGCAATTAGAAACAATAAATTCACAAAATTTTTAGGCAAATGGTTTGATCTGGAAAATACCATCCTAAGTGAGGTAACCCAGTCACAAAAGAATATGCATGGAATGCAATCTCTGATAAGTGGATATTAATTAGCCCAGAAGCTCTGAATACCCAAGGCACAAATAGCATAACAAATGACTCCCATGAAGAAGTATGGAGAGGGTCCTGATCCTGGAAAGGATTGATCTAGCGTTGGAGGGGAATATAAGGACAGAGAAAAAGGAGAAAGGTGATTGGAGAATGGGTGGAGAAAAAGTAGGTTTATGAGACATATGGGGAGGGGGGATCTGGGAAAGGGGAAATCATTTGGAATGTAAACAAAGAATATAGAAAATAAAAATAAAAATAAATCCTTGATTAAAAAAAAAAAGAAAAAGAAAAGGCTATCTTTTTTCCTCTGGGCCACCTTGAACTTTGCCATGAAACTGGGAGCTAAAATAAACCTTTCTTCCTTAAATTGATTTAGTCAGGTCATTGTGACATGAAAGAATGAGATTATCGTGTTCCAATGAGGCTATCTATTTCCCCACAGGATTTATATGGTTGGCCAACCCCGGCTATAAAACACAATGATATTTAGAATTTTTCTGGACAAAAAGTTAAGCAGTGGCTGACTTTATGGTTCATCAGGGGCATCATGAGTTGAGGGGACTAGAGAGTTAAGTCTGTCAGTCACATGACCAAAACAAAACAAAAGCATGGTGACAGAATGTAGACACCAGGGTTTTTCTTGTGTTTTGGTTTACATAATGAGAGAGAGGGGGGGAAAGGGAGAGGGAGAGGGAGAGGGAGAGGGAGAGGGAGAGGGAGAGACGTTAGTTAGTAGTCTCTGGAACACATCAATAAAAATAATTCATTGAGAAGTTTCCTAAGAGTAAAGATGGATTTTCCATTGCTAGGTGAGAAGTGGTTTAGCTACTTGATTTAGTATTCAGGGAAGAGTAGGATACTCGATAAATCTGACATGATTTGGTAAACTCAGTCTTCTTTCTTATTACTTACTCAGCAAAGCGTCTTCAACTGAGCCTTGGAAGTATCTGGCTTAGCCTTCTTCAGAGCTCAAGGCCAGTTCTTCTATGCAGAGCAGTTGAACACATCAAAGCTGTAACATTTGCTATATTCCTGGAAAGAGCTGGTGCCAGTTCCAGGGTGGTAGAAAAGTGCCCATGGCAGTCCAGTGAGAGGGCAGGGAGCATCTTTTCAGAACTCCCTGAGATCATCATCTGCCTGAAATCCCCTGCCAGACGTTTCTTCTACTAATGCAGTTTGATCCTTAGGTTTCATTGGCCCCAAAAGGCTGGTGTCCACTTCTACCCATTTCACTTACAGATCTGAGTGGGGAAGAGCAGTGTATTATGCCTCTTCCTTGGGCTCCCTGTTTGAATAAAAATGTTAGCAAGGAGGAAAGGCTAAAGTTACTGGGGAAAATGCTGTGTCCTCTGACAGCATTACCATCTCTCTCTATGCCAGAAAATGTAGATACAACAGCATACAGAAACTACTGAAGAGACTGTGGTTCCAGCAATCTTAACACATACCTGGAAGAATTTGGGAGGCCTTTGGGTCTCTGATACTGTGATGGGTACCAGAGTGCAACCTCATTGTGCTGGCTGCTGATGGGAACCATCAAATCTTAACTGCTTGATGGTTTGAACTTCAGATTTGGCAAGAACCATTTGAGAAGGACAGTTGTCTACACTATTTCTCTCCTACAGGGATTCACATCCAATCTAAAGAAAAAGTCCAAGGAAGGGGAACTCTAGTTTATCCACAAGACAAACATTAGTTTTGCAATCAGCTATAGGATATTTATAGTCTACTTTGATGAGAAAATGGCAAGGTGCACACCAACATCTGGGTTTAAAAAAGGCACTTGAAAGGTATATTATAATTGAAATTGTGATCATTTAGCCCAATGCTAAAACACCTCCCCAGTCTTTGCTATGGGGTAATCATAATTACAGACCCAGGTATTGTGGGACATGGGAGAAAGAAAACACACGTGATGCCCTCTACTGGCTTCTGGGGGCATGGCATGTAAATGCACACATACAAATAAAAACAAATCTTTACAATACTGATGCAGTTATGCATTTAGCAAAAGTAAATGGTGTGTGTGCATATGAGAGGGAGAGAGAGAATGACATGGAGAGAGGGAGGTAGAGAGAGGAGGAGAGGGTGAGAGGAGAGAGAGAGAGAGAGAGAGAGAGAGAGAGAGAGAGAGAGAGAGAGAGAGAGAGAGAAAGTTCTCATGTAGCCCAGAGTGCCTTTGAGCTAATTTGTTATCAAACTTGGCTTTGAATTCCTGTTTCTCCTGTTTCAACTTCCAGAGTCATGGTGGCTTGATTGAACCCTTGGTTCTCAGTGGTAGTGATGTTCGGTGAGTTCTGGAACCTTTTGTGGGTGGAGTCTTGCTGGAGGCAGGTTTGACCCTTTATAGCCTTGTCTCACTTCCAGTTCTCCACCTGCCCTGTGTGTGTGGTTGAGGATGTGCTCTCTCAGCTTTCTCTTCTGGCTACCTGCTGCCACGCCCTCCCCACCATGTTAGACTCTTACCCTCTGGAATCCTGAGCCCAAACAAACTAACTAGTCCATATGTTACTTTTTTTCATGGTGTTCTGAGATTACTAGAAAATTTTAACAATCGCTTAAAATTTCTCAGTCTATTTTGTTTTATGTATGTGAATGTTTGCCTGCATGTGTACTGCCACCGTGTAGGTGCCCATAGAAGTCAGAAGATGGCATCAGATCTCTTGGAACTGGATATTCCGATGATATGAGTCTCCATTTGGGCGCTGGAAACCAAACCTGAATCCTCTAAAGGAGCAGCCAGTGCTCTTAGCCACCGAGCCATCTCTACAGCCCTTAACAATCACTTTTAAAGGAGACTACCACTAATATTTGTTCATAAACTTAGTTACTTAAACATTTTCAACCAAAAATAAGGTGCATATTTAATGAATTTTATTATTTTCTTAAGAATTTTCTTCAGCTGAAGCAAAACGAGCATCTAGAATCTCCCAAGCATCAAAATATCACAAGTCTGGTAAACAAAACTAAATGTGAATGGTAGTTCTCTTAGATGTTCTCATATAGTATATAAACTTAGTAAGACATTAAAGTAAGGTCAAAAATCTAATCTAGTATTTAATTGTGAAATTTAAGGTGAAGCTAACCACGACTGTCACTCTATTGGACAAATGTATGCAAAACTTAGAAATACATACTACGTTTACAAATTTATATTTTTCTCTTTCCCTTCTCTTTCTCTCTTGCCTCTCATCTTCCTCAGTTTCCTTGTTCTTATACTGCTGTGGTGTTGGTGATCAAGCCTATACCCTTGGCATGCTAAGTCATCTCTCTACTACTGAATCACATCACCGTCCCCTGTAGACAGTCCACAGCGTGAAGTATTGTTATATAATCTTATAACATCTATGTCCATATTGTAAGTTGTTGAATCTATTTTTAGCTAAGAGCGTTGCAGATACTTGGAGGAGTTGCTCAAAGCCCAGCTTAGAAACTATTGTACTACCTTCATAATACATGAACTTCATATTTTAGTTTGCTTGTATGTTACTAAATCAGAATGCTGACTGGATCCTTGTTTTTGACTCAGCTTAGATGTGCTGAACTGTAGTTACAGCTGCGAAGAAATGTCTAATTGGGCTGTTTGTGTCTGTTGTTCCTGGAGTCTATACATCTTTCAGTGTGTTTACTCTGAGCAGACCATAATTCCTATCTGGGCCAGGCTCTCGGTTGGGAATTAAATTTCCTTGACAATTAAGACTCACCATTGTTTTCCCAGACATTCTTTTTATTTTAATTTATTTACATTTCAAGTGTTATCTCCTTACCCAGTGTCCCCCTCTCTTGGAAACCTCTTCTCTATCCCCCTCCTCCTGCTTCTATGAGGGTGTTCCTCCACCCACCCACACACTCCCACCTCCCTGCCCTCTATTCCCCTACACAGGGGCATCTATCAAACCTTCATAGGACCAAGGACCCCTCCTCCCATTGACATCTGACACAGCTGTCTGCAGCTACATAGACAGCCAGAGTCATGTGTACTCCTTGGTTGGTGGCTTAGTCCCTGGAAGCTCTGGGTGGAGGTGGGGGGTCTGGTTAGTTCATATTGTTCTTCCTATATGGTCGCAAACCCCTTCAGCTCCTTCAGTCCTTTATTTAACTCCTCAATTGGGGACTCTCCCTGCACTCAGTGCAATGGTTGGCTGTAAGCATCAACTCTATATTTGTAAGGCTCTGGAAGGGCCTCTTAGGAGACAGCTATATAGGGCTCTGTTCAGCAAGCATTTCTTAGCATCCACAATAGTGTCTGAGTTTGGTGTCTGTATCTGGGATGAATCCTCAGATGGGACAGTCTCTGGATGACCTTTCCTTCAGTCTCTGCTCTGCACTTGGTCTCCATATTTACTCCTGTGAGTATTTTGTTCCCCTTTCTAAGAAAGACTGAAGCACTTACACTTTAGTCTTCCTTCTTATTGATCTTCATATGGTCTGTGAATTGTATCTTGGGTATTCGGAACTTTTGGGCTAATATCCACTTATCAGTGAGTGCATACCATGTGTGTTCTTTTGTGAATGGGTTACCTCACTCAGGATGATATTTTCTAGTTCTATCCATTTGCCTAAGAATTTCATGAATTCATCGTTTTTAATAGCTGAATAGTACTCCATTATGTAAATGTACCACATTTTCTGTATCCATTTTTCTGTTGAAAATCTGGTTCTTCCCATCTGGGTTCTTTCCAGCTTCTGGCTATTATAAATAAGGCTGCTATGAGCATAGTTGAACATGTGTCCTTGTTATAGGTTGTAGCATCTTTTGGGTATATACCCAGGAATGTTATAGCTGGGTCCTCAGGTAGTACTATGTCCAATTTCCCGAGGAACCTCCAGACTGATTTCCACAGTGGTTGTATCAGCTTGCAATCCCACCAACAATGGAGTGTTCCTCTTTCTCCACATCCTCGCCAGCATCTGCTGTCCCCTGAGTTTTTGATCTTAGCCATTCTGACTGGTGTGAGGTGGTATCTCAGTGTTGTTTTGATTTTTATTTCCCTGGTGACTAAGGATGTTGAACATTTCTTTAGGTGCTTCTCAGCCCTTTGAGTTTCCTCAGTTGAGAATTCTTTGTTTAGCTCTGTTCCCCATTTTTTAAATAGGGTTTTTGGTTCTCTGGGATCTAACTTGAGTTTTTTGTATATATTGGATATTATCTCTCTATGGGATGTAGGATTGGTAAAGATCTTTTTTTTATTGATATATTTTTTATTTACATTGCAAATGATTTCCCCTTTTCTGGGTCCCCACTCCCCGCAAATTCCATAAGCCCTCTTCTGTCCCTTTATTCTTCCATCCACCCCTTCCCACTTCCCTGTTCTGGAATTCCCCTCTACTCTTGCACTGAGTCTTTCCAGAACCAGGGGCCACTCCTCCATTCTTTTTGGACATCATTTAATTTGTGGGTTATGTCCTGGGTATTCAAAGTTTCTAGGATAATATCCACTTATCAGTGAGTGCATACCCTGATTGATCTTTTGAGACTGGGTTACCTCACTTAGTATGATGTTCTCCAGCTCCATCCATTTGTCTAAGAATTTCATGAATTCATTGTTTCTCATGGCTGAATAGTACTCCATTGTGTAAATATACTACATTTTTTGTATCCATTCCTCCATTGAAGGACACCTAGGTTCTTTCCAGCTTCTGGCTACTACAAATAGGGCTGCTATGAACATAGTGGAGCATGTGTCCTTATTGCATGCTGAAGAATCCACTGGATATATGCCCAGTAGTGGTATAACAGGGTCCTCAGGAAGTGACATGCCCAGTTTTCTGAGGAACCTCCAGACTGATTTCCAAAGTGGTTGTACCATCTTGCAATCCCACCAGCAGTGGAGGAGTGTTCCTCTTTCTCCACATCCTCGCCAACACCTGCTGTCTCCTGAGTTTTTGACCTTAGCCATTCTGACTGGTGTGAGGTGAATCTCAGGGTTGTTTTGATTTGCATTTCCCTAATGATTAATGATGTTGAACATTTCTTAAGGTGTTTCTCAGCTCTCCGAAGTTCTTCATGTGAAAATTCTTTGTTTAGCTCTGTACTCCACATTTTAATGGGGTTATTTGGTTCTCTGGGTTCTACTTTCTTGAGTTCTTTGTATATATTAGATATTAGCCCTCTGTCAGATTTAGGGTTGGTGAAGATCCTTTCCTAGTCTGTTGGTTGACGTTTTGTCCTTTTGACGGTGTCCTTTGCCTTACAGAAACTTTGTAGTTTTATGAGGTCCCATTTGTCTTCTTGATCTTAGAGCATAAGCTATTGGTGTTCTATTCAGGAACATTTCCCTGTGCCCATGTCCTCCAGGGTCTTCCCCAGTTTCTTTTCGATTAGTTTCAGTGTGTCAGGTTTTATGTGGAGGTCCTTGATCCATTTGGAGTTGAGTTTGGTACAAGGAGATAAGAATGGATCGATGCGCATTCTTCTGCATGCTGACCTCCAATTGAACCAGCACCATTTGTTGAAAAGACTATCTTTTTTCCACTGGATGCTTTCAGCTCCTTTGTCGAAGACCAAGTGACCATAGGTATGTTGGTTCATTTCTGGGTCTTCAATCCTATTCCATTGATCTGCTTGCCTGATATTGTACCAATACCATGCAGTTTTTATCACCATTGCTCTGTAGTAGAGTTTAAAGTCTGGGATATTGAATCCCCCTGAAGTTCTTTTACTGTTGAGAATAGTTTTAGCTATCCTGGGTTTTTTGTTATTCCAGATGAATTTGAGAATTGCTCTTTCTAGCTCTATGAAGAACTGGGTTGGGATTTTTATGGGAATAGCATTGAATCTGTAGATTGTCTTTGGCAAGATGGCCATTTTAACTATATTAATCCTGCCAATCCATGAGCATGGAAGGTTTTTCCATTTTCTGAGATCTTCTTCGATTTCCTTCTTTAGAGATCTGAAGTTCTTGTCATATAGGTCTTTCACTTGTTTGGTTAGAGTCACCCCAAGATACTTTATGCTGTTTGTAGCTATTTTGAAGGGGGTCATTTCCCTAATTTCTTTCTCAGTCTGCTTATCCTTTGAATATATAAAGGCTACTGATTTGCTTGCATTGATTTTGTAGCCAGTCACTTTGCTGAAGTTGTTTATCAGCTGTAGGAGTTCTCTAGTAGAGTTTTTAGGGTCACTTAAGTATACGATCATATCATCTGCAAATAGTGATAGTTAGACTTCTTCCTTTCCAATTTGTATCCCTTTGACTTCCTTCTGTTGTCTAATTGCTCTAGCTAGGACTTCAAGAACTATGTTGAAAAGATATGGAGCGAGGGGGCAGCCTTGTCTAGCCCCTGATTTTAGTGGGATTGCTTCAAGTTTCTCTCCATTTAGTTTGATGTTGGCTACCGGTTTGCTGTATATTGCTTTTACTATGTTTAGATATGGGCCCTGAATTCCTGTCCTTTCCAAGACTTTTAGCATGAAAGGATGCTAAAGGATGCCAAGACACAAATTGCATAACAAATGACTCCCATGAAGAAGTATGGAGAGGGTCCTGATCCTGGAAAGGATCGATCTACCATTGGAAGGGAATATAAGGACAGAGAAAAAGGAGGGAGGTGATTGGAGAAGGGATGGAGAGAAGGTTTCTGGGACATATGGGGAGGGGGGATCCAGGAAAGGGGAAATCATTTGGAATGTAAACAAAGAATATAGAAAATAAAAATATTAAAAAAAAGAAAGGATGCTGAATTTTGTCAAATGCTTTTTCAGCATCTAATGAATGATCATGTGGTTTTTTTCTTTGAGTTTGTTTATGTAGTGGATAGCATTTATGGATTTCCTTATATTGAACCAACCCTGCATCCCTGGGATGAAGCCTACTTGATCATGGTGGAAGATCGTTTTGATGTGTTCTTGGATTCGGTGGGCAAGAATTTTATTTAGTATTTTTGCATCGATATTCATAAGGGAAATTGGCCTGAAATTCTCTTTCTTAGTTGGATCTTTGTGTGGTTTTGGTATCAACGTAATAGTGGCTTCGAAGAAGGAGTTGGGTAGTGTTCCTTCTATTTCTATTTGGTGGAAAAGTTTGAAGAGTATTGGTGTTAAGTCTTCTTTGAAGGTCTGATAGAATTCTGCACTGAAACCATCTGGTCCTGTGCTTTTTTTGGTTGGAAGCCTATCTATAACCCCTTCTATTTCTTTATGGGTCTGTTTAGATGGTCTATTTGATCCTGGTTTTAATTTTGGTAATTGGTATCTGTCTAAGAAAATGTCCATTTCCTCCAGATTCTCCAGTTGTGTTGAGTACAGGTTTTTGTAGTAGGATCTGATGATTTTTTGAATTTCCTTGGTTTCTGTTGTAATATCTCCGGTTTCATTTCTAATTTTGTTATTGGATACTTTCTCTGTGCCCTTTGGTTAGTCTGGCTAAGGGTTTATCTATCTTGTTGATTTTTTCAAAGAACCAGCATTTGGTCTTGTTGATTCTTTGTATGGTTCTCTTGGTTTCTACTTAATTGATTTCAGCTCTGAGTTTGATGATTTCCTGTCTTCTTCTCCTCCTGGGTGAATTAGCTTCTTTTTGTTCCAGGGTTTTCAGTTGTTCCGTTAATCTTCTAGTGTAAGCTCTCTCGAATTTCTTTTTGGAAGCATTCAAAGCTATGAGTTTTCCTCTTAGCACTGCTTTCATTGTGTTCCATAGATTTGTGTATGTTGTGCCTTCATTTTCATTAAATTCTAAGAAATCTTTGATTTCTTTCTTTATTTCTTCCTTGACCAAGGTATCATTGAGTAGAGTATTGTTCAGTTTCCATGTGTATGTGGGCTTTCTGTTGTTTTCACTGTTACTAAAGACCACTTTTACTCCATAGTGATCTGATAGGAGGCATGAGATTATTTCAATCTTCTTATATTTGTTGAGGTCTGTCTTGTGACCAACTATATGATCTATTTTGGAGAAGGTACCATGAGGTGCTGAGAAAAAGGTATATTCTTTTGCTTTGGGATAAAAAGTTCTATATATATCTGTTAACTCCAATTGGTTCAAAGCTTCAATTAGTTTCATTGTCTCCCTATTTAGTTTCTGTTTTCCTGATTGGTCCATTGGTGAAAGTGGAGTGTTGAAGTCACCCACAATTATTGTGTGAGGTGCAATGTGTACTTTGAGCTTTAGTAAAGTTTCTTTTATGAATGAGGGTGCCCTTGTATTTGGGGCATAGATGTTCAGGATTGAGAGTTCTTCTTGTTGGATTTTTCCTTTGACCAGCAAGTAGTGACCTTCCATATCTCTTTTGATGACATTAGGTTGAAAGTCAATTTTATCTGAAATTAGAATGGCAACTCTGGCTTGTTTCCTGGGACCATTTGCTTGTAGAATTGTCTTCCAGCCTTTTACTCTAAGGTAGTTTTTGTCTTTGACATTGAGGTGTGCTTCCTGTATGCAGCAAAATGTAGGGTCCAGTTTACGTAACCAGTCTGTTAGTCTATGTCTTTTTATTGGGGAATTGAGTCCAATGATGTTAAGAGATATCAAGGAGTAGTGGTTATTGCTTCCTATCATTTTTGATTATAATTTTATACATGTATGGTTATCTTCTTTGGGTTTGATGAAAGAAGCTTAATATCCTGCTCTTTCCAGGGTATAGTTTCCCTCGTTGTAATGGTGCTTTCCCCCTATTATCCTTTGTAGGGCTGGGTTTATAGAAAGATATTGTGTAAATTTGGTTTTGTCATGGAATATCTTGGTTTCTCCATCTATAGTAATTGAGAGTTTTGCTGGGTATAGTAGTCTCGGCTGGCATTTGTGTTCTCTTAGAGTCTGCATGAGCCCCGCCCAGGATCTTCTAGCTTTCATGGTCTCTGGTGAGAAATCTGGTGTAATTCTGATAGGTCTTCCTTTATATGTTACTTGCCCTTTTTCTCTTACTGCCCTAAGTATTCTTTCTTTGTTTAGTACATTTGGGGTTTTGATTATTATGTTACGGGAGATATTTCTGTTCTGGTCCAGTCTGTTTGGAGTTCTGTAGGCTTCTTGTATATCCATGGGCATCTCTCTCTTTAGGTTAGGGAAGTTTTCTTCCATAATTTTGTTGATATTTGCTCGCCCTTTAAGTTGTAAATCTTCACTCTCATCAATACCTATAATCCTTAGATTTGGCTTTCTCATTGTGTCCTGGATTTCCTGGATATTTTGGGTTACAAGCTTTTTGCATTATGCATTTTCTTTAACTGTTGAGTCCATGATTTCTATGGTATCTTCGGCATCTGAGATTCTTTCTTCTATCTCTTGTATTCTGTTGTTGATATTTGCGTCTATGGTCCCTGATTTCTTCCCAAGGTTTTCTATCTCCAAAGTTGTCTCCCTTTGTGCTTTCTTAGTTGTTTCTACTTCTGTTTTTAGATCCTGAAAATTTTTGCTCAGTTCTGTCATTTGCTTGTTTGTGTTTTCCTCTAATTCTTTAAGCGATTTTTGTGTTTCCTCTTTCATGACTTCTGCCTGTTGATCAAGGTTCTCCTGTATTTCTTTAAGTGATTTTTGCGTTTCCTCCTTATTGACTTTTGTATTCTCCTGAATTTCTTTCAATGATTTTGGTGTTTCCCTTGTAAGGGCTTCTAATTTTTGATCCATTTTCTCCTGAATTTCTTTAAGAATGTCCTTCATATGTTCCTGTACTAGCACCATGACCAGTGATTTTAAATCCAAATCTTGTTTTTCTGGTGTGTTGGGGTATCCAGGACTTGCTAATGTTGGGGAATTGGGTTCAGATGCTGCCATAATGCCTTGGTTTCTGTTAGTAACGTTCCTACGTTTGCCTTTAGCCATCTGGTTCTCCCAGTAGTTAGATGGTCTTATTGTCACTGGCTGGTGCTTCAACCTACTGTGGATCTTTAAGGTTATCTCTGTAACGCTGGATGACTGGGTTTCTTCTGGCACAGATTACTGATATGCTGGCTTCCTCTTTTGTGCCTTTGGAGCCCTTCTCAGTCTTGCCTCAAGCAATGTTATACTTAGGTTGTCAAGGTCAACCAGGTGTTCTCTGTCTGCTCTATTATGGAGGAAAGAAGTTGTGGTGGGGGTCACTCCCTCTGTTGATTCTCACATAGGACACAGGTCCTGCGATGAACTGGCTTGCAGATGAACCACCTATGTGGTCAGTTCCTGAGTGCAGGCAGACCCCTGGTGGTTTGCACCACCAGAAATCTAAAGCTCAGGGTGATACAGTACCTAGTGATCCTTTTGTGTCCCGGCAGGCAGCGAGTATGGCGGTAAAGTTCCAAGTCTGTTGGCTGCCATTTTGTCCTTTGCCTTGTAAAAGCTTTGTAATTTTATGAGGTCTCATTTTTCAATTCTTGATCTTAGAACATAAGGCATTGCTGTTCTGCTCAGGAACTTTCCATGTGTTTGAGACTTTCCCCACTTTCTCTTCTATTAGATTCAGTCTATCTGGTTTTATGTGGAGATTCTTGATCCTCTTGGACTTAAGCTTTGTACAGGGAGATAAGAATAGATCAATTTGCATCCTTCTTCAAGTTGACCGCCAGTTGAACCAGCACCATTTATTGAAAATGCTGTCTTTTTACCACTGGATGGTTTTAGCTCCTTTGTCAATGATCAAGTATCTCTACGTGTGTGGGTTCATTTCTGGGTCTTCAATTCTATCTCATTGATCTACCTGCCTGTCTCTGTACCAATACCATGCAGTTTTAAACACAATTTCTCTATAGTAGAGCTTGAGGTCAGGGATGGTGATTCCCCCAGAAGTTCTTTTATTGTTGAGAATAGTTTTCACTATCCTGAGTTTTTTGTTATTCCAAATGAATTTGTGAATTGCTCTTTCTAACTCTGTGAAGAACTGAGTTGGAATTTTGATGGGGATTGCATTGAATTTGTAGATTGCTTTCAGCAAGATGGCCATTTTAACTATATTAATCCTGCCGATCCACAAGCATGGGAGATCTTTCCATTCTGAGATCTTCTTTGAATTCTTTGTTCAGAGACTTGAAGTTCTTGTTGTACAGATCTTTCACTTGTTTGGTTAGAGTCACACCAAGATACTTTATACTGTGTGTGGCTATTGTGAAGAGTGTTGTTTCCCTAATTTCTTTCTTGGCCTGTTTATCTTTTTAGTATAGGATGGCTACTTATTTGTTTGAGTTAATTTTATATCCAGCTACTTTGCTGAAGTTGTTTATCAGGTTTAAGAGTTCTCTGGTGGAGTTTTTTGGGGTCACTTAAATATACATCATATCATCTGAAAATAGTGATATTTTGACTTCTTCCTTTCCAATTTCTATCCCAATGACCTCCCTTTGTTGTCTAATTTGCTCTAGCTAGAATTCCCAGACATTCTGAATTCCTAGAGCCACAGCATACTTGTTGATATTTGAGTACATTTACTGAACATTATCTGCTGAAGTTATAACTGTTTGAACTTTAGTCTTTCTGGGATTTACTTGTAATCATCATGTTAGGGATCAGTTAGTTGATTGGTCATAAATTGGAAGCTATACCCACTATTATGGGCTGAATATGACATGTCCCCTGAAGTTCTTGTGCTTAAATACTTGTTAGCCAGCTAATGGCGCTCTATTGGGAGGTGATGGAACCTTTAGGGAATGGAATCCTAGGTGGAGGAAGTAGATCACTGAGGGCAGGCTGAGAGGTTTTATAGCCCCACCCACTTCTCTGTGCTTTGCTCCCTGGTACAATGTGATTGGCTGCTTCAAGCTGTTACTCCCACACCTTTCCTGCTTTGTTGGTTTAGTCTGTGAGCCAAAATAAATCCATCCATCCATCCATCCATCTGTTCTTCCTTCTCTCCCTCCTTCCCTCCCTCACTCCTTCCTTCCTTCTTCTCTCCCTCCCTCCCTCCCTTTCTCCCTTCCATTGTTTCTGTTTGAGTACTTGGATCACAGTAACAAGAAAAGTGATACACTAATCCACACTAAGCATGAGGCTGTTTCTGATAAACCTTACCACATGGCTCTTCGGTCCTTGGAACTGATCTCCCAGTGTAACATGGAAGAGTTCTGTTCAATGGGTTAGAGGAGCCCTAGATACTGTGAGCAGAGCTTATTGGGCCCCTTTGGTGAGAGTAAGGAAGACCAGAAGACTGAGAGAAATATGTACAGTAGAGGCCCGGCTCATGAAGTTTCAGAGGTAAACGAGGACCCTACAGGAACAGGGATAAAGACGATTCATGTAATATTCTTACAAAGGATCTGGCTACATACTGCCATGTCTTGAGGCTGAACTGAAAAGTAGCAAGGTAATTTGTTTAGAGATGTAAATTTCAAGACGGGACAAGATTTAAGCTGTGTTTTTAAATGGTTATTTTTACATTTACTTATTTGGCTATGTAGGTATTCATGGTGTATACATGCCACTGCATGCATGGAGAGGTCAGGAGACAACCAGCAGAAGCCACCATGTGGGTTCCAGAGATCAATCTCCAGCCATCTGTATTGGTGGCCAGAGCTCTTATCCACTGAACCATCCTGCTAGTTATAAGTTGTGTTCTTTTTCAGGTGGAGATTGAGAGAGAGAGAGAGAGAGAGAGAGAGAGAGAGAGAGAGAGAGAGAGAGAGAGAAGTTTGGTCAGAAAATGAGCATGAAAGAGTTTGCATTTGCAGACAAAGTGGCGACAGACAGAGCAGCTGTAATTTTTGTTAAGTGATGAGTGCCATTAAAGGGAAACATGATGTTCTGTACTGGGACAACTGTGGACATTCCGTGAGGGAAGGCTCTCTCAGGGCTAACACTAAGAAATGCACAGCCTCCTGCAACTGTGACCCGAGGGGCAAGCTACTTGTCCAGCTGGAAGGAGAACTTAGCAATGTTATTCCCTTGGTGCTGTTTTCTTTTATTCCACACATAAAAGATGCCAATATGGCAAGAGCATGAAGACTCTCACCAAGGTTCCAGAAAGGGGCTGGTGCCAGGTAGTGGGTGACAAGGTAGATTCCCCAAAAAGCAGTTTTGAGAGGCCGTTGTGAGAAGCTGGGAAGATAAAACTCGGGTTTCAATAGAGATGGCAGAATGTTGGAGATATTCATCAAGGTTTTCAGACAAAGAGAGTCATGTGTGACACACACAGCAGAGCCGCAGGGGCTGGGATGCTGTAAGCTTGTTGGAGCCCTTGTGATTCCATCACAAGCTCCAGCACTGGAGGTACAGTGGCAAGGTTTGATCTTTCCCCTGTGTATTTTGGTTTTGCTTTGGTCCTGGCTTTCTCTCCTTCATTCTTCTCTTTTAGAATGGGGATGTTTACTCTGGACCATTACATACTACAAGTATGTAAGTTGTACTTTGATTTCACAGTAACTCATAGTTAAGAGACGGCCTTGAGTCTCAGAGGAGACCTTGTCCTTTCAGCAACGTTGAGACTGTTACAGGCCATAGGGACTTTGACACTGGACTGAATGCTCTTGTATTATGACTTGGCTGTGAACCTAGCAGGGATAGAATGGCATGTTGCAGTTTGAATGTGAAAGGTCTTCCATAAGCTCATGTGTTTAAACACTTGGTCCCCTGTTTGTACAGTCTTGGAAGGTTGTGGAACTTTTAGGAAGTATAGCCCCTCTGGAGGAAGTAGGTTGCAGGCCTTGAATTTTTATAGCCTGGTTTCACTTCCTGTCTCCTTCCTGCTTCTTGACTGCAGATACAGCTGGTCCACCTGTTCTCCTTCCGGCTTCTCTGCCTTCCTCTCCATGCGGGCTTCCGTACCTTCCTCTCCACTAGCGACTGTATCTCTTCTTCACCTGTGAGCCAAAATCAGCCCCTCCTTCCTAAGATGGCTTCTTTTTTTTTTTTATTCGATATAATTTATTTACATTTCAAATGATTTCCCTTTACTAGCCCCCCCCACTCCCCGAAAGTTCCGTAAGCCCCCTTCTCTTCCCCTGTCCTCCCACCCACCCCTTCCCACTTCCCCGTTCTGGTTTTGCCCTATACTGTTTCACTGAGTCTTTCCAGAACCAGGGGCCACTCCTCCTTTCTTCTTGTACCTCATTTGATGTGTGGATTATGTTTTGGGTATTCCAGTTTTCTAGGTTAATATCCACTTATTAGTGAGGGCATACCATGATTCACCTTTTGAGTCTGGGTTACCTCACTTAGTATGATATTCTCTAGCTCCATCCATTTGCCTAAGAATTTCATGAATTCATTGTTTCTAATGGCTGAATAGTACTCCACTGTGTATATATACCACATTTTTTGCATCCACTCTTCTGTTGAGGGATACCTGGGTTCTTTCCAGCATCTGGCAATTATAAATAGGGCTGCTATGAACATAGTAGAACATGTATCCTTATTACATGGTGGGGAGTCTTCTGGGTATATGCCCAGGAGTGGTATAGCAGGATCTTCTGGAAGTGAGGTGCCCATTTTTCGGAGGAACCGCCAGACTGCTTTCCAGAGTGGTTGTACCAATTTGCAACCCCACCAGCAGTGGAGGAGTGTTCCTCTTTCTCCACACCCTCTCCAACATCTGCTGTCTCCTGAATTTTTAATCTTAGCCATTCTGACTGGTGTAAGATGAAATCTTAGGGTTGTTTTGATTTGCATTTCCCTAATGACTAATGAAGTTGAGCATTTTTTAAGATGCTTCTCTGCCATCCGAAGTTCTTCAGGTGAGAATTCTTTGTTTAACTCTGTACCCCATTTTTTAATAGGGTTGTTCGGTTTTCTGGAGTCTAACTTCTTGAGTTCTTTATATATATTGGATATTAGCCCTCTATCTGATGAAGGATTGGTGAAGATCTTTTCCCAATTTGTTGGTTGCCGATTTGTCCTCTTGATGGTGTCCTTTGCCTTACAGAAACTTTGTAATTTTATGAGGTCCCATTTGTCAATTCTTGCTCTTAGAGCATACGCTATTGGTGTTCTGTTCAGAAACTTTCTCCCTGTACCGATGTCCTCAAGGGTCTTCCCCAGTTTCTTTTCTATTAGCTTCAGAGTGTCTGGCTTTATGTGGAGGTCCTTGATCCATTTGGATTTGAGCTTAGTACAAGGAGACAAGGATGGATCAATTCGCATTCTTCTGCGTGCTGACCTCCAGTTGAACCAGCAACATTTGTTGAAAAGGCTATCTTTTTTCCATTGGATGTTTTCAGCCTCTTTGTCGAGGATCAAGTGGCCATAGGTGTGTGGGTTCATTTCTGGATCTTCAATCCTGTTCCATTGATCCTCCTGCCTGTCACTGTACCAATACCATGCAGTTTTTAACACTATTGCTCTGTAGTATTGCTTGAGGTCAGGGATACTGATTCCCCCAGATTTTCTTTTGTTGCTGAGAATAGTTTTAGCTATCCTGGGTTTTTTTTTGTTCCAGATGAATTTGATAATTGCTCTTTCTAACTCTGTGAAGAATTGAGTTGGGATTTTGATGGGTATTGCATTGAATCTGTATAGTGCTTTAGGCAAAATGGCCATTTTAACTATATTGATTCTACCAATCCATGAGCATGGGAGGTTTTCCCATTTTTTGAGGTCTTCTTCCATTTCCTTCTTCAGAGTCTTGAAGTTCTTGTCATACAGATCTTTCACATGTTTGGTAAGAGTCACCCCAAGATACTTTATATTGTTTGTGGCTATTGTGAAGGGGGTCATTTCCCTAATTTCTTTCTCAGCCTGCTTATCCTTTGAGTATAGGAAGACCACTGATTTGCTTGAGTTGATTAAGATGGCTTCTTATCGGGCTTCTGAACTGCCCACATTGCAGAGTGCCCTGACAGCAGTGTGAACATGCTGCCCAGCCTCCAGTGCTAGGCTGCTGTCTGCGCTCGCCCCACTGCAATGGCTACTCCTGGCTTTACAACCTAGGCACCACAACGGTTTGCTCGACAGTTCTCCGAGATCAACTCCTTTCTTTCACCTTGACTAAATTACCTAAGTAATCACAAAGTTATCACACTCTTGTTAAGCCTTCAATTATTTTGCTCTTTCTTTATCAAGCTATTATGATTGCCTGGGCAGCCCCTGTGTTTATTACCATGCACATCAGTCTTTCAGAAAATCCTTTTTAAAAAATTTACTTAACATACAAAATGGCGTGGTTAGTTATGACATTTCTGTTTATTGGACTTGACTCATTTTTTCTCTTGTATTACTGTCCCCACCCATTCTCCTCTCTACTACTGGTCCTTCTCCTTTCCATGAATCTGCTCCCATGTCTCTCTCTCTCTCTCTCTCTCTCTCTCTGTCTCTCTCTCTCTCTTTCACACACAGACACACACACACACACTCACACTCTCACACACACACATACACACACACACAAGAAGAAGAAGAAGAAGAAGAAGAAGAAGAAGAAGAAGAAGAAGAAGAAAAGAGAAGAGAAACAGAAACAGAAACACAGAAAGACACACACAGAGAATCACAGATGGACCAGACAAGAAGGCTACAGAAAAAGCATCTGTAATCATTGAAGCCATTAGCAGCATTAAAGTACATAATGCACACACACCATATACACACTTAAATCTATCTATCTATCTATCTATCTATCTATCTATCTATCTATCTATCTATTACACATGAGAAAAACATCCAATGTTTTCTTCTAAGTCCAGTTTCTTGGCCTGTTATGATTTTTGATCCCATTCCACTTTTCTGCAAAGAACATCACTTCTTTATTCTTTATGACTGAAAATCATCTTCATAGTTCTTAAGTACAATATTTTATTTACCCATGGTCTGTGGATATGCATTGTGAATATTAATAGTACTGTAAGAAACACGGATGTCCAATACATTCCTTCCTTGGGTTTATTACCACACCCAATTCCAAGTGACTGAGAAAGCTGCCGGTTTTGAGTGGTGTCTGGAATCACTTCAGTGCAGGCTGCTTTGCCACGTGGGTCATGTGATTCCACAGACCTGATGGCACTTGCGGTATCAGTGGCAGATAAGGACGCTATTTTGAGTCTTTAGTCATGCTCCATGGGCGAACCACAGTGCAGGCCCTTAGGATTTCAGAGAAAGGTCTTACAGTCATTGAGTTAGTTGTCTAACTCAACACATGAAAGAAAGTAGGAATGTTTATCTCTCTGAGTCTGATTCATTTTGCTTATTATGAATCTGAGTTCCACTCAGTTTTCTGTAAAGGATATATTTTGTTATTCCTTATGTATGTTCAAATCTCCATTGTCTATTTATAGGACATTTCCTTAACCCATTCTTCTGTGGATGGAACTTGAGGATCCTGTGACTGTCTTGGCTGTTGTGAACAATACTACAGTAAGCGTGTATGTCCCAGTGTCTCTGTAGTATGCTGGTTTAGCACACACAGAAGTGTGTGGCTCATATAGCATGGCTGGCTCACATAGCAGCTCCAGGTTCAGTTTTCTGAAGAATCTCCATGTTGATTTCCTCATACCTGCACTAGCTGATACTCCTATCTGCAGCACATACTCCTTCTTTTTCCCCCTTTGTCCTTACTAGCACTTGTCATGTGTTTTCTTGGCAATAGCCATTAAGCCCAGGAGGAACTAAGATCTCAATACAGTTTAATTTGTATTTCGTGGTGGCTAAGAATATTCAAAAACTTTTCACATGTCTATTAGTCACTAATATTTCATCTTTTGTGAACTCATTGATTTATTTGCGCACATATTGGTTGATGATTCATACACTTAGTGTTCAGCGGCGTGCAGTGTTTCAGTGTGACTTTTTTTTCTTTTTACAGACTCCAGCTATAAACTCTGTCAAATGTATTTGTAGAGTTTTCTCTCCCATTCTATAGGCTACCTATTTGTGCAGCTGGTTATTTTCTTTGTTGTATAGAAGCCTTTTAATTTCATGTCACCCCAAATGGGCAATTACTGCTATTTGTGTTCATCTCAAAAGTTTCTGCTTATGTCTACGTGTTGAAGTATTCTTTTTATATGTTTTTCTCTAAAAGGTTCAGAGTTATAGATGTTGCTTTAGGGGTTGCAGTTTTCTCAGTATTAATTAAAGAAGCAGTACTTTCTATGACATACGCTTATGACAATTTTATTTAAAAAAAACTAGGTGGTTGCAGTTTCACAGACTTATTGATGAGTCTTTTATTCCATTATGACTCGATGACTTTCCTTTTTTCTAATCTCATGTTTTAGTTACTATGGCTCTGCAAAATAATCTGAGATATGAAATTTTTAAATAAAAATGTTTGGCTATTCATTTTTTTGTTTATGTGTGTGCACATGTGGAAGTGAGAGGACCATTATCCTGGAGTTGTATTTATTTATTTAAGTTATTTTAGGAGAAAGTCATTGAAATTTTGATGGTAATTGCATTGAATTTGTAGATCAGTTTGAGCAGTATAACCATTTTCACAATATTAGTTTTGCCAGTCTTTGAGTATACAGGGTTATTCTATTTTCTACTATCTTTTTCAATGTCTTTAGAAGAATTCAATTTTGAAGAATTGTAATATTTGACAGGCTTCACAGCTAGGATTTGTGAAGAAGTTAACACTAAATCACTGTGTGCCATTATACAAACACTAGAAATATGAGTCACCTAAACAATATATGGGGAAATGAACTGATCAATTTGGAAATGAACTATTAATGACTAACACATTCCTTTCAAGTTTGTTACTAATATATAAAAAGTTACTTTGTGTGTGTGTGTGTGTGTGTGTGTGTGATTTTGCATCTTTATGTCCTGAAGACACTTGAGTAGAAAGAACGTTCCTTAACATAATAAAAACTTACACCTCGAAACTGTTAACATTATGCTTAATGATGAAAAGTGAAAGCATTTTCTCTAAAGTCAAAAATGAAACAAAGAAGTTTTAGTTAAAGCAACAAGACAAGAGTAAGAAGTAAAAAATGTAAAAATTGAAAAGGAAAAATTAGAGCATCCCTATCTGCAGAGATAATCCTGTACTGAAAAGACTCTAGACTCAACCAGAAAATTCTTAAGTCTGATAAACACTTTCAGAAAAACATTAAGATGCAGAGTTATAGCAGTAGATTCACGTTTGGATCTATGAGCTCCCCAACTATGGCTTCTTGACCATATTTACAACTCCAGGTATGTCTTACTTCAAACTCAATCAAAATGCTTTCTGGTTACCAGAATACATTTGGTTACTACCATAACATTTATACCACCATTGCACCTATGAATATATCTTGTCATACTGCTCATTATTGCAGTTTAGGGGATTCATAGCTGGATGCGATCATTGGTGACTCCCCCCTCCCCACCATCAGACTTCTGGTACTGTGAAAACTAGCTAGCAGGCAAGAACATTTCTTGATCAGGAACAAATTGATTTCCTAATGTCCTGTGACCAACATGCGGGTGTCTTTAAGAATAGGTTCTTACTCTCAGTTCTGGTGATCAACCAAGAGTGATGGCTATAGGTTATATTTAGGAGGTGTGCACTTCCAGGACACCCCTGACCAATATCAACAGGGCAGATATGTTACACCTCTCTCTGGGCTTGGTGTGTATGTCTGGCTTTTATATGTGGGTTCTCAGCACTGAATTGAGGTCCTCATTCTTGTACTACAAGCACTTTACTATATGATCTATCCCCCTTGCCCAAGCTACTTTTCTTTCCATTGTGTAGAACAGCTAGAGAAACAATACATTAGCTCTTCTTTAGTGACATGGTAGAAACTAGCAGTGATTTTTTTAAATCTATTTTGGAAGATTTCTTATTACTACTTCAATCCCATTGCTCATTAAAGGTATGTTTAAATAGTCATAAGTATCTTCTTGGTGAAACATTGGAAGTTTGTATGTATCTAGGAATGTATCAATTCTCCCCCACCCCCAGATTTTCCTGCTTCTTGAAATATATGTTATGATGTATAATTGGCTCAGTTACACAAATAATTGAAAACACTTGTTGCTGGTCTAATATTTTTAGGCTATCCTAATAAACATATATAGTGATGTATCATCATGGTTTTGGAAGGCATATATACAATGACTACCAAATGAATAATGGTAAGCAAATTTTATTTTGCCAAGTTGTGACTTATTTGTTTTTCATTGCTTAATTATTTTTCTAATCAGGTCATGTAACATAATTTTTCCTACCTCTACTAAAACATTTAAATAAATTAATATCAAGATCAATGCATTATAAAAATTAAAAATATTCATTAATAACCATCTTGATTTTATTGGTTTTATTATCTGGTATAATTTCCCTAGTTTTTATCTTTATTATTTTGTTGTTGTTGTTTAGGTACTCTCTCTTTCCTTTGGTTAGTTTGACTAAGTGTGGTTAATGTTTAATTTTCAAAAAAACAATTGTTTATTTCATCAACTTTTTGAACTTCTCTAATAATCTCCATTTTATTAATTGTTGTCCTATAGTTTTATTATTCCTTTCCATTACATTTTTCTATGTCTTGTCATTGTTTTATAGAGACTGAGAGAACCATCATTAAATCACTTAATTTTTTAATTTTTACCTGTTTTTTAAAAATTATTTTGCGTTCTCACCTGGATTTACAGTAAATGATCTTTTTACTCATTTCTTGCTCTTCTCTTGTCCATGTGATCTTATTCCATTCTTTGCTCAAGAACAAACTTTATAGTTTAAAGAACATAAAATCTGATCATGTTATTACTCTTTGAACAACTTTACATCTCATTTAGAAAACCAAAGATCTTATAACACTATTACAAGACCATATATAAAATGAAAGTCCATGACTTCTGAAGTTGTTGTTACAGTTTTTCTTATTCACCTGACTCTAAAATCATACTCAGGTTCCACATGTGAGCCCTGTGTATGTTATTACCCCTTCTGAGAGTGACTCTCCCTCGATAGCCACACTTCTCACGTCTGGCTTCTTTCAGTGATTGTTCCTCCAGCCCATCAGACAGGACGAGAAAGTTGTGCTGTAGTAGGAAGCATCACCCAAATCTCAATAGTTTACAAGTCCATTTTGTTTCTGCTCCATGCTGTTCTCAGTTCAGTTTCCACTGATAACACTGCCACTTCTAGAGCTCTGCTACTGGAAGAGTCATATTCATGATCTTCAAGTTCCCATGCAAAAGGAGCATGTGTCACTTCTGCTTCCAGTTCATCAGGCAAAAAACAATCAGAGGGCAACTGCAAATCCAATTGAAGGAATCGTAATCCTGTCATGTGCCTAGAAGACTAACTGGAAAAGCTGATGAGGAGTGCCATGGTCTTAAAGGTTATTGTGGTCACCATTGAATTGAGGCTCTTCTGAGTCATTCTATGATCATTTATAAACCTTTGACTACTTTCTAATCCCCTAATGTCCCCATCCTACTTATTTATTTCTTCAGGTCTCCAATTCTCTCTCTCTCTCTCTCTCTCTCTCTCTCTCTCTCTCTCTCTCTCTCTCCCTCTCTCTCTCTCTTTCTCTCTCTCTCCCTCCTTCGCTCTCCCCCCTCTCTCTCTAGTTTATTTATATTATTTATATGATTTGTTTTATATAGTCTTCCATTAGAATATAATCTTTCAGGAAACATACATTTCCCCCCTATTCTTTGCTAGAGAAGTGACTACTATATAGGGATTCTATAAAAAAAATGGTTGAATAAATAATGAATACCAAGAAGGATGCAATTAGTGGTCTAGGTAAAATAGTCAATGATTTTCAGTTGATCAGACAGGATTTGGCTGGAATTGGGTTTTGTATTATTAATTCATTCAATGAATCTGAGTGATGTTGTTCCGTGTGGTCCTCTGAGCACAGCAACCATTCCCATATTCATCAGAACAGCTGTGACTGTTTGCAAGAGACCTTTAAGCTCAGGCCTGTTGACATTCCCATGTCCAAGAGGGTGGAGGAGGCCATAGAAGCCAATGGAGATTCTGGCCACACCTTCCTACACTTCCCGCTCTGTTGTGCATAATTCTGCTTAAGCTGTATTTGTCTTGGGAAGTGCTAGAACATATGAAGTGTTTAGAGTATTCACTGAAGGGAGAACTCCATCTATAGAGCTATGTGAATGTGGTTATCCACACTGGCATGACTTTTCTGTGGTTAGGCAGTTTGGGGTCACCCACACTTACTTAATCTTTTATCTGTGTTCTATAAGTAAGCCTAATAAACTCCTTTGTGTCATTGTTTCTTCAGGTTGTTGTCGGTTTCCTAACTGGTAAGTGGATGCTTGTTTATATCTCCCTGGGGAAACCTCACACACCAAGTAGGTGCTTGTCTTATTCAGTATTCTATTGCTGTGAAAAGACACCATGACCAAGGCAACTCTTATAAAAGAAAACATTTAGTTGAGGCTCGCTTACAGTTTCAGAGGCTAAGTCCATTATTGACATGGTAGGGAGAATGGCAGCATGCAGGCAGACGTTGTGCTGGAGAAGTAGCCAGAGTTCTGCATCCAGAATCTCTGATGTAGATGGGTCTTGAATCTTCAAAGCCCACGCCCAGTGACACAGTTCCTCCAACAAGGCTAGCCTCCTAATTTTTTCAAATAGTGCCACTCCTTAAGTATTCAAATCTATGAGCCTATGGGGTCATTCTTATTCAAACAACTACATTCCACTCCCTAGCCTTCATAGGCTTGTAACCCTGTAAAAATCAAAATTAAAAAAAAAAAGCAGATCATATTCTTCCAACACACAATGGTACAGAATGTACGTTATCATTTCAAAAGAGAGGAAAGGGAACAAAATGAGGAAATACTGGAACAAAGTAAGATAGAAAACCAGCAAGGTAAACTCCAAACTCTGCATCTCCATGTCTGATGTCAAAGCACATTTTTTTTTTTTTTTTTTTTTTTTTTTAGATCTCTAACCCTTTCAGTTTTGTTGATTGAAACATACTTCTCTCTCTTGGGCAGATTCCATGCACTGTTAGCAACTCTCCTTGGCAAGTATCCCATGACTCTAGTATCCTGGGGTCTCTTATGAAATCCAGGCTTCATGTTTACAGCTTCACACAATGGCTTTTTTGGGCCTCCATGCAGGGACGTCCTTGCCACATGCCTGGCCTCAGCAGTTTCCCTTTATCCTGCTTTCTTGTGTCCTCTAAAGCTAGAACCAAAGCTGCCTAGTTCTACCTCTTGCTGGGACTGGCCCCTCTTTTTCAATTGCATCTGTATACTGTCTGGTTTTATTTGTCAACTTGACAGAAGCTAGAGTCATTAGAGAGGAAGGAGCCTCAGTTGAGGAAATGCCTCCATTAGATTCTGCTTTAAGATGTTTTCTCAATTAGTGAGCAGTGGAGAAGAGCTCAGGCCATTGTGGTTAGTTCCATCACTGGACTGGTGGTCATGGGTTCTATAAGAAAGCAGGTTGAATTGTATCTTGGGTATTCAGAGCTTCTGGGCTAATATCCACTTATCAGTGAGTACCCAAGATACAATTCACAGACCACATGAAGCTCAAGAAGAAGGAAGACCAAAGTGTGGAAGGGGGATAAAAATACCCATTGGAGGAGATACTGAGACAAAGTATGGAGCACAGAATGAAGGAAAGGCCATTTAGAGACTGTCCCACCTGAGGATCCATCCCATATACAGTTACCAAACCCAGACACTATTGTGGATGCCAAAAAGTGCTTGCAGACAGGAGCCTGATATAGCTGACTCCTGAGAGGCTCTGCCAGTACCTGACAAATACAAAAGTGGATGATCACAGCCAACCAATGGACTGAGAACAGGGTCCCAATGGAGGAGCTAGAAAAAGGACCCAAGATGCTGAAGGGGTTTGCAGCCTCATAGGAGGAACAGACATATGAAGCAACCAGTGCCCCCAGAGCTTCCAGGGACTAAGAGTACTAAGCAAAGAGTACGCATGGAGGGACCCAGGGCTACAGCTGTATATGTAGCAGAGGATGGCCTTGTTGAAGATCAATGAGAGGACAGGCCCTTGGTCCTGTGAAGGCTTTGATGCCCCAGTGTAGGGGAATGCAGGGACAGGGAAGTAGGAGTGGGTGGGTTGGTGAACAGGAGGAAGGGTGACAGGATAGGGGCTTTTCAGGGGGGAAATGAGGAAAGGGGATAACATTTGAAATGTAAATAAAGAAAATATCTAAAAAAAAAAAAAGGAAGGGAGAAAGAAAGCAGGTTGAACAAGATCTGCTTCTGCATTAGCACCTACCTCCAGGTTCTATCCCTGCTTGAGTTCCTGCCCTGATTTCCTTTGGTGATAATCAGTGATATAGAAGTGTAAGTCAGATAAACCCTTTTTTCCCCAACTTGCTTTTGGTCCTGGTATTTTATCAAAGTAATAGAAACCCTAACTAAGACAATCTGTATCAGCTGTCCATTTTGAAGGCTTCCTTATCTGGATAAGCTTTTCAAACTTTCTTTTCACAAATTGGAAGCTTATCTGGGTGGGATCTTTCCCTGAGGTTACTACTCCCTTTATTCCATTTAGTATCAGGCTTTTCTTTCCTTCCTTTTTTAAATTTCCTTGAGCCCTTTACTTATCTTAGTCTCTGGTGCTCCTTTTTTGTCTCAAACTATAAATTTTGTATTTTCCCTTGCTAAGCTTGCTTATCTACTAATAACTATGCAACACAGTCAAAACTAGACTGTTTTGAAATTTCCTCTGCCAACACCATTAATCTAAAACTCTTCAATTTAGCCTCAGGCAAAGTTTTTGGACAAGGGCAGAAAGCAGCCACATTCTTCACTAAAATATCACAATAGTCTGTAGGCCAGTTATTAATATTCTTCTCTGAAATCTTGAGTCATAATTTACATTACTCTGAGCATCATTGTTTTTCATGCTCCTACTAGTATGGCCCATTAAATCCCTCTTAAAATATTCAACTGCTTTTCTAATCCAAAGTCCACATTCTATCAGTAATCAGTATGGTAAGGTTTGTCACAGAAAATCCCTGCTCCCTGTCTTTGTCAGTGTTCTATCATTATGTAGAGATATCATGACCATAGCAACTCTTACAAAGGGAAGCATTTAGCTGGGGATTGTTTATAGTTCATGACAGTATAGTCCATTGTCAACATGGTAGGAAGCATGGCAGCATGTAGGCAGACATAGTCCTGGAGGAGCTGAAAGTTCTACATCTGGATTTGCAGGCAGCAGGAAGAGGGAGCCACTGAAGCTGTTTTGGGGGTTTTGAAACCTCAAAGTGATATACTTCCTTTAACTATCCCATACCTTTTTCATCTTTGCAAATAGTACCACTTCCTAAGCATTCTAATATGTGAACCATATTTTAATATGTGACCACTTTTTTTTTTATATTTTCAGATTTATACTCCCTCACAATTTTCTATACCCCTCTCTTTCCTTTTTGTAATAACCTACAGAGTCCAGTCTGTGGTGTTCATATACACATGGGTGCAGGACCAGTCAATGAAGCATGGCCAACCTACCAGGAACCATATGCTTAAAGAAAAACTGGCTCTTCCTTCTTTAAAAGCCATCAATTTTTACTCAGCTAGGAATGGGGACTCCAAGCCCTTTCTGGTTCCGTGATGGGATTGATCTGATGCAGGTCTTGTGCAGGCAACCACTGCTTCTATGAGCTCATAAGAGCTGCAGCTCTGCCATGCCAAGAAGACACTGTTTTGGTCTTGTCTTCCCTGATCTCTTGCTCTTACAATATGTTTTTCCCCTCTTCTGAGATGGTTCCTGAGCCTTGGAGGGAGTGGGGTTCTCTTATATCTTTATGAATTTTCCTTAGCTTTGTGGTTCAGGGTTATGGCTCACCATTGTCTGCAGGAAAAAATATGATATATTTAACACATGGTGCTTCATTGTTTTCTCCCAATATCCCAACATCTCTACTTCTTTTGCTGTCCCCACAATATTCGCCAGAGACCTATTCCCCCACATAGCACCATTAGTTTGCTACCGATGGAGGAATGCTACTGATGCTACTATTGGTGGCTGTCTCTTACTGCTTTCACTCTCATACTTTCTTTTTTGTTAGCAGAACCATGACCTTTATGTTTACAGACATATGTAATATATATTAGGAGACTTACCACACCTTTTTTGGTTATTTTCTTCTGTATTTAATTTTTTTAATATTTTACTGTAAATACATTATGTTCCTCTCCTCTTCCCTTTCCTTCACCTAGACCCTCTCATAAACCTCCCCTTTTCAAATTCATGACCTGATTTTCATTATTTTTGGTACATACATTGTAAATGTATATGTATATATATACACATATGCATATATACATATACACATACACATATACACATACACATACACATACATATACACACACACATATATATATATACCTAAGTATATAAGTACAACCTGCCCAGTCTGTTCGTTTCTTGTATGTATGTTTCAGGGATGACCACTTGGTATTGGATAACCAATTAGTGTGTTGTTCCCTAGGGAAGACTGTTTCTCTTGCTCTCTCAGCACTCTAGAGTCGCCCATAGTTGTTTGTGTGGGGTTTACCTCCTCCCCTCATCGAGGAAACTTCTCTTTGCAACAGATGAAGACCATTATAGAACACCACAACCAATTAAAATGCATAATTATGGAACTCAGTGCAAATGGATACATTTACAAAACAATTACCACTCCTAAGGCTTGAGGACATTGCAGAAGAGGGGACAGAAAGATGGCACAGGACCATGGAGTTTATTGCTAAAGTTGTGTCCTAGGAATGTCACCCACAGTTTGAAGTAGCCTATGCCATCTTGGCTGATCTACCACCACATGACTGATTCCACCTGGGGTATTCCTCAGAAGAAAAGTGAAACTCATTAGGGAGGATTCTTAGACAAAGATTTACCTTTTATCTGCTTCTGATCATGGCTGCAGAAGGAAGAGATGCAAAAGCAGTGTTGACAATGCATGACCCTGACAACTGTGGCATGATTGAGATGGTAGGTCAGAAAAAGGGCAGGACTTTGTGTCCCAAGGAGGTCACCGGTACAGCTTAAGCAATCATAGTAACAATTAATATCAAACTTACAGGTCGGGTGCTGTTCAGAGCATCTTATACACATTAAGGCCCTGAGCCCCACAGCTGTCTGATGAGCTGCACAGTCTCACTTCACAGTTGGGCTTCCTTAGAGACTGAGGTCACGCTCTTTATCTATTTGTTTTCTCACGTTTAGTTATAGAAAACCTAAAGTACAAGCTAAAGTAAAGACTCGTGTAATGAATCCCCATGCACCCATCAATCATCTAGCTTAAACAATTAGCAATTCATGGCCAGTCTTGGTTCATTTACACCCCTGTCTACTTACTTTCCCTCCACCCTACATTATTTTGAAGCAAATCCCAGACCTCATATCATTTCATTCTAGAATATCTCATGCATGACAAAAACTAAAAGCTACTTTTATGTGGATCTTCTGTTACAACCCAAACTAGTCACTAAATATTAATAACTTTTTCCTCATAAAATTTGAAAATGTAGAAATGCTGGAGGCAAAAATATAAAAATCACCTATAATTTGATTTTCTAGAAATAACTGCCTGGATTTAATGTTTATGCCTGGTTGAAGCTTGATTTTCAATGTGTTTGAAGAAGAGGTCTTTGGAAAGTGAGTAGGTCATGGGGCACAGCCTTCCTGAGTGGGATTAATGCTTTTATAGAGGGGACCCAAGGAGTTCTTGTCACTTCTGTCATTGGAAGTGTCTTAGTCAGTGTTCTATTGCTATGAAGAGCCATCATGGCCATGGCAACTCTTATAAAAGAAAGCATGTAGCTGGGGGTTGCTTATAGTTTCATAGGTTTAGTGCATTATCATCATGATGGGAAGCATGGCGGCATGCAGGCAGACATGATACTGGAGAGGCAGCTGACCTCAACATCCACAGATAACAGGTAGAGATACTGGGTTTATCAAACCTCAAAGCCCATCCCCAGTGACACACTTCCTTCAATAAGGCCAGCTGTCCTAATCCCTCCCAAGTAGTGTCACACCCTGATGACCAAACATTCAAATCTATAAGCTTATGGGGGAGCTATTATTACTCAAACCATGAGATTATAATGAGATGAGGGTCTGTGAACCAGAAAATCTCCTTCATCAGATAACAAATCTGGCATCTTAATTTTCAATTCCCACTTCCCATGAAGTTCTTCGTATTCTCCCGGGAGGGCAGTTCACAGACTCCACCTACTTGATTCGGACTTAATGGAATTTAGTTCATTTCTCTTTCTAGGATTGTTTAAAACTTCCCAAGGCCCTTGAGGAGGCTGAAATAGGACATGTAGAAAGAGGAGGAGTTCCCAGGATGACAGACACAGTAAGGGTTTCTTTAGATCTGTGAGTGTAGAGATGGAAGCAGCGTTTTAAAGAAGGGACAAGGCCTCTATGAGAAGGTCAGTGGTCCTGTGCAAATATGGCTGGGAATAGATATGTGGGCTGGCTCTCTGCCTCTGTCCTTGTTCCAAGAACAGAGTAAACAGCCATGAGACTTCTTCCATGCCTTGGGGTTATGGAAGACTCTGGATGTTTGTACTAATGTGAAAGTGAGGACCTCTGTAATGGGTGAAGCTAAACTTTTCACCTACCCAATAAAAGTAGATTTGGATTATAAATGATGCGTGATGCACATAAACAGGAGACGTACAATATTGCTCTGAAGTTTTAGATTGGGATTCATATTAACTACAGGATTTATTAGATGTGACAGAGTCACCCCAAATATTTTTGGAATACAATTATGCACAAACAGAAGAAAACTGTGACTGAGAATAAACAAGTGGGTTTCAGGGCAGTTGGGTCCACGCTCCTTAGAACTGAGTGCTGCTTCTGTCTGATTGGAACAGTCAGAGGTGTGCTTGCCCAGAGATAAAGGCTATTGCCTTTGGTTAACTTTCCTTAGCCATCAAAGTGATGCTTTGGCTACATTCCACCCTAGTGCTTTGTTGCATTTCTTAGTGGGATCAGAGCTTTGTATTGGAAGAGATTGATGTTGTTAAGTCTGCTCAGTTGAACCAAGACTGCATCCATATGGCTCACCAGAACATCTCTAGACAATAGAAACAGTAATCTGAAGGCAAGGAAGGAGAGGTAATGGAGAAGCAGCTTATATATGTGAGATCTTGCAGCTCAGGGAAGGTCTGTGTGTGCCACAAGGTGGGCAAGAATGGATAACAGAACAGACTGAAGGGAAAAACCCTTGAAGGTACTCGATCCCAATCCCACTGCTAAGGGAAGTTTCAGACAAAATAATTAAGGGGCATCTGAAGACTTACTGGTGGTACATGATACTGTAGCAGGAGTTTTATAGGACTATTGGTGAAGATAGTCAATTAGGCAGTAAGTCTGTAGTCTAATACTGTCTAATGAAATGTCAACTTTTCTTCCTTCTCTGGAAACCACACTCTCCTTAAGGGTTTCCACTGAAATTCCTTCCAATTTTACCATTCTTATTTATTGATCCAGAAGCCTGGTGGAGAAGGTTAGAGACAGATATGTTTAAAAGAACTAAGGGAACAGATCCTACTGACCCACTCAATTCTTAATGGAGGGTTACAGGCCCTCCAGGATGCCAGGCTTTGAAGATGTCCACAAATCAAGTTAAAGAGAGAGATGTGTGGGTCTGCCTCACTGTTACTGGTAGACTCCTTTTTCCTGGAGGGGCAGAAAAGCATGAGTTCAGCATAATTCGTATACTAAAGAAGTGTTTCCTAATGATATTTGTACACATTCTTGTTACGAATGCGGTTAACAAGGGCCAGATCGGTTGTGGTTGAGTTATAACTTGCCATTTTGTGGGTTACATATTTGTAAATAGGCCAGCTTGTGGTCTTAATTGGGGTCACTGTGGGAGGGGTTTGGGGTGGTGCAACAAGGTCACTCCATTTCCCTTCTGCGGTTCTTCATTAGTCATTTGGTGAGGAAGTGCAGTGAGCGTGAAGAGGCCGCAGAACACAGTCTCTCTGGGAGAAGCTGTGGCTTCCAGAGCATGCAGGGCTGGAGATGATTCCACATGTCAGAACTGATTTTCCTCAAACTTGAAGAAGTTTTCTTCCCTTCTCAGAAGGAGGGGATTGGTATACCAGAAGGAGGTGGAGATCCAGCTAGCAGTCCCACACTTTGTCTACTTACAGCACTTTCCTATTTATGTTTTTGTGACTTTGGCTAAGTTCTTGCTAAAACTTGAGTGTTTTTCCCACATTACTACCAGAGACTTAGTCTTTAGAGTAATAGTGCTTAGTTGCAAACTTTAAAAAAGAATGATGTCCTAGGCTCCTCTTTACCGTGACTGTAGTAATACCATTCATTATCTTGGGGGTGACTTCTCCCACAAGCTTGGGTTTGGATCCATCTTTCTTGCGCTCCCCACTTTTCATTGTGATGGCACAGGGTGACTTCCACAAGCTGCCTGCACCTTCATGCTGGGTGCCAGAAAGCACTGTGTTCAGAATGGTGAGAAATTCACTTCTCTTCTGTACAAATAACCTAGCCTGTGTCATTTTGTTAGACCAACACAAAATGGACCAAGGAAGTTCCTTAACCTTTCTGCTGTCTTGTTTCTAATCTGCAAAATGGGTTAAGAAAATTCCAACTCTGGGCTGCGTGTGTGAAGAATGATTGCATTCATCAGGCACCTCCAAATGCTAGCAGAGCAATTGTTTCTCTCCATGATATACTCCAGGCGATCTAGAGTGATTTGTTAAATGAAGAAGGCAGGAGAAAATGGGCACTTCAGAAAAATGCTTTAGTTTTGAAAATGCAACATTAGTCAAGTAGGGAAGTCAGAGGGATTTTGTAGAACAAAAGCAAAAATCATATATACCACCTTGTGCTGCGTACTCTGGGGATTTATTAGGTTTCTTCCATTGAGGTACCTGACGCAGCTGGAGATACAAACGTGTGTGTACAAGAAGCTACAAGAATAAGCCAGTAATCATCATCTGCATTAAGTTGATATCCACAAATATTTGGTAAATTAAGAAAGCATTTCTGAAAAGAACTGTGAACTGTGGTGGATTCAAGGGTTTCATAAGGTTTTTCACATAGCTTTTTTTTTTTTTTTCACATAGCTTCTGTGAAGGGAACTATATGAAACTATCTCTGCCCTCCAAAAAATCTAATTCATGAAAAATTTGAATGACAATCATTGAAAAACTTTTCCAAAGTTTGTGAAGCAAATGGAAATGCAGTAAACCATCTAATACTTGAGGGACTGAGAGATAATTAAATTTCAAGAGCACTGGTTACCCTTCAGGAGACCAATGTTGGAATCTTAGCAAATCTCTCAAAAGTCTCATGGAGGCTCACAAATCTCTATAATTCTAATCCTAGGGGATCTGGTGCCCTGTTTTTGACTTTTGTAGGTACCAGGCACTCCTATAGTATACAGACAGATAGATATGTAGACAAAACACCCATATGCATAAAAATTAAAAATATTCCTAGTGAGGGCAGAAATGCACATGACTTCTGACCTAGAATCCAGCCCTTGACTCTTCGTGTCATTTCCTGTTACAGAATCTTTTGTCTAGGCATGTGAAGTTGTCCCTCTCTCCAGACCCCAGTTTGCAGCCACCATTTCCCCTGGGATGGGATAGGTTACCATTTCTCATTTTCCACAGCCCTACATTACAGAAGCAGACTTTTAGGCAAGCATGGTCAAAAGGATTGAGTCTGAATTTTCCAGCCCCACCTTGAACTCCTAAGAAGAAGCTGCTCTGAGGGCAGAGAACACTAGTGCCCTAGTGCCCCCTCACTATCTTGCCATGTGCCAGGAGGGCTGAAGAAAAATCCGCCTTTTCTCTAACCTTATTTCTAACTCTTACCTAACCCCAGCCTGACTATATGCTGGGAGGCCAAGAAGACCAGTTTTAGCCCCCATAGCTCTCAGCAATAAGCAGAGAATGCCATGTGGTAGAGGCAGTTTGCTTGCACCCAGCTCTGGTGCCATGGCAAAGGGTTTTAGCACAGGAGAAAAGAAGGTTTGCAGATCTCCCCAACTCTTCCCGAGGGGACTTACTTCATTTAGGGTAGAAAACCCATGTAGGAGCCAATGTCAATCCAATGCAGAATGCAATGGAGATAAGCAAAAGAGGCTGGTAGTTGCACAACACAAGGGAAGTCACAGAGCGGAAGTTTGGTAGGAAGAATCTGTGAAAGGACAGCCGAGAAAGGCGCTTTCTGGGATCACAGTAAGTTCCAGTGTCCTGGAGGATGCACCTTGTTTAGGTGATGGTATGGTAATGTTTTCATGGGTACCACTCCCTATCATGTATAGGATATAGCAGATCATAGTGGATATCCTAGTCTTCTGGCTCTTCTAATCTTTCTACCACTTCTGAGATATTCCCTGACTCTTAGGTAGAATGGTTGTGTAGATGTATCCAGTGGGGATAGATGCCCCATAATTTGTTTTCTCTGTATATTAACCAGTTGTGGATTTCTGTGATGATATCCATCAATTGCTAGAAGTGTCTTTATTGAGATGTGAAAACTATACTTACCTGTGTATATAAAGATATGTATTCAGGATACAGTTCAGAATATTGACTTAGGACTGGTGCATGGCAGCAGTAGGTTCTCTAGGGTTCATGACCCACCAAATTCCACTATGATCTTATAGGATAGAAAACATTATTCTGAATTTTATTTGTAAGTATTAGTGTTTACTTTGTGCCCTAAAATCTGATTTATTTTCAATTAGGTTCCGTGGAGTTATAATGGTTTGCACTGTCAACATACTGAATATGGAATCACCTAAGAGACCAGCCTCCAGGAACATCTGTGAGGGATGGTATATTTTGACTAGGTTAGCCTTCAGGTATGCTTGTGAGGGATTATCTTAACTAGGCTAATTCATTGGGAAGACCTACCCGGAGTTCCCCACTGTTCCCTGACCTTGGGTCCTGGCCTGCATAAAAAGGATGCTAGTGGAAGATGAGCAGTCATCACTCTATGCTTCCTGATTGCGTATTCAAAGTGATTGGCTGCTTCACACTCCTACTACCATGACCTCTCTGCTCCGATGAACTGTGACTTCAAACTCTTCCTTTTGTCAGCTGTTATCTCATTAGTAAAAGAAGTAATTAATAGAGAACAGCTGAGAAGAACATATATTCTATAGATGTTGGGTGGAACAGACTTTGTATGTTTTTTAAGTAACATATATATTTGGTAAAATTTAACTCTGAAGTTTCTTTGTTGATGTTTTGGTCTGAATTATATACCATTGATGAGAATAGGGCAATAAATACTCTCATCATTATTGTGGACATATCTAAATATAAATTTTGCTGTGTTTGTTTTATGAAGCTGTGAAATTCTATATATGATCATGGAAATTTATATATGATAAATATAGGAAAATCTATGTATTTTAGAATATATATTCTAAAATTTATATTTTGTTGATAGATTATTTCCTTTATTAATGAGTAGAGAACCTTTCTTGCCCTTCTTACTAATTTTGGCTTAGAGTCAACTTTAGCAGATGGAAGTCTTGTTGATTCTGCTTCTCTGGGCTTCCACCTACTTGGCATACAGGTCTCCACCCTTCTGCTTTCAGTATGGGTATGTCTTTCCCATTGAGGTGAAGACCAAAAATAGTTGGATCTTATTTTTAAATCTGATCTGCTGATCTGTCTCTTTCAATTAGCAAGATAAGACCATTTACATTTAGGACAATTATTGAGATGGGGTTTACTTTAATGCTAGCATTTGTGAAGAGCTGGTTTCTTTCTATAAATGTTTATAATGTTCCTTGTCTATGCTAGTCAGAGATGCTAAGCTCACTGTGCAGAGGCATGAGACACACCTACAGATCATCATTGCCTATAGAACGAGGCAAAACGTACAATAAAATGGTGAAGCATGGGAAGCTGTGGGACTGGAGAGGGGGCACTGTTCAGCGCAAGCAGCACTGGTGAGCAAGGAAGGAGGGGGACTGGGTTGAGAACTAAGGCATCTCCATCTGGAAAGAGTTTAATATGTGAGACAGGGTTCAAATTAGGTCATTTGATGGAATGATGCTAAGCTAATTTAAACCTGGAATATCACTCTGTACTCTTCAGCAGCAGTGAGGAGCCATTTAAGGAACTGAGGTGAGTAAGACATGGCCAGATCCTGCTCCCTCTGGGAGCTTGGTGCAAGATGGACTAAATCAAAGGCTGGCTCAGGACTATGGTAGTGATGCGTAAGGTCAGTGCTGAGAGTTTAACCCATGGGTCAGCATCCAGATCAAGAAAATGGAGTGGGTTTGATGTAACTTCTAAACAAATTTGTAAAGGCTGTTGTTGGTGATTGGGCTTAGGGGTGGGAGAAGGAGGAATCAGGAGTGCTGTATAGGTTATACAAGGAGCCAGGTAGTAGTAGCCCAGTGTCATCTGGAGAGCAGAGGGCAAGGTTTGGGGAAGACAATGCGTATGGTGCGCTGAATGCTGACTTCCAAAGCTCTGTAGGAGAAGATGGTGGCCTTCGTGACTTTGCAGAGGTTTCAGGCTGGAAGACAGGTTTACAAGTCAGTGACATTCAGAGATTCAGAGTTGGTAGGGTGAGAGCAAGGATTCTTTTCCTGTTTACTATCTATTCTTTGTGCCTGACATGATAACCAACACACCAATGCTTGACAATATTTGCCATTAGGCAAATTTATAATGATCTCTGTGTGCCAGGGATAGCACCTGCGAATGTGTCTGCACACTGTGAAGTGCACATGGTCAAGATAGTGCCTTCATACACAGGCCATGAGAGGAAAACTTTCAAGGTTCTGACTTCCACTTACTTATTGGAAGAACACATAAATTATTACTGTTCCCATATGAAAGGTTAGAAATCCAGTCAGGAAGAAGGTAAGCCACCTTTCAGAGTGTCCAGGACAGTGAGTGGCAAGGATTTAAACCTTGGGTTTTGTTCTCTTGCTATGGCTTTTTCAAATTATTTTTTGTTTAAAATAAGACCTTTACAAGCAATTAATAAAAAGTTTTAATATATAACTATTATAATTTTTCAGGTTAATTTCCAGGTATTTTGAAAATGTATTGCACCTTTTAACTTATAGAATGCACAGCCACATCTCAAGGTTCAGCTTGAATATTAATGCCCTTTTTAAACAATCTTCAGCTACCATCTCTTTTCTCCCAGTGTTAAGTTTGTCTTTAGTCTCCTGGAGCATCTTTTAAGTTATGTACAAGTTTGTGCTGAACGGGTTTTTAAATTTTTGAATTTTTATTCCTTAGTTAACATTATGCTTGGGATATTGTGCATGCATGAGAAATGTTTGCTAACTGACTGAATAAGAGAATGAAGAACAAATTATATTCCTCACTTTACCAACACTGGGCAAATAGCACATTAGTGTAGACCATGTACTTCCCTTTTTTCTCTGAATTTTCAGTCCATCAAGGACACCAAAACAATGTCCGTCTTCTCTTTGAGTACAGAAGCTTGCGTGTAGATGTGCTGGCCACTGGTCTTTTATTTGCTGCCCCTTCTCTGTGGCAACAGAGAAGCCTTTGTGCCTTGCTGCCTTGCATTATCCCAGTATCCAGAAACTTTGCAGAGGGGAGCTGTCTCTCTAGGCATGGAGAGAAGCATTGTACACATTTCCCCCAAAGCTAGAGCACACTGTGGATGCTGATATCAGCTTGCTGAGCTCATGCCAAGATCAGAATCCCCTGGGAATTCCTTAACCACTCTGCATCCTGACTTTCATTTTTTTGATGTAATGGGATCTAGGCCTATTCACAGCATCCTTCTAAGCCCCTGTTTTTTAAAACCCTGTTCCTATTTGTTCTTGCTGTGTATTTATTTAGGAATAAAGTTGACATTTAGAATAACTGTAGCATACGGTTAGAGTTTGCTGTGAGGGGTGGGGTATCCATTTCTCCATCATGTGGCAAAAGTGCAGCAGCTGTAATATCTCATTACAGAGCTTCACTTTATTTAATAAAAAAATAGTATTGCTCTGCTTAACAAAATTATCCTCGTCCCCGCACCCTCTTACAAAACCTGATGTGTGGTTTCAATGTCGTTCCCATAATAGCCCTGGATGGTTTGCATGTGATATTAGTTAGCTTCAGAATCTGCTTTCAATTCTGTCGCTTCAGATTGTATTTTCACTGTGAGTCATTAGTCATCAAATGTTGACAAGCATTTGTAAGGATGCCATCTCTCCCTTTGTTTATATGCAAGTGCAGCAACTAAAATGATTTATTTATGCTTTAATTAAAATTTGTGGATAGACCGGTAATTTTTAGCAGTGACTTTTCTAATTTGTGGGCTCAAGAAAGGAAAAAAAATCAATAAGCTGATAGCATTTATGTTTTTATAGTTACCCCGGGCATTTATAATGCAGACCTGCCACTCACCTGCAGTCCCACTCTGAGGAGAGTGATCCTCTTCACATAAATCTTGCCCAGAGGCCAAGGGGGTTCTATATTTCAGAGTCCCTTCCCTATGTCAGCTGTAAGTGAGATGTTGCATGCTCTCTATCCTCATGGTTTTCGTGGCAAGGCATAAGGCTAAAATGAATATTGAAAGTAAATTGATGGACTGTAAGTTTTATAATACTTGATCCAATCTGTACCGACTGCTTAGAATTTTAATAATTTAAATGCATTGATTTTGGTCCCTGCCTATCGCATGTTCCACATTAAAAATGTACCCCATAGGGTCTTTGGAAAGAACATACCCCAAATGCCAAGCTTTTATGGGAACTTAATATATTCAACATTGCAGGTGCATAAATCTCCATGAAATTGCACCGAGTTAATGCATTTACTGGTGCACACAATTCAGTAACTACTTTGTAAAAGTCTAAATAAAGATAGATAAGACAGGTAGATAGGGAGAAATAATGAGTAAATGTTCCAATGTATATTAACAAGATGAGGTTATTGCCTCCACAGCCTATCAGTCTCGCCGGGAAGGAATGCATTAATTCTTAGAGCCATTGGAGATGGTTTTAATTGTTGATTTTCAAAGTCTTGGGAAAATGAAGTGTTTTTGCAGTGTCTTCCAGACTCAAATTATCAACTCACATAGCCAGGCTTGGGGATGTGTGGGCAGAGTGACGACATGGAAGTAGGAAGAGAAAGGCTTGGGTTTTGCTCACCATTTTGGACCCTGAGATAAGGGTCCAAGTGACAAGGGGAAGCTTGTTTGATTCCAGTTTCTCTTATAAGGGCTCCCACTCAAGTTCCTGCAATGCCCAGTCCCTCGCTTTTGGAACGTGTATTTTCCAAGGCCCCGGCAAACACTCACGTTCATGTGTACGCCGCCCCCCTCCCTTCCCGTCTCGCTCCCCCTCTTCCCTTTGGTCTCTGCAGTTCAGCTCTGGGAACATTCGTGTCAAGTTTTTCACTGTGGCATGTTGGAAACATCTGGACACATTTTACGAAGAAGACAAAGTTGGGTGCTTTCCTAGGAGCAGATCTGTGTCTGTGAAGATAATAGTGCACGTCTTGGGAGCTATCTAACTATACAGTCATTAGTGGGACCTTTTCTTCTGATGTCATCTGACACCAACTTTCCTGTTATAAATACGAACAAGTGTAAAAACCCTCTGCTTGTTTTTAAATTGAATTGTTTTATTATTGAATTTTGCAAGCTGTCCTAAATATATGTTCCTTATCAGCTACAGGATTTGCAATTTCATTTTTATGATTATCTACTTTGAAGCCTAGGAGTTTTATATTATTTTGAGATTTAAAATTTTATTTAATTTGTATTTCACTGTTGTTATTGCCTGTACTTTACATATTTTTTATACATCTAAGAAAGTATTATCTAATTTAAATCCAAAAAGCATTTACTTTCATTTTATTTTTACATTGTCTTAGTTTTAGGTTTTACATTTAGGTCTATAAAGAATTTTGCACTGATTTTTGAAATTGGGTAGGGATGGGGGTTCAACTGTGCCCATTTACTGTGGCTATCTAGATGTCCAAGCATCATTTGTTGAAATAATCATCTCTTCCCCACAAAATTGTCTTGGGCCCATTTCTGGAAGTTGATAGACTATAATTGAAGGGATTTATTTCTGGACTTTGATTTTTATTTCATATATATATATATATATATATATATCTTTTTGCTGGCACTGTGCCATGTTAATCATGTCAGTTTCAACATAAATCTTCAAAAATAAACTATGAGTTCTCTAACTTTAACTTAATTTTCAATATTGATTAAGGTTTCTTCATTTCCACATATATTGTACAAAATGATTTACGGGTGAAAACTCGTTTGAGATTTTAATAGAAATTGTATTGAGTGTGCAGACCATGTGGAAGAATATTAGAATATTGCTATTGTAATAATATTAAACTTCCCAACTCTAAACATAGAATGTTTTCCTGTTTACTTTGACGTTCTTTAATTACTATTGTGTTTTATGCTTTTCATAGTTTCTCAGTTCTTTTCATGAACATATTCCACAGTAGGTAATTTTAATACATAGTTTCAGTATCCAATAGGTGCCCAGACCCAAAATAAAATCAGAAAACACCCACAAGACATGAACTAAGTAATTTGAAATTTTAATATTACAAGTGTATGTGGAACTTGCTAATCCATAATTACAGAGCACATATATTTTTCAGGTGTGTTTTAAATGTTACCTGTGGGTGTTGCTTTGTAATATGTCCTTAAACTTCGTTATTCAACATTGTTTTCAGCTCATTTTGGTTATTTATGTGTTTGTCGGTTTCCAAGTGACTAGAAGCAGCAGCTGGGATTGTGAATGGAGTTTGTCTCAGCTCTTTGGATCATGCTCTGGACTGGTTTGCATATGTAGGTGATCCTGACTCATTTGTCCCAGGTAGGAACACAGCACACCTTTCCTGTCATTTCATTCTTTAATTTCTCCTGATAATGTTTAGTTGTGTGGTGGCCCTGCTCTTCTTTCCTTGTGTTTCACATAAATATCGTAGATGGGTTTTAGAAATGTGGGTTTCCACTTTGTTGCTGGTGTATCATAAGACTATGATTCTTTGGACACACAATTTGTGTTCGGGGAACCACAGCACTAATCTTAGTCGCTGCCCTTTCACTTTCTATACACACAATCAAGTTGTCTGTGAATAATATTTTCCTTTCTTTATGTTGTTTAGTCTGTCTTTGTCTTATGTTAAAGACCAGAACCTCCCAAATGACATTGGGTAAAGTTCTTAATAGCACAGATTTTATTCTCATTTCAGAAGGAGTCTTTTAATATTTTACCAGCAAATAGTATATCCACTTTAAGTTGATTTGCTTTATTTTTGAGAAAATTTAAAGATGATATTAGGGTGATCTTATGCCCAAGTTTCTACTTTTTGTTCATTTGTTCTCATAAGTGGGTGTAGGAGTTTATTAACATTTCTACTAGAATAAACTCAACTTGGTCTTCTTATATTTCACAAGGGGATTTTGTATTTATGTTCACAGGGAAGACAATCTAAACAAGACTTTAAAAGTTAGAATGCCACAAGCTGCTGCCTGGGGAGTTGTTTGATATTCTGTGAGGACATTCTCTAGGCATGAATACTTTAACTTAGTATGTGAAGGTCAAGGCAGCTTCACAAAAGAGCTTACATTAGCAAGAGTGGTCCAGCTAATGGCAACACCAGTAGGCAAGAAAACATCTAAGCACAATAAAGCACACAGTCAAGTGTTGAAAGATGGGAGAATGGTTCTGTGCTCCAGGAGCTGAATCCTGAATGAATCTTTCCAATAGGATGAGTTTTGCCTGTGAAGTAGAAGAGGTGACATGGGTATTTTCTTGGGTGGCCTTTTTACTTCCTGTTTAGTATCAATAGCCAATATTGATAACTGGTGTGGTGACCATCAACAATGCAAAGTCAGTTTTGTGACTCTCCTCTGTTCCTAGCAGCCCAGAAGAAATGGCACACTGGTTGCCCAAAGGCTACAGAACTTCTATGTGGTGTGATGGATATTCTGGGAATAGACAACAGTGACAGTTCCAAGTCTAAACACTCTTGAGTTATACGTGTCAGATTGACTGAAGTGGCAAATTTTGTTATTTTAAATTTTTAAAAAGCTAAGCTAATGCAGCAAAGTTTCTATAATTTTATACTTGAATAAATTATATAATTTTATACTTGAAATAAATAAATTGTATAGTATGTGAATTGTACCTCAAAGTGTTGTCAAGAATGGACAGAGGATTTGAATAGATATTTTTGCAAAGATATACAAATGGCCACAAGTACATGTGGACACTCAGCAGCATTAGCCTTTAGGGAAATGAAACAAAGGCACAATAAGATACCACTCCATAATCACAGATGGTCAGTTTTCTGTTGCTGTGATAAAACACCATGAGCAAAAATGATGGAAAGGGTTTCTTTTGGTTTAGGGCTTTCAGAGGTAGTTCCCATGACTGCCTGGGAGGCATGGCAGCCGGTGGTGGGAACAAGAAGCTGAGATCATGTCTTTAGCCCCAGGGAGAAAGCACGGAGCGTGAGCTGAACATGGAGTGAGGCTGCAATGTTTAAAGCTCACCTGTAAGTACTCTTCCTTAAACTTCGGTAACCTCCCTAAACAGCGCACCCAACTGGGGACCAAACATCCAGACGCACATGCCTATGGAGATGGGTTTTACTCACATCACCACAGATGGCTATAATTATAAAGTCCAAAGCAAATGCTAGACAAGATGGGGCAAGATGGAAACGTATTGTTGGCCAAATTCGAAATCATGCAACCTGTTTAGACAACAGTTTAGCAGTTTCTAAAAAGATAAACAGACTTCCCATTTGGCCCAATGATTCCATGGCTGTGTACCCTAAATAAGTGAAAGCATGTGTTCCTATAGAATCCTGTACACAAATAGCCATGACTATATTATTCATAAAATCCCAAACTAAAAAAAAAACTTCAAGTGCTCATACACTGGTAAATGAATAGATAAATATGGAAAATTATAAAATTGAAGGCAATCTGCCCATAAAAGATAGCAGAAAAACTTAGGTTAGTTATTATACAATGGATGAACATTATTGACACTGTTAGGTAGGAAATGCCAGAGTGCATGGTTCTATGGATATAAAAGGACAAGATAAATTCATAGAGATAGGTAGATTAGAGGCTTCTAAGTGCATGCTATAGAGAATGAATGAATAGCAAAATGTGTGTTGTTTGGAGGGCAGTGATAATATGCTCTAAAATTAGACAGTGGTAATGGTTACACTGTATATATTAAAGGATCTTATGGTATATGAAATGTCTTAGTGAGTTAATTATTAAAAATTCCCCAATATTAACACAGCTAAGAACCCAATCTCAATTTCTATCTCTCTACACAAATTAGTGCAGGTCTCAGACCTCATCAGAGAAGTTTCTCTGTGCAGTGGATGATGGGTAGTGCAGAAACTCACAACTGATCCAAGACAGTTAAGGACAGTTAAGGTGATGGGATTGTGTGGCCAGGGATATTTAGATCATCTGTCAGAACATGGTCCAGATTGGAGTCGTGTGAGAATTCTGAGTGCTCATGAGAAAGCTCCAAGAAAACAAGACGGGTCTTGTGACCTTACTCTCCTCAAAAACATGGAATTGTTCTGGAATGTGCTTTTGTGCTCCTCCCAGATGAAATGAATAGGAGTGAGCTTGCTTCAGATTATTCACTACAACTGGCTATTATTGTTTGTTTAAATGACTTTATGGAAACACATGTTTTTGTAACATGTGGCTTGTCCACCACATGCAGTTTGTCCCGACATGTGGCTTAACCTTGTGATCGGACACTTTCCTCATGTGACTCTTAACTTTTAGAGTACTAATTGTCCGATGCTCTGAATAAAGTTGGATATTTCATAAGACTTCAGTCCACCTCATTTTTAAGTTCCACTCTCCTAGTTTCACACCACCAACTAGAGCAGTAAACACACACAACTACTCCACAAGGCACAGGACTATCTTGGAAGATGGAGAGGGAAAAACCCAGAGGAGTACTAAATATTACAAGACTCATTCCTGCATTCATGCCTTGGTTAGTTTCTACTACTGTGATAAAATATATTGACTAAAATGAACTTGGAGAAGAAAGAGTTTATTTCAGCTTACAGTTCCACATCACAGCTTGTCATTAAAGGAAAATCAGGGCAGGAACTCATGCCAGGACCCTGGAGGTAGGAACTGATGCAGAGGCCATGGAAAAGTGATGCTACTGGTTATCTCTCATCACTTTCTCAGCCTGTTTTCTTATAGCATCCAGGATTACTGGCTCAGGAGTGTATTGCCCCATAGGATCTGAGCCCTCCTATATCAATCGTCAATAAAGAAAATGTACTATAGACTTGCCTACAGGAAATCTTATGGAGGTACTTTCTCAATTTAGAGATCCACTTTCTAAATGACTCCCTCTTTGTCAATTTGACATAAAAACTAGTCAGTGCTACTGTGATGAACTCACAGTAGCTCTGACTGACATTTTAATACCTGTACAAGATCAACCCAGTTAATATTTTACCATGGAAGTGGAGAGCCTCTCAAGCCCCAACCCCTATTTGAGGAGATGTGGACAGATGGTTTCTGGGAAAGGGGGAGTTAATTTTCCTCATGGGTGTGGTTATTCATAGATTGACCATGTTAAGTGGATAGCCCCACATCCATGAGTATGTGAGCAGCACTAGTAACTTCACTTTGTAGGTTGAAAACTAAAAGAAGACATGAAGTTGGGAGGGGTGAAGAGGTAGAGAGTTAAGAGAAGTTAGGAGTAAATATGATCAAAACATGCTGTGTGTATGTATGAATACCTCAAAGAACTAATAATAATAGTGTACCAAAAATAAAAACTAAATAATATCCCCTTAAATAAGGTTGTCTGTTTACCAACTTCTGTACCAGTCTTGCTTTGCACACTGAAAATTGATTGTTATTAGAATCAAAAGTTGAACCGCAACTTTTTCCTGGCAGAACAGTCCTTTTGTTATAAGAAACACTACTCCTCTTCTCCAGGACTGTGTCTTGCCTGCCTTGCTGTCTATTGTGTCTGGACTGGTGCAGCTAGGTCCTTGATGCCCTTTCCTTCTTGAATGTCCCAAAGGCCCATTGTGAAATATATGGTTCCTAGGGTGGTGCTATCATAGTCAGAGGTGTAGACTTGGGGAAGTTCTTAGGTGATCAAAGGCACAGCCTTGCAGGCACTGCACAGTTCTGGACCCTTCATCGTCTTTTTGTTTCATAGCCCGGAAGCCAGTAGTTTTGCTCCATACAAGTTCTGACCATGTTTTCCTGCTTCATCCAAGACCCAGAGGCAATGTGTCCAGCTAATTATGTACTGGAAGCTCAAGAATTATAAGCCAAAATAAACCTTTTCTCTTCATAATTTTGTTATGCCAGATATTTTATTATAATGATGGAAGATATTTAACACCATCCTGTGTGTTTTGATTAGGCTTGTATTGCATTTTTTTCCATTCCTACTTTTGGCATTTACTGAGTACCTACTTAGTGACTACTCAAAATGAAAAGGTGAGGTGTTCATTTTCCTCTCCCATATGTAATTGAGCATCTCTCCATTTTCCTACCTCCAATTGTCTGCCCAGCCAATATTCCATATGATGGTGTGCATTCTATCTGCTCTGAGATTCTCAGTTAGGTTATAGTCAAGAACTGGGGTTTTAAAATTGTTTTTGATTTTCCTTCAACAACTAGTGGTTTCTGTTATACATCAGATTCTATTTGTGATGATCAATAATTGTTATTTGTAGTTTTATGCTACTGCCTTTGCTCCAGACTGGCCTCACTACCAGCCCCACCCAATTTCCCTTGAATCCTCGGACAAAAGACACACACTCAGTTTGTTCCTCTACAACTTGCTTTCTTGGCACAATTGCTGAGCAATGACATCTCCTTCCTGGAAAAGTGTGATCTTACCAATTTGTTATCTCCATCTTTCCACCTGCCCTAAACTTCGATGGCTAGATCCACCTAGGCCCTGTCAAACATCCCTGGACACCTGCCTGTAGCAGTGGCTACAGGCCACACACAGTTCCTGCAGAGACCTCACATGGTTATTGTATTCTTCTCCTTCCAAAGCATGGTAAAAACAAAACAAAACAAAACAAAACAAAACAAAACAAAACAAAACAAAGCCCTCCCTCCTTTCTTGTGTCTGTTTTTTCCTCCTGGGAACCTCAAGTCCCACCTGAGCCTTCCACCAAACAATTGCTCCTCCCATCCCCCCACCCCTGCTTTCTTTACTGATAAAAGAACCAATTGGGGAATAGGACCTTAGCATCAGAACCATCCCCTTCAAATTATGATTGTCTAGATCTAGAATTACCTAGTAGACAGAGCTCTGGGCGTGTCTGTGAGAGAATTTCTAGATGGGGTTAACTAATGTGACCCCTGTAAAGGAAAAGGAATATACATGCTGAATGGTCCCAGATCCTGTTGCCAGACCCGCCTGCCATGATGGGCAGTGTCTTCAAACTGTAAGCTCCCATAAACTCCTCCTGCCTTAAGGTACTGTTCTCTGGCATTTTGTCACAGCAGGGAGAATAGTCACTGGAAATAATCTTTTCTAGGTTCTGGAGGTAGAGGTCATGCCACAGTAGGATGCTGCAGACTACAGACAGGAGTAAGCTTTTAATCTCATGCCAGTTAAAAAAGGGAAAATGTCCTGGCAAGTATGCACAGCAAAGTCCTTGACGATGTGAAGTCTGAGCATAAAGCTCAGTGTGGTGACCCAGACAGAGAAACCCTTCTGGTTGCAGAAAGCTTTCAATGCAAGCATGTTTGTTTCACTCAGGAAAGATGAAGGAAGGGCTAGGAGAGTGCTCAGCTAATAAGGTGCTTGCTAAGTGAATATGGGGGTCAGATTTTTGGATCCTCAGAACCCACACAAAAGCCTGACTGGTATGACAACTGCCTATAATCTCAGCACTTGGGAGGCAGAGACGGGATCCCTGGGGCAAACAGGCTGGCTAAATTTGCCAGAATCTGGGTTCACTGAGAGACCCTGTCCCCAACATAAACTGGAGCATGATTGGAAAAGATTCAATATCTGACCTGTACGAATGTATGCAACACCTACATTAGAACAAGGATAAACATATGCATAAAACATATACACTACACATACTCATATACCTACTGCATACACACACACACACACTCATATACCCTCCAGACACATGCCAGACACACTTATATACTTCCCATACAGTACACATACACACACACACACACACACACACACACACACACACACACACACACAGAGAGAGAGAGAGAGAGAGAGAGAGAGAGAGAGAGAGAGAGAGAGAAGGAAATGAAGCCTGCCTGATCATCTGGTGCAGGGGTGCAGTGTAGGAGTCATTTTGGGGCCTGTTAGGAGACCCCATTAAGTGGACTGGTATTTTAATGATTTTGACCAAATTTTTGTCATTGTAAAAAATGTAACTAACATACCTTTTATTTCTATAGGGCTTCACAATCATTAGTTTTAAGCTCTGAACACAAATTCATTTTAAAATATAGCCCTAGAAATTGCTCAGGAATTGGGGTCAAATTGACCTAATGTATGGAACATTCTATAACATGTAGACAATTGTCTGTTCTATCTGTCTATGAGGATACAATAACCAAACACACAAAGATGCAGTATTCAGCACCCTGCCCAGCACTAACCAGACACCCAAGTTTTGCATGTTTATCCAAAGCCTGGGGCAGGTGAGAATGGAGATGGGGGTCCCTCTAAGAATCCAGGATTGGCCCATATGATTACTAGGTAGCAAGCAAAATGAATGATGTCTTTCACCCCAACAACTGATTGGGTTTGAAGATGGACACTGAGGGTGAGACTACTCATAGGAGAGTGGGGGCAGAGTTTGGAAATGTATGAGAGGGGCAGAAGGCAGGAATTATTCCTGGCAAAGCCACTGCAAAATTCACAGAGAGACATGATCAGAGCCTGTACCCTGCACACATATTTTCCCAATTGCATGGGTTGCCTCTTCACTACAGTCTATTTCCTTGGCCATGGAGAAGCTTTTCAGACAGTTTTTATTTGTCTAATTCTACTTGGGCTTTTGGGCTCATATCCAAAGGTCAATACCTAGACTCCTGTCTTTATAGTTGCCCTCTGTTCTCTTCTAATAGTTTTGAACATATAGCTCATACATATAAGTCCTTAATCCATTTTGAGATTGCTTTTGTACTCTTCTGTGTGTGGATAGCCAGTTCTTCTGCCACCTTTTATCAAATAGATTATCTTTTCCCTATGGGTGTTTTGGGCACCTTTGTTGAAAATCAGTGGACTGTAAATGCCTGGACCCATTTCTGGGCTGGCTATAATTTAGCTGGTCTGTATGTCTGTTTTTATGCAGTACCAGACTGATAAGGAGAATGAACGTGCAAAATGTGTCTTACCTCAAAGTAAGGCAACAAAATGAAGGTCTGTCTAAACAGGCTGTTCTCAAAATAAGACAGAAATGGCAAAACATGCACAAGAAAAAAATGCTCAAGATCAGTAATCACCAGAAGAATGCAGATCAAAATGCTTGCGAGCTGTCACCCTGCTGCATGTGGAATGGCTGCCGTGAAGAAAACAACAACAACAACAACAACAACAACAACAACAACCAAAAGCAGGGAGAGCCAGTGGTAGGGAGACTGTGGAGAAAAGGGAACCCCTGTGTACAGTAGGTAGGACAGTAATTAGAACAGACATTTAAAAAAAAACAGCATGGGGGGGTTCCTGAAGGAGCTAAAAACAGAACCACCATATGATCTAGCCATTTTACAGCTGGGCATGTATTCAAGAATTATGAAATCAGTATGTCAAAGAGATCGTTATATGTTATCTCTATATATGTTTTATATAACAGAATACTACCCATCTTTATAAAAGAAAGAAATCTTGTCATTTGCAACAACATGGAAGAACTTGGAGGATATAATTCTAATTAAAAGAAGTGTAGCACAGATGGATAACTGCCGATCTTTCACGTGTGGAAACTGAAATCACCAGTCATTGAATGGCTGAATGGTGGTTACAAAAGAGGGGTAGGGACTTGGGGAAAAATTAAAATGAGGGGAGCCTGGCCTTGCTCATTGTGGCAAGGAGTGGAGTGGAATAAATTTTTAGGAGATACTGATGGTCCTTGCTGGGAAGAGAGAGAGAGAGAGAGAGAGAGAGAGAGAGAGAGAGAGAGAGAGAGAGAGAGAGAGAGAGAGAGAGAGAGAGAGAGAGAGAGAGAGAGAGAGAGAGAAAGAGAGAGAAAGAGAGAGAAAGAGAGAGAGAGAGAGAGTGACCATGACACTTTGCCCTTTGTAGAATGCTTTCTAAGTCTGCTAATTTTGCCCTTACCCTGAGAGTCTTAGATCCAGGAGATGCTCTCACCCTGGGGCTGATTTTCCCATGCTCCCCCAGTCACTCCCTAGCTTTTCTGGGCAGATGCTTTTTCTCTTCCAGAAGGACACTAAAGGCTGCAACCCCCTCTATGGCTGCCTACTCCGCTAGATGCACGCCTCCCCTGCCCCTGAGCTCCCAAACAAATTGGTTAAACCGCCAGGTGCTTCTGTTTTCTCTAGCAACCATTCATCCTTTGCAATTACAAGATCCTGCTGTGCACACCAATCCACATTCCCTTAACATGGGAACAGCATGTGCCCATCGTAAGAATGCACCCCATTGTCCAGACTTACTGTTTCAGGATTATGGTTTCTAAGAGAGATGTTTCTGGTGTTCGGTAACTAACCTAAAGGCCTTCACCTTTGAAAACTTGTTATTTATTGATTCTGATATTCACGGGATGCCTCATCATAAAATGTGCAGAAAACTGAATCAGGCCCGAGTCTAAGACGGGATAGAAAATGACCCTAATAATTAAGCCAAATCCTTCAGGTAGTACAGCAGGCCTGTCTACCGGGATTCTGCTGTGTGTAAAATACTATTTAACAAACTATATCCCTATCAGGTGCTCCACGCAGGGCCACATTCTTTTCAGTATGTTCCATAGAGACAGCAATGTCTGGAGTGGGAGGAGACAGAGCCAAACCTGAAGGATGGGGACTGTGAGAGGAAGCAGAGTGCTCCTGCCCAGGCTGGTGCCCCTGTCCCTTTTATTTGAGATCTTTAGTGTTGGCTCAAATTCTGACGCTCTAGGAGCTAGAAGGTCTAGAAACACCCATCTCTATGGTATGCCGGTATCTGTATGCTGTGTGGTAGACACTGCATGTGTGGGCTTCAGGAGTGGAAGGTTCCATGCTAACACCATTACAGCTAATAACACCAGCAGCCATCGTAACAGTGGCAAACACTGTAGAGCCTGCTGTTTGCCGGGCAGTGCTCTAAACTCCCTGTTCAGGTTAACCCAGTTGATTCTCAGAAACACCCTTAAGAGCATTTGGAAAGCAGAGGCAAGTGGAACTCTGTGAATTCAAAGGTCAGCTGTGTCTATACAGCAAGCTTCAGGGCAGCCAAGGCTACATGATGAAAACTGTTTTAAAAGCAAAACAATAACAAGAACAACATAGATAACCCCTAAGAGAAAGGTACAATTACCATCTCCATTTTAAAGCAGAGGAAACCGAGGCCTAGAAGTTTAGCAGGCTGTACATCGTTTAGACAGTGAGCAGTTGAGGGAGCAACAGTCCCCTAGCGCAGCTGGACTTCAATGTCAATGTTTAGTTTTCTGCTTAAAAGCCACACACCTGGGGCAAATCCTGGATGGTCCTGGAGTTTGTTATCACAGCTCTGAAATAGTGATAGTGGTATACCAGCTTGGCAAAGTGATTTTGAGAGCTCAGATAGTATTTAGTAAGTGATAGAACAAAAGTGGTTTAGAATAGTAATACAGTTCCTCATTTTGTGGTAACTCTCAATTATAAAAATATTTTTTGTATCTATACTTCACAGTTGTAATTTTGCTACTGTTAAGAACTGTAATATAAATATCTGTAATTTTTGATGGTCTTAGGTGACTCCTGTAAAAGGATCATTTGACCCCCCCTGAAGGGGTTGAGAACCACTGGTTTAGAAGAAAGATTCCTGAATGAAAAGATCTCTGAGCAGGTTTTGAATGTATCCAACAGGTGAAAATGGAGGGATTGTCACAGTTTAGCTTTCAGGGTAGCCTTTCAGATGAAGGGTTTTTCTGCAGGATACTTATGGGAGAGTGTTCACGGTAACACTAGCCTGGGGGAGTAGGAGAAGGACAGGTGAGCAGAGCAAGTGTTCTTGGCCTGTGGCAAGGAACAGCAAAGGTCTCAGTTGACCTTACAGCAGGGTGTTTTAATGGAGGCTACTGAAGGGAGGATGTATATCCTGGGGAAGGTTGCAGTCTTGAGTGGAGGGCTATCACCAAGCAATATTCCTGGTATTCTGATGGTTATGTAGAGCTACACATTATAGTACCTACTGAGTGACTTGGACTGAAGTTTCTAGATAGCCTGGTTGGGAAGGAAATAGCCAGACTGACCTGGGAGGAAAGAGAGGAGGAGGAGTTAGAACAGGGTCTCTTATTCCAAGGTCAAGCTGTAGGGTGAGAGTCTATATGAGTCTAGCCTGCACACATAGCAGCCTATTGACCAGAGTAATTGGAACCTGTTGATTGAAAAGTCTACAAAGACTAGATCCAATGTAGAACTTGAGTGTAATTATCACAAGGGGAGGAATTGGGCACTAGGGAAAAACACTAAATATCCATTAAATGTCAAAATCAAGGACCAGGAGACTTTTGAGTACATCTCTGAACAAAGAGTTTGTGGAAAAGCTCAAAGAATTTCTGTTCTTTTGAAATGTGGCTTTTAAAAAGATTTTTATTGGATGTTTTCTTTATTTATATTTCAAATGTTATCCCCTTTCCTCATTCTCCCCCCCCCCCCCAGAAACCCTCTATCCCATCCTCCCTCCCACTGTTTCTATAAGGGTGTTCCTCCACCAACCCTACTCCCACCTCCCCACCCTCAATTCCCCTAATCTGGGGCATCTATCAAGCCTTCATAGGATCAAGGATCTCTCCTCCCATTGATGCCTCCTCCACTACATATGCAGCAGGAGCCATATGTACTCCTTGGTTGATGGCTTAGTCCCTGGGAGCTCTGGGGGGGGGGGTCTGGTTGGTTGATATTGTTTCCAGCCCAGAAATGTGGCTTTAAAAGCTCTTTCCACCAACAGTTTTATTTATTTATTCTGAGATTTGTTTTTTTTTTTTCCTGCAGTTTGTGGGATAAATTCAGGGTTTTATATATTCAAAGCAAATGCCCCACAAGAGATAGGTTATTTGTCCACTTTTTGGATCTGTGCTAGTCTTATTACTTGCTTTGGTTGATGGGAGGCTAAGGCACGGATTCTGTCCCAGTTTTGAACCTAAGTCAAAGAGGCCTTCAATTTCCCTTATGAATATCAATGCAAAAATACTAAATAAAATTCTTGCCAACCGAATCCAAGAACACATCAAAACGATCATCCACCATGATCAAGTAGGCTTCATCCCAGAGATGCAGGGATGGTTCAGGGATGGTTCAATATAAGGAAATCTATCAATGCAATCCATTACATAAACAAACTCAAAGAAAAAAACCACATGGCCCTTGCCGTCAGATGTGGGAGACCTGCGCCACATCTGGCACAGCGAGGACACCACTTCCTGATACTCTCTAGAGAACTGATAGGAGCAGGGTATTAGAGAACCTACAGGAGAAGGGCATTTGAGAATTGGCAGGAGCAGGGCATTTGACCCTTGCCAAATCTGCCACAGGGGAGACCCCATCGCCTGATATTTCCTGGGGAATCAGATGTTTGCAGGGCATTGGACAGAAAGAGAATCCCAGGAGTACAGAAACACAGGCCTGCAGGATAGAGAAGATAGTGTCAGCAAGACCAGCTAACACCAGAGATAATGAGATGGCCAAAGGCAAACACAAAATCATTACCAACAGAAATCAAGGCAACATGGCACCATCAGAACTCAGTTCTCCCAGCTCTCCCACAACAGCAAATCCTGCATACTCCATCACATCAGAAAAGCAAGAACCAGATTTGAAATCACATCTCATATTGCTGATGGAGGACTTCAAGAAGGACAAAAATAACTCCCTTAAAGAAATACAAGAGAACATGGGTCAACAGGTAGAAACACAAAAATCCCTTAAAGAAAGACAAGAGAATGTGGATCAAAAGGTAGAAACCCTTAAAGAGGAAACACAAAAATCTCTTAAAGAAATACGGGAGAATATGGGTCAACAGGTTGAAGCCCTTAAAGAGGCAATACAAAAATCTCATAGGGAATTATAGGAGAACATGGGTCAACATGCAGAAGCCTTTAAAGAGGAATCACAAAAACCCCTAAAAGAAACATAGGAGAACATGTATCAACAGGTAGAAGTCGTTAAAGAGGAAACACAAAAATACCTTAAAGAATTTCAGGAAAAAACAAACAAACAAGTGAAGGAATTGAACAAAACTATCCAGGATCTAAATCTGGAAATAGAATCAACAAAGAAATCACAAAGTGAGACGTCTCTGAAAATAAAAAACCTTGGAAAGAATTCAGGAGTCATAGATGCAAGCATCAACAACAGAATACAAGATTCCATATGGAACAGAAGATTCCATAGAAATCATTGACTCAACAGTTAAAATGGAAAATGCAAAAAGTTTGTAACCCAAAACATCCTGGAACTCCAGGACACAATGAGAAGACCAAATCTAAGGATTATAGGAATAGAAGAAAGCAAGGATTTACATCTTAAAGGCCCAATAAATATCTTCAACAAAATTACAGAAGAAAACTTCCCAACCTAAAGAGATGCCCATGATCATACAGGAAGCCTACAGAACTCCAAACAGATTGGACCAGAGCAGGAACTCCTCCCATCACATAATAATCAAAATACCAAATGCACTAAACAAAGAAAGAATATTAAAAGCAGTGAGAGAAAAAGGTCAACTAACATAAAAAAGGCAGACCTATCAGAATTACACCAGACTTCTCACCAGAGACTATGAAAGCCAGAAGAGCCTGGGAAGATATCATACAGACCCTAAGAGAACATAAATGTCAGCCCAGACTACTATACCCAGCAAAACTTTCAATTACCATAGATGGTGAAAACAAGACATTCCATGACAAAAGCAAATTTACATAGTATCTTTCCATAAATCCAGCTCTGCAAAAGATAATGGGTGAAAATACCAACACAAGACAGCGAACCACACTGTAGAAAAATCAATAAGGTAATCTTTCATTAAAACCAATAGAATATAGCTACAGAACCAGAATGTCACCTTTAACTAAGAAGATAACAGTAAGCAACAATCACTTTTCCTTAATATCTCTTATTATCAATGGTCTCAATTGCCCTATAAAAAGACATAGGCTAACGGACTGGATACATAAACAGGACCCAACGTTTTGCTGCATACAAGAAACCCACCCCAGTGACAAAGACAGGCACAATTTAAGAGTCAAAGGATGGAAAACAATTTTCCAAGCAAATGGTTTCAAGAAACAGGCTGGAGTGGCCATTCTTATATCGGATAAAATTGACTTTCAACCAAAAGCTGTTAAAAAAGATAAGGAAGGACACTTCATACTAGTCAAAGGAAAAGTTTACCGAGATGAACTCTCAATTCTGAACATCTATGCTTCGAACACAAGGGCACACACATTCATAAAAGAAACTTTACTAAAGATCAAAGCACACATTGCACCCCACACAATAATAGTGGGAGACTTCAACACCCCACTGTCAAAAATGGACAAATCATGGAGCCAGAAACTAAACAGATATACAGTGAAACTAACTGAAGTTATAGGCCAACTGGATCTAACAGATATTTATAGAACATTACACCCTAAAGCAAAAGAATATACCTTCTTCTCAGCACCTCATGGTACCTTCTCCAAAATTGACCATATACTTGGTCACAAAACAGGCCTCAACAGATATAGAAATATTGAAATTATTCCATGTATCTTATCAGATCACCATGGCCTAAGACTAGTCTTAACTTCAAACAAAAGCAATGGAAAATACACATGCAGATGGACTTTGAACAATGCTCTTCTCAATGATAGCTTAGTAAAGGAAGGAATAAAGAAAGAAATTAAAGACTTTTCAGAATTCAATGAAAATGAAGACACATCATACTAAAATTTATGGGACACAATGAAAGCAGTGCTAAGAGGAAAACTCATAGTTCTCTGTGCCTCCAAAAAGAGAATGGAGAAAGCTTACACTAACAGCTTGACAGTGCCCTTGAAGGCTCTAGAACAAAAGGAAGCAAATACCCCCAAGAGGAGTAGACAGCAGGAAATAATCAAACTTAGAGCCGAAATCAACCAAGCAGAAACAAAAAGAACTATACAAAGAATCAACAACTAAGGAGCTGGTTCTTTGAAAAAATCAACAAGATAGATAAACCCTTAGCCAGACTAACCAGGGGGCATGGAGACAGTATCCAAATTAATACAATCAGAAATGGAAAGGGAGACATAACAACAGAAACTGTGGAAATTCAAAAAATCATCAGATCCTACTACAAGCATTTATACTCAACAAAGTTTGAAAACCTTTGGATGAAATGGATAACTTTCTAGATATATACCAGGTGCCAATGTTAAAGCAGGATCAGATAAACCATCTAAATAGTACCATAAGCCCTGAAGAAATGGAAGCAGTCATTAATAGTCTCCCTTCAAAAAAAAAGCCCAGGACCAGATGGGTTTAGCAGGGTTGATCCCTTCATGATAAAAGCTTGGAGAGATCGGGAATCCAAGGCCCATACCTAAACGTAGTGAAAGCAATATACTGCAAACCGGTAGCCAACATCAAACTAAATGGAGAGAAACTTGAGGCAATCCCACTAAAATCGGGGACCAGACAAGGCTGCCCACTTTCTCCCTATCTATTCAATATAGTACTTGAAGTCCTAGCCAGAGCAATCAGGCAGCAAAAAGAGGTCAAAGGTATACAAATTGAAAAGGAAGAAGTCAAATTATCACTATTTGCAGATGATATGATAGTTTACTTAAGCAACCCCAAGACTTCCACCAGAGCTGATAAACTTCCACCTAAAGCTTATAAACAGCTTCAACAAAGTGGCTGGATATAAAATTAACTCAATCAAGTCAGTAGCCTTCCTCTACTCAAAGGATAAACAAGATGAGAAAGAAATTAGGGAAATGACACCCTTCACAATAGTCCCAAATAATATTTTATACCTAGGTATGACCCCGACGAAGCAAGTGAAGGGTCTATATGACAAGAACTTTAAGCCTCTGAAGAAAGTCTCAGAAGATGTAAATATCTCCCATGTTCATGGATTGGCAGGATCAATATAGTAAAAATAGCCATCTTGCTGAAAGCAATCTACAGATTCGGAGCAATCCCCATCAAAATTCCAAATCAATTCTTCATAGATCTAGAAAGAGCAATTCTCAAATTCTTCTGGAATAACAAAAACCCAGGATAGCAAAAACTATTCTCCACGACAAAAGATATTCTGGGGGAATCACCATCCCTAACCTCAAGCTCTACAGAGGGATAGTGATAAAAAATGTTTGGTATTGGTATGCAGACAGGCAGGAAGATCAATGGAATAGAATTGAAGACCCAGAAAAGAACCCACACACATATGGTCACTTGATATTTGAAAAAGGAGCTAAAAACATCCAGTGGAAAAAAAGACAGCATTTTTAACAAACAGTGCTGGGTCAACTGGAGGTCTGCATACAGAAAAATGCAAATCTACCCATTCTTATCTTCTTGTACACAACTCAAGTCCAAGTGGATCAAAGATCTACACATAAAATCAGACACACTGAAGCTTATAGAGGAGAAAGTGGGGACAAACCTTGAACACCTGGGCATAGGGGAAAAGTTTTTGAACACCAATGGCTTATGCTCTAAGAACAAGAATGGACAAATGGGACCTCATAAAACTGCAAAGCTTCTGTAAGGTAAAGGACATAGTCAATAGGACAAAATGTTAGGGAAAAGATCTTTACTAACCCTACATTCGATGGAGGGCTAATATCCAATGTACACAAAGAACTCAAGAAGTTAGTCTCCAGATAATCAAATAACACTATTAAAAAAATTGGGTACAGAGCTAAACAGGGAATTCTCAACTGAGGAAACTCAAATGGCTCTAAAGCACCTAAAGAAATGTTCAACTCCTCCACTGTTGGTGGGGTTGCAAACTGGTACAACCACTCTGGAAATCAGTCTGGCCATTCCTCAGAAAACTGGGCACATCACTTCCGGAGGATCCCGCTATACCACTCCTGGGCATATACCCAGAGGATTCCCCAGCAGGTAATAAGGATATGTGCTCCACTATGTTCATAGCAGCCCTATTTATAATAGCCAGAAGCTGGAAAGGACCCAGGAGTGGTATAGCAGGATCCTCAATGGAAAGTATCCCTCAATGGAAAGTATCCCTCAATGGAAGAATGGATGCAAAAAATGTGGTATATATACACAATGGAGTACTATTCAGCCATTAGAAACAATGAATTCATGAACTTCTTAGACAAATGGATGGAGCTGGAGAACATCATACTAAGTGAGGTAACCCAGTCTCAAAAGATTAATCATGGTATGCACTCAGTAATAAGTGGATATTAGCCTAAAAAATTGGAATACCCAAAACATAATCCACACATCAAATGATGTACAAGAAGAACGGAGGACTGGCCTGGTTCTGGAAAGACTCAGTGTAGCAGTATAGGGCAAAACCAGAACAGGGAAGTGGGAAGGGGTGGATGGGAGAACAGGGGGAAGAAGAGGGCTTATGGGACTTTAGGGGATGGGGGGCCAGAAAAGGGAAATCATTTGAAATGTAAATAAAAAATATATCGAATAAAAATATTAAAAAAAGAAAACAAAGAAATGTTCAGCATCCTTAGTTATCAGGGAAATGCAAATCAAAACAACACTGAGATTCCACCTTACACCAGTCAGAATGGCTAAGATGAAAAACTCAGGGGACAGCAGATGCTGGAGAGGATGTGAGGAAAGAGGAACACTTCTCCATTGTTGGTGGGATTGCAACCTCGTAAAACCCCTATGGAAATCAGTTTGGAGATTCCTCAGAAAATTAGACATAGTACTACCTGTGCACCCAGCTATACCACTCCTGGGCATATACCCAGAAGGTGCTCCTTCATGTAGTAAGGACACATGCTCCACTATGTTTATAGCTGCCTTATTTATAATAGCCAGAAGCTGGAAAGAACCCTCAACAGAGGAATGGATACAGAAACTGTGGTATATATACAGAATGGAGTACTATTCAGCTATTAAAAACAATGAATTCATGAAATTCTTAGGCAAATGGATGGAACTAGAAAGTGTCCTCCTGAGTGAGGTAACCCAGTCACAAAAGAACGCACATGGTATGCACTCACTAATAAGCAGATGCTAGTCCAAAAGCTCAAAATAAACAAGTTACAATTCACCCAGCACAGGAAGCTCAAGAAGAAGGAGAACTTAAATGAGAGTGCTTTGGTTCCTCTGAGAAAGGGAACATAATACTCACAGGAGTAATAAGGGAGGCAATGTGTGGAGCAGAGTCTGAAGTAAAGGCCACATAGAGACTGCCCTACCTGGGGATTCATCCTATAAACAATCACCAAAACCCAACACTACGACAAGAAGCGTATACCAAAAGGAGTATGCCATGGCTGTCTCCAGAGGGGCCCTGCCAGAGCCTTACAAATACAGAGGCAGAAACTAGAAACCAACTATTGGACTGGGCTTGGGGTCCCCAATGGAGGATCTGGAGGGTGGTCTGGAGGAGCTGAAGGGGTTTACAGCCCCACTGGAAGAACAATGACTTCGGACACCCAGACACCCTAAGACTCCCAGGGACTGAACCATCAATCAAGGGGTATACACGGTTACAGCCAAAAATGTGGCAGAGGAATGCCTTGTTGGGCATCAGTGGGAGGAGTGGTCTTTGGTCAGGTAAAGGCTCAATAGAGGCCCCAACAAAGGGAAACAGATGGGGGGGAGGGTTGGAGGGAGAGGTGGGAGTGTGTTGGGTAGAGGGGCATATACATGAAGGCAGGGGGTGGGAGGAAGGTTAGGGAATCTTTGCGGAGGGGGGCTTTTGGGAGGGGGAAAATTGGGAAAGGTTTTACCATTGGCAATGTAAATGAAGAAGATACTCAATAAAAAAAATAAAATGGAAAATAAAATAAAAATCTAAAAAAAATAAGATTCCTTAATTGAGAATTTTGTTTAGATCCGAAGCCTATTTAAAAAAAAAAAAAAAAGGAAAAAAGGAAAAAAACCCCACGTGGTCATTTTACTAGATGCTGAAAAAGCAGTTGACAAAATTCAGCATCCTTTCATGCTAAAAGTCTTGGAAAGAACAGGTATTCAAGGCCCATACCAAAACATAGTTAAAGCAATTTACAGTAAACTGGTAGCCAACATCAAACTAAATGAAGAGAAATTTGAAGGAATCCCACTAAAATCATGGTCTAGACAAGGCTGCCTTCTCTCTCCATATCTTTTCTTTTTTTAAGTTTTTTTTTTTGTTGTTGTTGTTTTGTTTTTCAAGACAGGGTTTCTCCTGGCTGTCCTGGAACTCACTCTGTAGACCAGGCTGGCTTTGAACTCAGAAATCCGCCTGCCTCTGCCTCCCAAGTGCTGGGATTATAGGTGTGCACCACCACCACCCGGCTACATATCTTTTCAATATAGTACTTGAAATTCTAGCTAGAGCAATTAGACAACATAAGGAGGTCAAAGGGATACAAATTGGAAAGGAAGAAGTCAAACTATCACTATTTGCAAATTATATGATAGTCTACGTAAGTGACCCAAAAAATACCAAAGAACTCCTACAGCTGATAAACAACTTCAGCAAAGTGGCTGGTTATAAAATCAACTCAAGCAAATCAGTAAGTAGCCTTCCTATACTCAAAGGATAAGCAGGCTGAGAAAGAAATTAGGGAAGCAACACCTTTCACAATAGCCACAAACAATATAAAGTATCTTGGTGTGACTTTAACCAAACAAAAGAAAGATCTGTATGACAAGAACTTCAGGTCTCTGAAGAAGGAAATGGAAGAAGACATCAGAAAATGGAAAAATCTTCCATGCTCGTGGATTGGCAGGATTAATAGAGATAAAATGGCCATCTTGCCAAAAGCAATCTATAGATTCAATGCAATCCCCATAAAAATCCCAACTCAGTTAGTTCTTCATAGAGTTAGAAAGAGCAATTTTCAAATTCATCTGGAATAACAAAAATCCCAGGATAGCTAAAACTATTCTCAACAGTACAAGAACTTCTGGGAGAATCAGTGTCCCAGACCTCAAGCAATACTACAGAGCAATAGTGTTAAAAACTGCATGGTACTGGTACAGTGACAGACAAGTGGACCAATGAAATAGGATTGAAGACCCAGAAATGAACCCACACACCTATGATCATTTGATCTTCGACAAAGGAGTGGAAAACATCCAGTGGAAAAAAGATAGCCTTTTCAACAAATGGTGCTGGTTCAACTGGAGGTCAGCGCGCAGGAGAATGCGAATTGATCCATCCTTATCTCCTTGAACTAAGCTCAACTCCAAGTGGATCAAGGACCTCCATATAAAACCAGACACATTGAAACTAATAGAAAAGAAACTGGGGAAGACCCTTGAGGACATGGGCACAGGGGAAAGGTTCCTGAACAGAACACCAATAGCATATGCTCTAAGATCAAGAATTGACAAATGGGATCTCATAAAACTACAAAGTTTCTGTAAGGCAAAGGACACTGTCAATAGGACAAAACAGCAACCAACAAATTGGGAAAAGATCTTCACCAACCCTACATCTGACAGAGGGCTAATATTCAATATATACAAAGAACTCAAGAAGTTAGACCCCAGAGAACCAAACAACCCTATTAAAAATTTTGTTAGCTATTACAGAGCTAATCAAAGAATTTTCACCCGAAGAAATTCAGATGGTTGAGAAGCACCTTAAGAAATGTTCAACATCATTAGTCATTAGGGAAATGCAAATCAAAGCAACCCTGAGATTTTACCTCACACCAGTCAGAATGGCTTAGGTTAAAGACTCAGGAGATGGCAGGTGTTGGCGAGGATGTGGAGAAAGAGGAACACTCCTCCACTGCTGGTGGGATTGCAAGATGGTACAACCACTCTGGAAATCAGTTTGGCAGTTCCTTAGAAAACTGGGCATGACACTTCTGGAGGACCTTGCTATACCACTCCTGGGCATATACCCAGAGGATTCCCTAGCATGTAATAAGGATACATGCTCCACTATGTTCATAGCAGCCTTATTTATAATAACCAGAAGCTGGAAAGAATCCAGATGTCCCTCAATGGAGGAATGGATACAGAAAATATGGTATATTTACACAATGGAATATTACTCAGCAATTAAAAACAATGAATTCATGAAATTTTTAGGCAAATGGTTGGAACTGGAAAATATCATCCTGAGTGAGGTAACCCAATCACAAAAGAATACACATGGAATGCAATCTCTGATAAGTGGGTATTAATTAGCCGAGAAGCTCTGAATACTCGAGACAAAATTAGCATATCAAATGATCCCCAAGAAGAAGGAAGGAGAGGGCCCTGGTCCTGGAAAGGCTTGATCCAGCATTGTAGGGGAGTACCAGGACAGAGAAATGGGAGGGGGTGATTGGGGAATGGATGGAGAGAAGAGGGCTTATGGGACATATGGGGAGTGGGGGAACCGGGAAAAGGGAATCATTTGGAATGTAAACAAAGAATACAGAAAAAAAGTCTAAGGGTCCTTGAAAGGTTTTGATTTCTCATGCCATCCTGTTCCATCTTCTCTGTGACTTGTGACTAAAGGATATGGGATGGGCACTGGCCATCTTTGCCAGAACATTTAGACTTGGAAGATCCTAGCTGGTTCCCACATGTATAAGAAAGTTCAATCAAGACTAGGTGAGCGGACTCGTATCTGGATCCTGCAGAATAATGAGCTATACTGCTTTAAGCCTTTAAATTTGAGGTAGATTTTTATTTAGCAAAAGCTAACTGATACATACTACTAACATATGTAGGGAGAGGTGCTGATTCCCTAATTGGTTCTTGATTGTGTTAATAAAGAAGTCAGGCGTGGAGGCAGCAATTGTTGGGTAAATGGTAAGGGTGAGACTTCCAGATCCCAGGAGGAAAGGGAGGCATGAGAAAAGGGAATGAGAAGAAAGCAGCAGACATGTAAGATCTTGGGGAAATTAAAACTGGCGCTTCTGCCACCAGTGGTTAACCAAGGAGGTCAGCAGAGGCTGGCTGATATAGACTAGCTGATAAGATCAGGGCAGGAGATTCTGCACCCAGCAATTATACTGACAAGTTTTATATTAATAAAGCTGTCTGAAAGTTTTCTTACGAAGAGCAAAGGTGGCCAGAGATAGAGAGAAGTGGTTTGTTGATAAAGGCTTGGCCAGGAGGGGCTTGGAGTGTGATCATAGCCATTCCTGGAAAGGAGGTAGCTGGCCATTGGTGGAGCGAAGCTGGAAGGAACTAGTGCAAAGGTGGGAGCATGTTTTTGAAAATTACATGCAACAAACATATACTCTGTCCCACACATGCTTTCTCTAGTTTCACTACCACAAATGAAGTGTTGGGCAGAATAAATCTATTCTGAGCAGATAACTCATGAACAACAAAAGGGCTATAGAGCCAGCCAGAATTCCAGAAAGTGCCAAGGCTGAGAGCTACCTCATGCAGATGGTGTCAGATAAAGGTCCCAAAATAGGAGGACAGAAATAGGCTTGTAGGAATGGTGCAAGAGGTTCCTTATACTCAGCGAGTCACAAGCTGCAGTCTGCAGAAAGAGATCACAAAGATACACATGCACATACACATATAATAATAATTAAAAACAGGACTATCTTATAATCCAGAAATACCAGCTATTTTTTTCAATCTAGATTTATTTTGTTTTATGGGTATGAATGTCTTACCTCCAGGTATGTATGGATGCCATGTGAGTGTTTGATGTCTGAGGAGGCCAGAAGATGTCAGATGCCACGTGACTGGAGTTACAGGCAATGTGAGCCACCCTGCGGATGCTGGGAATTTAACTTGGGTCCTCTGAAAGAACAACAGTGTTCAGAACTTTTGAGCAACCTCTCCCGCCCCAGCATGCTGCTTTTGAGTCTATTCCGTCTTTCTACTCCCAGATGTGGCACCTTCCTGATCTGTTCAGGTGATTCTATGACAGAGAGTATCCGTGCTTCCACCCTTCAGATTTTGGAGCTACAATTGACAAATGGAGGTGCTAATTGTACTTAATTCAAGCTGTGTCATCACACAGTCAAAAGCTGCACAGAGGGTTGTCACACAGTCAACACAGCCATTGCCTTATGAAGTTTCCTTTGTGAGGTTTCTTCTATTGGTAAGTGTTAGGTATACAGGCAGTGTTGTAAGCTTTGGTATCTTCTGTGTATTAGAGTAACTGAAATTTGTACTCCTCAACCAGTATGCATTTCCTTAACTCCACACTCCTAGCAGTGATTGCTATACTGTTTCTAAGCATTCAGCCCTTTTAGATTCTACATCTAAGTGGTGTTAACAATGTTTGTCATACTGTTGCCATATTACACTTAGCACAGAACTTTGAAGGTTCCCTCACATTGTGTTAAATTACAGAGTTTTCCTTTTTAATTAAATGACTAGGTGACATTCTGTTTTGCTTACAGATTTTCTTTACCCAGAAATACTTTGGTGGACCCTTGGTCTATTCCTATGTCACGGATATTATAAACAGTGCTTCGGTAAACATCTGAGTGCAAATATTTCTTGACAAATTGTATGATTGCTGGATCAAAGAATAGTTCTTTTTTTTTTCTTTCTTTTTTTTTATTCGATATAATTTATTTACATTTCAAATGATTTCCCCTTTTCTAGCCCCCCCACTCCCCGAAAGTCCCGCAAACCCCCTTCTCTTCCCCTGTCCTCCCACCCACCCCTTCCCACTTCCCCGTTCTGGTTTTGCTGAATACTGTTTCACTGAGTCTTTCCAGAACCAGGGGCCACTCCTCCTTTCTTCTTGTACCTCATTTGATGTGTGGATTATGTTTTGGGTATTCCAGTTTTCTAGGTTAATATCCACTTATTAGTGAGTGCATACCATGATTCACCTTTTGAGTCTGGGTTATCTCACTTAGTATGATATTCTCTAGCTCCATCCATTTGCCTAAGAATTTCATAAATTCATTGTTTCTAATGGCTGAATAGTACTCCATTGTGTAGATATACCACATTTTTTGCATCCACTCTTCTGTTGAGGGATACCTGGGTTCTTTCCAGCATCTGGCAATTACAAATAGGGCTGCTATGAACATAGTAGAACATGTATCCTTATTACATGGTGGGGAGTCTTCTGGGTATATGCCCAGGAGTGGTATAGCAGGATCTTCTGGAAGTAAGGTACCCAGTTTTCGGAGGAACCGCCAGACTGATTTCCAGAGTGGTTGTACCAATTTGCAACCCCACCAGCAGTGGAGGAGTGTTCCTCTTTCTCCACACCCTCTCCAACACCTGCTGTCTCCTGAATTTTTAATCTTAGCCATTCTGACTGGTGTAAGATGAAATCTTAGGGTTGTTTTGATTTGCATTTCCCTAATGACTAATGAAGTTGAGCATTTTTTAAGATGTTTCTCCGCCATCCGAAGTTCTTCAGGTGAGAATTCTTTGTTTAACTCTGTACCCCATTTTTTAATAGGGTTGTTTGGTTTTCTGGAGTCTAACTTCTTGAGTTCTTTATATATATTGGATATTAGCCCTCTATCTGATGTAGGATTGGTGAAGATCTTTTCCCAATTTGTTGGTTGCCGATTTGTCCTCTTTATGGTGTCCTTTACCTTACAGAAACTTTGTAATTTTATGAGGTCCCATTTGTCAATTCTTGTTCTTAGAGCATACGCTATTGGTGTTCTGTTCAGAAACTTTCTCCCTGTACCGATGTCCTCAAGGGTCTTCCCCAATTTCTTTTCTATTAGCTTCAGAGTGTCTGGCTTTATGTGGAGGTCCTTGATCCATTTGGATTTGAGCTTAGTACAAGGAGACAAGGATGGATCAATTCGCATTCTTCTGCATGCTGACCTCCAGTTGAACCAGCACCATTTATTGAAAAGGCTATCTTTTTTCCATTGGATGTTTTCAGCCTCTTTGTCCAGGATCAAGTGGCCATAGGTGTGTGAGTTCATTTCTGGATCTTCAATCCTGTTCCATTGATCCTCCTGCCTGTCACTGTACCAATACCATGCAGTTTTTAACACTATTGCTCTGTAGTATTGCTTGAGGTCAGGGATACTGATTCCCCCAGATTTTCTTTTGTTGCTGAGAATAGTTTTAGCTATCCTGGGTTTTTTGTTGTTCCAGATGAATTTGATAATTGCTCTTTCTAACTCTGTGAAGAATTGAGTTGGGATTTTGATGGGTATTGCATTGAATCTGTATAGTGCTTTAGGCAAAATGGCCATTTTAACTATATTGATTCTACCGATCCAGGAGCATGGGAGGTTTTCCCATTTTTTGAGGTCTTTTTCCATTTCCTTCTTCAGAGTCTTGAAGTTCTTGTCATACAGATCTTTCACATGTTTGGTAAGAGTCACCCCAAGATACTTTATACTGTTTGTGGCTATTGTGAAGGGGGTCATTTCCCTAATTTCTTTCTCAGCCTGCTTATCCTTTGAGTATAGGAAGGCCACTGATTTGCTTGAGTTGATTTTATAACCTGCCACTTTGCTGAAGTTGTTTATCAGCTGTAGGAGCTCTCTAGTGGAGTTCTTTGGGTCACTTAGGTAGACGATCATGTCGTCTGCAAATAATGATAGTTTGACTTCTTCCTTTCCAATTTGTATCCCTTTGATCTCCTTATGTTGTCGAATTGCCCGAGCTAGTACCTCAAGTACAATATTGAAAAGATAAGGAGAAAGGGGGCAGCCTTGTCTGGTCCCTGATTTCAGTGGGATTGCTTCAAGTTTCTCTCCATTTAGTTTGATGCTGGCTACCGGTTTGTTGTATATTGCTTTTACTATGTTTAGGTATGGGCCTTGAATTCCTGTTCTCTCCAAGACTTTAAGCATGAAGGGATGCTGAATTTTGTCAAATGCTTTTTCAGCATCCAATGAAATGACCATGTGGTTTTGTTCTTTGAGTTTGTTTATGTAGTGGATTGTATTGATGGATTTCCGTATATTGAACCAACCCTGCATTCCCGGGATAAAGCCTACTTGATCATGGTGGATGATCGTTTTGATGTGTTCTTGGATTCGGTTGGCAAGAATTTTATTGAGTATTTTTGCATCGATGTTCATAAGGGAAATTGGTCTGAAGTTCTCTTTCTTTGTTGGATCTTTGTGTGGCTTTGGTATCAGCGTAATTGTGGCTTCGTAGAAGGAATTGGGTAGTGTTCCTTCTGTTTCTATTTTGTGGAATAGTTTGAAGAGTATTGGTGTTAACTCTTCTTTGAAGGTCTGGTAGAATTCTGCACTGAAGCCATCTGGTCCTGTGCTTTTTTTGGTTGGAAGACTTTCTATGACTCCTTCTATTTCTTTAGGCATTATGGGACTGTTTAGATGGTCTAGTTGGTCCTGATTTAATTTTGGTATTTGGTATCTGTCAAGGAAATTGTCCATTTCCTCCAGATTCTCCAGTTGTGTTGAGTATAGGCTCTTGTAGTAGGATCTGATGATTTTTTGGATTTCCTCAGTTTCCGTTGTTATATCTCCCTTTTCATTTCTAAGTTTGTTAATTTGGATACTTTCTCTGTGCCCTTTGGTCATTCTGGCTAAGGGTTTATCTATCTTGTTGATTTTCTCAAAGAACCAGCTCCTGGTATTGTTGATTTTTTGTATGGTTCTCTTTGTTTCTACTTGATTGATTTCGGCCCTGAGTTTGATGATTTCCTGCCTTCTACTCCTCCTGGGTGAAATAGCTTCTTTTTGTTCTAAGGCTTTCAGGTGTGTCATTAAGCTGGTAATGTATGCTCTCTCCATTTTCTTTTTGGAGGCACTCAGGGCTATGAGTTTTCCTCTTAGCACTGCTTTCATTGTGTCCCATAGGTTTGGGTATGTTGTGTTTTCATTTTCATTGTGTTCTAAAAAGTCTTTAATTTCTTTCTTTATTTCTTCCTTGACCAAGGTATCATTGAGTAGAGTATTGTTCAGTTTCCACGTGTATGTGGGCTTTCTGTTGTTTCTGTTGCTATTGAAGACCACTTTTACTCCATAGTGATCAGATAGGAGGCATGGGATTAGTTCGATCTTCTTATATTTGTTGAGGTCTGTCTTGTGACCAATTATATGGTCGATTTTGGAGAAGGTACCATGAGGTGCTGAGAAAAAGGTATATTCTTTTGTTTTAGGATAGAATGTTCTATATATATCTGTTAAATCTAATTGGTCCAAAGCTTCAATTAGTTTCATTGTGTCCCTGTTTAGTTTCTGTTTTCCTGATCGGTCCATTGAGGAAAGTGCAGTGTTGAAGTCACCCACAATTATTGTGTTAGGTGCAATGTGTGCTTTTAGTTTTAATAAAGTTTCTTTTACGAAAGAGGGTGCCCTTGCATTTGGGGCATAGATGTTCAGGATTGACAGTTCTTCTTTTTGTATTTTTCCTTTGACCAGCAAGAAGTGTCCCTCAGGGTCTCTTTTGATGACTTTGGGTTGAAAGTCAATTTTATCTGATATTAAAATGGCTACTCCAGCTTGTTTCCTGAGACCATTTGCTTGTAAAATTGTCTTCCAGCCTTTTACTCTAAGGTAGTGTTTGTCTTTGACCCTGAGGTGTGTTTCCTGTAAGCAGCAAAATGTAGGGTCCTGTTTACGTATCCATTCAGTTAGTCTGTGTCTTTTTATTGGGGCATTAAGTCCATTGATGTTAAGAGATATTAGGAATAGTGATTGTTACTTCCTATCATTTTTGACGTTATTTTTTAAATTTTAATGCTTAACTTCTTTTGGGTTTGATGAAAGGTTACTATCTTGCTTTTTCCAGGGTGAAGTTTCCCTCCTTGTATTGGTGTTGTCCTCCTATTATCCTTTTTAGGGCCGGGTTTGTGGATAGATATTGGGTAAACTTGGTTTTGTCATGAAATATCTTAGTTTCTCCATCTATGGTGATTGAGAGTTTTGCTGGATATAGTAGTTTTGGTTGGCATTTGTGTTCTCTTAGAGTCTGCATGAGATCTGCCCAGGACCTTCTAGCCTTCATAGTCTCAGGTGAAAAGTCTGCTGTGATTCTGATAGGTCTTCCTTTATATGTTACTTGGCCTTTTTCTCTTACTGCCTTTAGTATTCTTTCTTTGTTTAGAACATTTGGTGTTTTGATTATTATGTGACGGGAAGTATTTCTGCTCTGGTCCAGTCTGTTTGGAGTTCTGTAGGCTTCTTGTATATTCATGGGCATCTCTCCCTTTAGGTTAGGTAAGTTTTCTTCCATAATTTTATTGAAGATGTTTGCTGGCCCTTTAAGTTGTAAATCTTCACTCTCATCTATGTCTATAATCCTTAGGTTTGGTCTTCTCATTGTGTCCTGGATTTCCTGGATATTTTGGGTTACAAGCTTTTTGCATTTTGCATTTTCTTTAACTGTTGAGTCCATGGTTTCTATGGAATCTTCAGCATCTGAGATTCTTTCTTCTATCTCTTGTATTCTGTTGTTGATATTTGCATCTCTGTCCCCTGATTTCTTCCCAAGGCTTTCTATCTCCAAAGTTGTCTCCCTTTGAGTTTTCTTAGTTGTTTCTACTTCTGATTTTAGATCCTGGATGGTTTTGCTTAGCTCCTTCACTTGCATGTTTGTGTTTTCCTGTAATTCTTTAAGAGATTTTTGTGTTTCCTCTTTCATGAGCTCAGCCTGTTGACCAAAGTTCTCCTGTATTTCTTTAAGAGATTTTTGTGTTTCGTCTTTCATGACCTCAGCCTGTTGAGCAAAGTTCTCCTGTATTTCTTTAAGTGTTTTTTGCATTTCCTCCTTGTTGGCTTTTGTATTCTCCTGGATTTCTTTCAATGATTTTTGTGTTTCCCTTGCAAGGGCTTCTAACTTTTGATCCATTTTCTCCTGAATTTCTTTATGTATGACCTTCATGTGTTTCTGTACCAGCATCATGACCAGTGATTTTAAATCCAAATCTTGTTTTACTGGTGTGCTGGGGTATCCAGGACATGTTGATAGAGGAGAATTGGGTTCAGATGTTGCCATATTGCCTTGATTTCTGTTAGTGACGTTCCTGCGTTTGCCTTTTGCCATCTAGTTCTCACTGGTGTTAGTTTATCTTCTCAGTGCTGGACTCACCAGTGCAAGCTGCCCCTTCCCAGTTGGCCTCTGGTGCACAGCTTACCTCCTGCACTGCTTGTAGACAGTGTGCTGCTGCCCAGGCTGTTCTGATCCCAAAGCAGGCACCCTAAGGCTCCCGCTGGGGCCCGCTGGATTCACTGGAGCACACTGACTTCTCCCAGCTGGCCGCCCGGAAGCCCAGCTAGCCACTTGCAGGACTTGGAGATGTAATGCTGCCGCCCAGACTGATCTGGATCCGGAAGCGGAGAGAGTAGAGCTACGGGCCTCTGCCTGAGGCCTTGCCCCAGATTGTGTCTGTGGAGCAGATGGAGCCCGTGTACACTCCCAGGGAGTGCAGACGGTGTATGCTACTGTGACCTCCCCTGTGTTCCGCTCACTCCGCTGGGCAGCCGATCCGCCAACCGGGCTGTCGCACACAAGGTTAGCCTGGCCGCCCAGTCCCTGAGTCCAGGCAAAAGCCTGGGAGGCCGAGGTCCGAGCAAAGTTCCCCTAGGGCTATGACTGTTAATTGGGTCTGCCAGGTGACTAGGATGGCGGGCGTGCGCGCCCACGCTCCCTGGAAGCGCCGGGAGAGTCTGCTTTGCTAACAATCACCTGGGCGGGTTGACTCACAGATGGCCCACCAAGCCGCCCAGTTCTTGGGGTCAGTCCTGTGCCTTTTGGGGCCTGGACCCCCGCTTTGTTAGCCTTAGGCTATGCCTGTTACAGGTCTGCCCGCCTGAGCTCTCTGTCGGCAGCGCGCTTGCAGGCCTGTGCAAAAAAACCTCCTGCCTGGGTTGGCACCCCGATGGCCCCCCGACCCGCCCAGGGCCTGGGTGCAGGCCAACGCCCGTCGGGCTCAGACCACCGCGGTGTTGGCCTCGGATTATGTTTGTGTACCTCAGTCCGATCCGTGGAGTACGGAACCAAGATGGATGCGCCTCTCCTGACTGGTGGGAGGCCGAGTTCTGAAGTGGCCTCCGTGCAGGAAAGGCACCGCACAACTGCAGCTGCTTGCTGCCCGGCTGGTCAGCGAAGGTCAGTGGTCGTGGGCGCAGGGCCTAACTGGTCCCTGTGACGCCTTGGTTCCACTGCTGATGGCCCTTCAGCTGGAGCAGCCACTGCTGCCGCTGCCGCTGCCGCCGCCGCCCGTCTAGTTCTTTTTTTTTTTAACTTTTTAATGTATTATTATTGTAAATGTGCATGTATCTGTGTGTATGTATCTGTGTGTGTATGTGTGTGTGTGTGTGTGAGAGTGTGTGTTACCTGCAAGTATGTATGTGTACCATTGTTATTCTGGTGCCCATAAGATCAGAAGAAAGCACTAGATCTCCTGGAACTGGGGTTAAGTGAACAACCCAAGAGGGTACTAGAAATTGAACCTGGGTCCTGTGCAAGATCAACACATACTCTCTACTCCCCAGCCTTGGTTTTGAGGCACAGTCTCTCTCTTCTCTGCCATGCTGCATACTCAGGGATAGTAGGCCCACTCGCATCTGCTGACTCTTCTGGCTCTGCCTCCCATTTCACTGTAGGTGTGCTGGGATTAGAGACCTGTATACACTTCAGCATCTGACTTTTTATGTGGGTTCCAGAGATCAAAGTCAGATAAGCAGGCTTGGGCAGCAAGCACTTTAGTGCACTGAACCATCCTGCCTAACCACTAATTTTAATCCTTTGAGAAACCTACATATTGTTCCATAGTGTCTGCAGCCAATTTACCTTCCCATCAGCAGTGAACCATTGTTCCCTCTGCTGCACAGCTTCATCAACACTTCCTGTCTCTTGTGGTTTTGGTAATAGCCACAGCCTACCAGGTGTGAATGGATGTTTCATTGTGGCTTCACTTTCCTGTTCCCTGGGGATTGGTGATGTTAAGTATCTTTGCATAGAAAATGTCTACGTAGGTAGGCCCTTTGACCAATTTAAAGTCAGATTATGAGTTCTTATCTATCTTGCTTATCAATTCCTTCTCAGATATTTGGTTTGCAAATATTTCACTTGCAATTTGCATCCTTTGTTGTGAATAGATGCTCTTGGGAGTAGTTGCATTAATTCACTTTTGAGTGTTTTGCTTATACTTTTGAGGTCCTCTGTATTTTACGATTGTCCTGACCAATGCCAGGAGGCCTTGTCCTGTGTTTTCTTTTAGAAGATTTAGGGTTTCAGGTACTACATTTAAACTCGTAATCTATCTTAATTTATGTAGAGTGTGAATGAGTTCTTTCTCATTCTTTTGTGGATGAACATCTTGTTTTCCCAGTACCTTTGAAGACATCCTTCTCCATTGTGCTTAAGAAAACACAATTTTATCATTGTAGCATCCTATCAAGTATTATTTTACTGCACATATTTGGGCTTATTTCTGGGCTCTTGAATCTGTCTTGAATCTATTGGCTCTGCATATGTTTTATGCTATGTTCTTCCAAACTAGATTTTGTTGTTCAAATTAGAACCTCATTTTCTGTCTACATCTGCTTCTCCTTAACTGAATGCAGGGGCCCAGAGTTGGAGTGGCAATTAATTTAGAATTCCCACTCCACATCCAAATTGAAATTGTCTATGTGTCAAATAAAGCCTACAGCCTAGTGTGTGTGTGTGTGTGTGTGTGTGTGTGTGTGTGTGTGCATTGTGGTTTCTTTGGTCAGCTAATTTGTCAGTTGGCTTTCTCTGACTTCATAATGATTTCCTCATCCCTCCAGCATTTATTGAAACTATGCAATGGGTACTATGTTGTACCAGTGGTTTTATGGATATGAATTTTATGAATGTCTCTATTTTCTAGATAATAAATATTCAGAGAATGTGTAGAACTCTCCTAAGCGGGTGAAAAAAAGAACTCTCCTAAGGTCACACAGATAGTAAGTGACACATACAAAACCGCCAGGTGACTTTTGAAGTTTCATTTTAGTGTTCTTATTCCTGTGATCGATCAGTGACAACCTAAGCCAGGAACTTCTGCTTGGCTATGTGTCCCTTTGAAAAGAAAGATGGGAATTGAAGTCTATGAAAGAAAGGCACTGGATAGGTATTGATGAATTTTGATGTTTGACAACTCACACTTATGTATCATTCCGATTATTTCTTCCCCTCAACAAATCTTATTTTGTCCCACCCTTACCATTCACAACACTTCCCTACCAGTCCATTTCCCAGGTTTGTGACTTGATTTCATTTTGTGATCCATTTACCTTTAGCCAAAATTTAAGATATTCATATGGTTATGGAACAATACAATTATATCTCATTCTATTAATATACACAGTTGAGATTTATAGGGAGCAATATTTCAAATTTTATCAAATACCTCCTTTAACAAATTGGATGACACAATTTTTGATTGATTAGTGTTTTGAAGCTTGCTTTTGATTTTGGGGCTGTTTAACTGGCTTCAGAATAATGCATGCATACATGTGTGTGATCCCTTCACATACACTGTATTTATACACATATAGACACATGTATAACACACTGACAAACACATTGATAAATAAATATATTTCAAAAAGAGTTAGATTATGGTGTGCCATCCATTTTGAATTGATTGCTATGCATCATGAGAGATATAGATCTAATTTCAGTCTTCTGCACCTGGAGATCCAGTTTTGTGTCACAAACAAAGACTTTCCTAAAGGGTCTAAAGCAACTCAAAAAATCAAACCAAGAATTGACATGGGGTTGCATGAAATTAAAAAGCTCTGAACAGCAAGTAGGGCGAAAAATCTTTGTTAGTGGAATATTAATGTTCAGGATATATAAAGAATGCAGCAAACTACCAAAAGGACAAAGTTTAATAAATTAATCAGTAATAAAATACGCTGTTCTCAAATGAAGAATTACAAATGGTTGATAAACAGCAAGAAACATAAGTCCTACTTGAAGTTGGCCTTAAAGTAAAAATAAGGTTTCATTGGGAGGACTCATTAGCCTCTTGTGGAATCCAAATGTGGGGGGGCTTCAGACCCCCAGGGACATGTCAGCTGGTGAGGAAGCCTTCCTCATCAGCATTCCTGCAATGGCAGTTCTCAGCCTGACTCCAGCTTCTGCATTTTAGAGATCTTTTTGAGAGACAGAAGCTCCACAGGCCAAGCTGGGACTATCACAGATTCTACTCTGAACATAAATACTGTGGGAGTGGATCTGTCACATCATAGGCATGTGGCTTTATGTTGGGTGGAGAAATAGAGCCAGTCTCAGGGAGGGTGGCATCTCGTGGCTGGCCCAGGTCTCTCAGCCTTGCTTGGCACAGCAGCCTCCTCTTCTTTCTTCTTTAAGATGAATGAAGGAGTGGGAAGATCCAGGCAGAAGTTCAGAGTCAGTGGGCTGCACAGTCTTGGGCCAGTGGAATCTGTGGACCTAGGAAGAGAATTGTGGAGTTCCCAGCTCTGTAAGAGAAGCTTGTTATTCCAGATGAATTTGAGAATTGCTCTTTCTAACTCTGTGAAGAATGGAGTTGGGATTTTGATGGGTATTGCGTTGAATCTGTATATTGCTTTTGGCAAAATGGCCATTTTAACTATATTAATCCTGCTGATCCATGAGCATGGGAGGATTTTCCATTTTTTTGAGGTCTTCTTCTATTTCCTTCTTCAGAGTCTTGAAGTTCTTGTCATACAAATCTTTCACATGTTTGGTAAGAGTCACCCCAAGGTACTTTATATTGTTTGTGGCTATTGTGAAGGGGGTCATTTCCCTAATTTCTTTCTCAGCCTGCTTATCCTTTGAGTATAGGAAGGCTACTGATTTGCTTGAGTTGATTTTATAACCTGCCACTTTGCTGAAGTTCTTTATCAGCTGTAGGAGTTCTCTAGTGGAGTTTTTTGGGTCACTTAGGTAGACTATCATATCATCTGCAAATAATGATAGTTTGACTTCTTCCTTTCCAATTCATATCCCTTTGACCTCCTTATGTTGTCTAATTGCCTGAGCTAGTGCCTCAAGTACAATATTGAAAAGATAAGGAGAAAAGGGGCAGCCCTGTCTAGTCCCTGATTTTAGTGGGATTGCTTCAAGTTTCTCTCCATTTAGTTTGATGCTGGCTACTGGTTTGCTGAATATTGCTTTTACTATGTTTAGGTATGGGCCTTGAATTCCTGTTCTTTCCAAGACTTTAAGCATGACAGGATGCTGAATTTTGTCAAATGCTTTTTCAGCATCCAATGAAATGACCATGTGGTTTTTTTCTTTGAGTTTGTTTATGTACTGAATTGCATTGATGGATTTCCGTATATTGAACCAACCCTGCATCCCTGGGATAAAGCCTACTTGATCATGGTGGATGATCATTTTGATGTGTTCTTGGATTCGGTTGGCAAGAATTTTATTGAGTATTTTTGCATCGATGTTCATAAGGAAAATGGGTCTGAAGTTCTCTTTCATTGTTGGATCTTTGTGTGGTTTTGGTATCACCGTAATTGTAGCTTCATAGAAGGAATTGGGTAGTGTTCCTTCTGTTTCTATATTGTAGAATAGTTTAAAGAGTATTGGTGTTAGGTCTTCTTTGAAGGTCTGATAGAATTTTGCACTGAAACCATCTGGTCCTGTGCTTTTTTTTTGGTTGGAAGACTTTCTATGACCCCTTCTATTTCTTTAGGGGTTATGGGACTGTTTAGATGATCTATTTGGTCCTGATTTAATTTTGGTATTTAGTATCTGTCTAGGAAATTGTCCATTTCCTCCAGATTCTCCAGTTGTGTTGAGTATAGGCTTTTATAGTACGATCTGATGATTTTTTGAATTTCCTCAGTTTCTCTTGTTATATCCCCCTTTTCATTTCTAATTTCGTTAATTTGGATACTTTCTCTGTGCCCCTTGGTCAGTCTGGCTAAGGGTTTATCTATCTTATTGATTTTCTCAAAGAACCAGCTCCTAGATTCGTTGATTCTTTGTATGGTTCTCTTTGTTTCCTTTTGATTGATTTCAGCCCTGAGTTTGATGATTTCCTGTCTTCTACTCCTCCTGTGTGAATTGGCTTCTTTTTGTTCCAGGACTTTCAGGTGTGTCATTAAGCTGCTAGTGTATGCTCTCTCAATTTTCTTTTTGGAGGCACTCAGGGCTATGAGTTTTCCTGTTAGTTCTGTTTTCATTGTGTCCCAAAGATTTGGATATGTTGTGCCTTCATTTTCATTAAATTCTAAAAAGTCTCTGATTTCTTTCTTTATTTCTTCTTTGGCCAAGGTGTCATTGAGCTCAAGCAATACTACAGAGCAATAGTGTTAAAAACTGCATGATATTGGTACAGTGACAGGCAGGCGGACCAATGGAACAGGATTGAAGATCCAGAAATGAACCCACACACCTATGGCCACTTCATCCTCGACAAAGAGGCTGAAAACATCCAATGGAAAAAAAGATAGCCTTTTCAACAAATGGTGCTGGTTCAACTGGAGGTCAGCATGCAGAAGAATGCGAATTGATCCATCCTTGTCTCCTTGTACTAAGCTCAACTCCAAATGGATCAAGGACCTCCACATAAAGCCAGACAGACACTCTGATGCTAATAGAAAAGAAACTGGGGAAGACCCTTGAGGACATCGGTACAGGGGGAAAGTTTCTGAACAGATCACCAATAGCGGATGCTCTAAGATCAAGAATTGACAAATGGAACCTCATAAAATTACAAAGTTTCTATAAGGCAAAGGGCACCATCAAAAGGACAACTCGGCAACCAATAAATTGGGAAAAGATCTTCACCGACCCTACATCAGATAGAGGGCTAATATCCAATATATATAAAGAACTCAAGAAGTTGGACTCCAGAAAAACAAATAACCCTATTAAAAATGGGGTACAGAGTTAAACAAAGAATTTTCACCTGAAGAACTTCAGATGGCGGAGAAGCATCTTAAAAAATGCTCAACTTCATTAGTCATTAGGGAAATGCAAATCAAAACAACCCTTAGATTTTACCTTACACCAGTTGGAATGGCTAAGATTAAAAATTCAAGAGACATCAGGTGTTCTCGAGAATGTAGAGAAAGAGGAACACTCCTCCACTTCTGGTGGGGTTGCAAATTGGTATAACCACTCTGGAAATCAGTCTGGCGGTTCCTCAGAAAACTGGGCACCTCACTTCCAGAAGATCCTGCTATACCACTCCTGTGTATATACCCAGAGGATTCCCCAACATGTAATAAGGATACATGCTCTACTATGTTCATAGCAGCCCTATTTATTTATTTTTTTAATTTTTTATTCGATATAATTTATTTACATTTCAAATGATTTCCCTTTTCTAGCCCCCCCCCCACTCCCCGAAAGTCCCGTAAGCCCCCTTCTCTTCCCCTGTCCTCCCACCCACCCCGTCCCACTTCCCCGTTCTGGTTTTGCCGAATACTGTTTCACTGAGTCTTTCCAGAACCAGGGGCCATTCCTCCTTTCTTCTTGTACCTCATTTGATGTGTGGATTATGTTTTGGGTATTCCAGTTTTCTAGGTTAATATCCACTTATTAGTGAGTGCATACCATGATTCACCTTTTGAGTCTGGGTTACCTCACTTAGTATGATATTCTCTAGCTCCATCCATTTGCCTAAGAATTTCATGAATTCATTGTTTCTAATGGCTGAATAGTACTCCATTGTGTAGATATACCACATTTTTTGCATCCACTCTTCTGTTGAGGGATACCTGGGTTCTTTCCAGCATCTGGCAATTATAAATAGGGCTGCTATGAACATAGTAGAGCATGTATCCTTATTACATGGTGGGGAATCCTCTGGGTATATGCCCAGGAGTGGTATAGCAGGATCTTCTGGAAGTGAGGTGCCCATTTTTCGGAGGAACCGCCAGACTGCTTTCCAGAGTGGTTGTACCAATTTGCAACCCCACCAGCAGTGGAGGAGTGTTCCTCTTTCTCCACACCCTCTCCAACACCTGCTGTCTCCTGAATTTTTAATCTTAGCCATTCTGACTGGTGTAAGATGAAATCTTAGGGTTGTTTTGATTTGCATTTCCCTAATGGCTAATGAAGTTGAGCATTTTTTAAGATGCTTCTCTGCCATCCGAAGTTCTTCAGGTGAGAATTCTTTGTTTAACTCTGTACCCCACTTTTTAATAGGGTTGTTCGGTTTTCTGGAGTCTAACTTCTTGAGTTCTTTATATATATTGGATATTAGCCCTCTATCTGATGTAGGATTGGTGAAGATCTTTTCCCAATTTGTTGGTTGCCGATTTGTCCTCTTGATGGTGTCCTTTGCCTTACAGAAACTTTGTAATTTTATGAGGTCCCATTTGTCAATTCTTGCTCTTAGAGCATACGCTATTGGTGTTCTGTTCTGAAACTTTCTCCCTGTACCGATGTCCTCAAGGGTCTTCCCCAGTTTCTTTTCTATTAGCTTCAGAGTGTCTGGCTTTATGTGGAGGTCCTTGATCCATTTGGATTTGAGCTTAGTACAAGGAGACAAGGATGGATCAATTCGCATTCTTCTGCATGCTGACCTCCAGTTGACCCAGCACCATTTGTTGAAAAGGCTATCTTTTTTCCATTGGATGTTTTCAGCCTCTTTGTCGAGGATCAAGTGGCCATAGGTGTGTGGGTTCATTTCTGGATCTTCAATCCTGTTCCATTGATCCTCCTGCCTGTCACTGTACCAATACCATGCAGTTTTTAACACTATTGCTCTGTAGTATTGCTTGAGGTCAGGGATACTGATTCCCGCAGATTTTCTTTTGTTGCTGAGTATAGTTTTAGCTATCCTGGGTTTTTTGTTGTTCCAGATGAATTTGATAATTGCTCTTTCTAACTCTGTGAAGAATTGAGTTGGGATTTTGATGGGTATTGCATTGAATCTGTATATTGCTTTTGGCAAAATGGCCATTTTAACTATATTGATTCTACCGATCCATGAGCATGGGAGGTTTTCCCATTTTTTGAGGTCTTCTTCCATTTCCTTCTTCAGAGTCTTGAAGTTCTTGTCATACAGATCTTTCTCATGTTTGGTAAGAGTCACCCCAAGATACTTTATACTGTTTGTGGCTATTGTGAAGGGGGTCATTTCCCTAATTTCTTTCTCAGCCTTCTTATCCTTTGAGTATAGGAAGGCCACTGATTTGCTTGAGTTGATTTTATAACCTGCCACTTTTCTGAAGTTGTTTATCAGCTGTAGGAGCTCTCTAGTGGAGTTTTTTGGGTCACTTAGGTAGACTATCATGTCGTCTGCAAATAATGATAGTTTGACTTCTTCCTTTCCAATTTGTATCCCTTTGACAGCAGCCCTATTTATAATAGCCAGAAGCTGGAAAGAACCCAGGTATCCCTCAACAGAAGAGTGGATGCAAAAAATGTATATATGCAAAAATGTGGTATATATACACAATGGAGTGCTATTCAGCCATTAGAAACATTGAATTCATGAAATTCTTGGGCAAATGTATGGAGCTGGAGAACATCATACTAAGTGAGGTAACCCATTCTCAAAAGATCAATCATGGTATGCACTCACTAATAAGTGGATATTAACCTAGAGAACTGGAATACCCAAAACATAATCCACACATTAAATAAGGTACAAGAAGAATGGAGGAGTGGCCCCTTGTTCTAGAAAGACTCAGTGAAGCAGTATAGGGCAAAACTAGAACAGGGAAGTGGAAAGGGGTGGGTGGGAGAACAGGGGGAGGGAAGGGGGCTTATAGGACTTTCAGGGAGTGGGGGTCTAGAAAAGGGGAAATCATTTGAAATGTAAATACAAAATATATCGAATAAAAAAATAGTAAAAAAAAAAAAAGAGAGAGAGAAGCTTGTTTGGGTAGCGAATAGTGGTTAACCCCTCGTGTCCGTCAAGGTGCTGAGTATAAAAAACTGCTCAGTTTGAATGGCTCATCAACCTCAGCTTCAGTCTAAGACTCAGGGACCTTCAGAGAATGGAGTACGGTGGGGGGGGTGGTGGTAAGAGCTGTTCGATGGGGAGGAGAGCTATGAAATGCTGACTTGTAGACACACATGGTTGTTTAACACATCAACTTATAGCCATTGCGGTTATTGGCATACAAAATTTCAGCATGGATGGAGGAGAAGTCAGACCTCTCCTATAAGGAAGAGTTAATAGCAATTTATTAACTGCTGAGTCGGGGAGAGCCACTTACTTTTGGGGGCTTGGCCACTGGTAGGTGTCTCATGCTCCGGTAGATATCCTCACACCCATGAGCATACGGGCAGCAGTAACTGGACTCAGTCATCAATAACAACAATAAAGGCAGCAGGACATGCAGTTGGAAGGGAGATTTGGGTGTGGGGAGCACCAAGGGAAGATGGAGGGTGATGGGTGAGTGTGATCAATATACATTGTATAAATTATGAAACATTTAAATAAAAATATTTACAACCTCTCAAAAACAACTAACAATAAATACATCAATGTTTTTCTTTTTAAGAGTATTTAGCATAAAAATGAATTTTATGACAAATATGCTTGCTCTTGGATCATGTTCATTCTCTGATTATCTTTCCCTGTTCTTCCCCACTGGTACCTTCCTGCCCCTCAAATACCCCTCCTTCTGCTTCATTCATATACTTCACACCAAAGATAAAGCATAATTCTGTCTCTCTTTTCCCATCATCCATTGTTGTTACATGATCCCCCTTCTTTAAGTACCTCTGTATCCCCCAGATTGTCCCCTTCTACTTGCATGTCACATATTTATGCAAGAGAGAGAGAGAAAACATGTATGAGAGAAAACATGCATTATTTTTCTGAGTCTCAATAGCCTCACTCCTAATTGCTAGATAGCACTGCCTAGACCCACATCTGCACTGGTGTTTAGGAATCCTAGTCTACAACAAGCAGGCCCTTTAGAGCATGACAAAATGTGTACCACTGCCAGTGTACTGAATAAGGTAAGAGTCAAGAAGAGCATGCCAAATCAGGGAAATATTAGCACCTCGCTCTGATGCTTGGTATTGGTTACCAGCTCAGTTGGATCTGAGATGTGAGTCCCAGGAAGAATTAGCTGAGGAGAGAAGGCCCTTTCACAGAGTGATGCACTTTCTACTGGAAGCTCAGATATAGGGAAGTCTGAGGGAAAGGAGGTATTGGCTTTGCCTGCCCATCTTTACTCCTTGCTTGTGAGTGCATCTACTTGCTTGCTGCTGCTGCTGCTATTCTTCACTGCCATTGGATCCCTTCTTATTTGGTCTCCTTTTGTGGACTGAAGACCAGGGGCTCTTCAGCAATCATTGATTTCTTCATTGTCAGATTGAGACTGCTGAGGTATCTAGCCTGATGGACCAAGTGGCTATCAGCTTCTCAACCTCTCTAGTATGAGACAGCCTCTCTTGGATTATCCAAACTATATAGTGTAAGCCTAGCTAAAACATCGCCTTTTAATATACGTGCATTTTACCAGCTCTCTCCCTACACAGAAACCTGATTAACATGCATGTCTAATATGCTGTAACTCATAAACTTCTAGGATGGCACGCAGACTATCTTGTTATAACCTCACAGGAAATGTGAAGGTGGGTGGGATAGCAGCTTGTGACTGCCATCCTATAGGTAGAGAAAGGGGGCTCAGAAAGGTTGGATTTCATGTACAGAAATACAATATTCTCACCTCTTACTCCTCTTTGCACCCAAAATGAATGCTTTTATTTGCTGTTCCATGGACTCTCCAATGGTCCTGGGTTGGAAGCACAGCAGAGCGCACGATGTCTCTGTTCATGCTCTGATAGCATCTTAGGCAGGAAAGCTTGATACTCTGCTCTGCTTTCTTCACAGGTGAGAGACTGAGACTTGTTAGTCCAAAGTTGTGTAGCTGGCCTGCACCTGCCTGTCACTGGAAACATGACTTTCTTGAAGACCGCATATAATGGTACAATGAACAGAAGGATAACTCTGTTCTGTGATCCATTAATGACCTTCCAGACTCACTCTGCTGGCCTTTGCTGTGTCTCAGACTGCATAGCACCAAGAAATACTCGGTCTTTGCTCAGGCTCTGCCATTCTTCTGCTGTCTGATTCTTCACAGTGTGGCCGGCTCAGTTCCTCTCTTGTGCGGATCTTTGCCTGGTTGGACCTTCTTGATAAGACCCAAGACTGAGTCTTTTTTTTCTACTATAACCCAGATACCTCCTTCATCATGGAACCCTTCCTTCTGTTTTACCATCCAAAAGGTCTGACTTATCACACTTCTGCACATTAGTATATTGAAAGAGCTGCATCTACGCACCGTTATTTGAATCATTACTGGGCAACCTTCTTAGGACTTAACTTAGGTTTGAGCAGGTGCAGAGAAAAGGGCGCCTCCACAAAGGATGCAAGAATAGAAGAGTGTCCCTGTGGTCACATTTTATGTTTGCAATACAGGAAACTAGCTCTGTTGGAAGAGTCCCTTGAGGCCCAAACATTGGTCATACAAAGCTGGAGATGAGCTCAGGGGTCACCCCAGGTCTGACACACTGTATGTGGGCACTTAAGCTCACCGTGAAGAATGGATGCTACATTTAATAAAGATTGCACTTCAGCTGGACCAGGCAGTTTAAATGACAAAAGTTTATTTTTCAGTGTAGATGAGGCAGTTCAACATCACAGTGCTTGTAGAGCCTACTGAGGCGCCTTGTCATATCTGTCTAAGATGGGGGAAAGAGAGAGAGAGAGAGAGAGAGAGAGAGAGAGAGAGTTAATATGTCATCTATTCCAAGTTTACCAAGCTCATTACAAGGACTCTGCCCTCATGACACAACAGCCTCTCACTTAACCACACCATCAAAATCATCACACAGAGGAGTAAGGTTTCAGCATGAATTTGGAGGCATGGGAGCAGAGCAGGGAATACAAGGGGATGAGTTAGGAAAGGGTAGTGAGCTCAGTTTTAGGGTATACGTAGGTGGAACATTCACTTGGAAATGGCCAGGTGTAACTGGGTGTACCAAGAGACTGGCTTCTCTATACTTTGTCACTGGAAGGTGGGAATGATGATAGTGCTCATAGCTGGGGACATTTTTGCCATTTTGTACATCAGGGAACAGTTGACAATGCCTGAAAACTCTTTAGTGTGTGCCACAAGGGAGTGGGGCAGGCTTCCAGGATACTGGGGAGAAGCCAAGAATGCTAACAAACATTCTATAATGCATGAGACAGTACTCCATGGTAAAGTATTATCTAGCCTAGGGTGTTAGCTGTGCAGAGATTGGGCAGTCTGGGTCAGGAAGAGTGGGATCTCACAAAAGCAACATGGCTTGGTATGAAGAAGAAGAACCAGAGTCTGGGAACCCTGGCCATGCTACTCACTGCTTGAGTTGCAGGAGCCTTGGCATTTTCATTTAGGAGACAGGGCTGCTAATGCCTCACAGGAACAGTAAAGATGCAGAGCAATGCCAACCCAGGGCATGAATCAAGACAACCTTAGCTCATACTAGCTAGATTGTTTGGGTGCCGGGTACTGTTTGTTGGTACATGCAACCAGAAAGAACTGTCTGTGCTGTCTGTGTGCTGTCCATCATGCTGGGCACAGGGCATTCTATGGTGAGCAAACTGAAGTCCTTGACTTCTTGATTTCCTTGGCAGACCCTCTCTCTCTCTCTCTCTCTCTCTCTCTCTCTCTCTCTCTCTCCTCCCCCCTCCATATTTTTCTCATGGATGCAGTTAGCAAGTTAAATGGCTGGCTGCCCAAGAGCAATTCCTCACCTCTCTATGCCAGTTGGGTCTGTTTTGTCATAAATGGGCAATGTTGGATGTGAGCCCTACATGTTTCCTCCAGACATGAGAAAGTTCCTTCCTGGGCATTGCAGTGCATTCTCCTCTTGTGTTCTGTGCATTTCCCCATTTTTAGAGAGTTCTATGAACTTAGATACTAATGTCCATCCTATTTCCCTCTGCCTTTACTGGTTTACATAAATTTGATCAATTTTGAGTCTTTAACAATCTCTTTCGTGGCTAGACCTCAAACTTAGGGCTTCATACATGTTAAACCAATGCTCTGCCATCAAATTACACATAACCCAACCCAAGTTTAAGGCGTTGTCAGTAAAACTCAAGGAAGATAAACACTGCAGACATCCTGTGGTGGTGTTGACTGCAGACCCTTGGTAGCACTTGCCTTTCTAGATGAGGATGCCATGGAAATCACAACACTGAAAAGGACAGACATTTGTTGAGTTCTTCTGCATACTATTCTAGACAGGGAGGGAACAGCCAGCAGGGATGGTACACACCTGCGGCACTTAGGGGGTTGAGGAAGGAAGGTTAAAGAGTTTGAGGCTAGACCCCGTCTCAGACAGTAAATAGAACCAGTTAGAATCTCTACTTGGGTTTAAACTTTTCCTCTGTAAGCCTGTGGCTTATTATTACTTCTGTCTCTATTATTATTACCTCCATCTCTAAGCTTGACATATATATATATATATATATATATATATATATATATATATATATATATATATATATATATATATGTGTGTGTGTGTGTGTGTGTGTGTGTGTGTGTCCATTTCTATTTATATCCAGGTAGTTGTTAGCCTGGCACACACACACCTTTCAAGATAAACACGTTGAGATTTAGAAGAAGAGTCAGTTCGTGTCACAGAGTCAGGAAGATGATAAAAGAGAAGTAAAAATCCAGACTCACCTTCTCTCTTTCTACTGGAATCTAGTCAGGGCACACTGAGACCCATCAAGACTGGAGAAGGCAGCAACAGTCATTTGTAGGTGGCAAGTCACAGTCCCTGTTTATTTCAGGCGCTCTTCTAGCTCACACCCTCTTCCAGAGGAATGATAAGACACAGATTCAGTGTCTTCAACGAACACAGCAGAACCCTCCATGTGAGTCATAATTAATAGAAATGCCAACTGCCAACTAACCAGAAAAACTCCAGCATCATAAATCTGTCCCCCAGCTTTTCACAAGAACTGATGGATGAGGAATTCAGCTTAAATATTTAACAATCAATAATTCAAATACCTATCCGGCCATTTGCAAGATGGCATGTTTATAAATATGGGGGCTGCACTAAACTTGCATTTCATATGAGGCTCACTTAGACTAGAGCAGAGAGGAATGGAAATATCCTGTATTCTGTGAGAGGAGCTGGAGGCTTAAGTGGAGATACCTTGCTGGCCTTGGCTCTACTTGAAATTTGTGAGCTTCCATCACGGAAGCTCACACCCTCACATAGCCTGTGGATGAATCAAGCTTGGATAATCAGGCACTGGAAGGTCCCAGTCATGCAGCTGTGGGTAAGATGGCCCTGTTTGGTCACCTTGTCTCTCTGTAGCTTAAGGGGCAGAATCTGCTCCAGGCAAACAAGACATAGGCTTCTGCCAGGTCTGTGTTATAGGGCAGCCTCCTTTCCTGTCTTTCACTTCTCAAAAGCCAGGAGGGAGGTCTAGCTCTGGGCAGTATGGCCTGGTGGTGAGAGCTTTAGCTGTATGTCCAGATGTCAGATGGAAGGCTTAATTAGCATTGTCTGATTTTGTCAGTCTCGAAAGACTCAAGTGTATGTTCGTATTGGCCGCAGTGATTTATCTTTACTCCACGATTATTAGATTTAGATTCTCCCTGCACTTGCTGATTTATTAAATTTCTCTCCCTTCCAAGGGAGAATCAAAGAAACTCCTTTGGCCTAATGGAGAGACACCTTGGGGCACTTAGGGAAACCTTTGTTGATAAGACCCAAAGTGTAAACTAGGTCTCTGCCTCACATTGTCCTTGTGTGGAAATAACCTCTATTATTTGTGTTTCCATCATAGTCAATAAGTCAATAACTCATCCTTTCCAGAGAATGGAGTGGGGCATTGGCGAATTCCTATGACATTATAAGGCAGAAGTGTCAGGCCTGGGTGATGAGCTGCCTGTTATATCTGTCTCCCTTTACCCATGCCTCCCAGCTGAGTGTCTTCCTGGTTGTGGATATCTTCCTTGCTGTATAGCCCAAGGGTCCCTAGGTTAAAGGGATCCACAGCTCCAGCTACCACCTTCTCTGTTCCCTTTTACTTCTCATGGAAACAACCCAGTCTCAACTACCCTTTTCACAAAACAAGGGGACCCTGAAATCCACAGTGGGGATGGAGAAGAGGAAGGGCCACACCATAGTGACAAAAGCAAGCTCTGTGTCTTTGCCCACCAGCCTCCAGGTGGGAGAGGGGTTGTGCATTCTTTGTGCCAACTGTAATTCACGACTCCAAATGGCAGCCAGCTTACAGAACAGAGTTTTAGTGCATTATCATCACCGTGGGACCCATGGAGGCACTCGGGCAGACATGGTGCTGGAGAAGTAGTTGAGAATTGTACATCTGGATCCAAAGGCAGCGGGAAGAGAGAGTGATAAAAGGGTGTGGCTTGAGCTTCTGAAACTTCAAGTCTGTGCCCAGAGACACACTTCCTCCAACAGTGCCACTCCCTCTCTATAGGCCTATGGGAAACATTTCTTTCAAACTACCATAGATGTCTTACATATGCCACCAAGATGATTCAGGGGATAAGGGTGCTTGGCCATGCCTGGCCATCTGACATCAATCCCTGGGATCCCTCGGTAGGACAGACCGACCCTCTCAAGTTGTCCAGTGACCTCCACACATGTGCCATGGCAAATGATACATATACATAACATATTCACATACAAACGCACTTAGTAAATATGAAAAAAGATCTTTACAATAAGCAAGCTAATTTTTCATGCATACAACTGATAGACAGAAACCTTGTGTGTCCTTTGAAGACCTGGTCCTCACATATCAAATCATTTCCCGCAGAAGCACAGCGTTCACTAACCCAGTATCAACATAATCTGGATCTCCTGGCTTAAAGGTAGTTAAGTCTACAAATATATTTATTACATGAAATTGCAAGTCTCAAATTCACCTTCAACTGTAATTCATAGCTAAAATTTTGCTTGCCCCTCTCAGGGCCAGGAAAAGTTGGTCACATATTTGGAATTCACTTTGAGACTGGAAGAGGCCAGATTTAGATGGTTCTGTCTTGAAGGACAGAAACTTTGAAGCATTTTGGCAATTATTACTGAAAAACCACCCAGAAAGTATAATAGTTTTAAAGATAATTAGGATTCTATTTTAAAGGGAAATCATAAACTTCCCATTTAATGCTAATGTTTGATCTACTGTGAAGCAGAAAAGGGGGAAGCTATTACAAATTTGCTAATACCATCAAAACTTACAAAGTGATGAAATGAGGCTCCATGAAGAGAGGCATTCATCCCAAGTATTAGGCACCATAATAGCTGTGAATACGTACGAGACAAAGAGAGTGATTTTGAGAATCAGTGAGGTACATCAGACTGCTTTATCGCACTCTGCAGGGTGACCCCTGGTTGCTCCCGGTTCTGAGCCAGGCTGACTGAGCTCCGGCCCAGGGGATGCAGCACAAGGAATCTCCACCACCAGGAGAATATTTACATTATCTCACCTACGAATAATGATGTTTTTATTTATTTATTTTTTTAGCACATCTATAGTGTTTTGGTAAAATTCACAAATAGAATTGTAAACATGTGTAGAAAACTTTGGTAGCTAAATTCCTAGTAGCTGAGTTCAAACTGAACCATTCAGTTGTTTTCTAGGGTGAATGGGGGGGGGGAGGGGGCATTATCCATATTCTACTTACAGTAGGAAACTAAGGAACAGACTCGGCACAGTTATAATGATAGAGACCCAAGTTCTTTGGCTTAGGCTGATGAGATATACTACTGTTAGAGTTGAAGGGCCAGAGCTACAGGTGACTATACAGACTCAGCTCATTATGACACTCAGGTAGCTGGGCCCCTCAGCTCTCACAGTAGTACATCTCATCAATCTAAAAGTCACAGGACTTATGTCTCTATTATTCTAACTGTGCTTGGCTCCTTAAGTACATCAGCTTCTGAGTTGGGAGGGAGATTTTGGGTGTTGAGGAGAATTAAGTCAACTGGAGTCTGTAGAGTTCCTTTGTTTCCCACTGCAAATAGTTAGAATCATTTCTGACAACAGTATCAAAGTGAAATACAAGACAAACTTTCCCTTAAGGATTTATTAAGAAGATACTAATTTGGAAGAGTCTTCCCTTTTAATTTGGAAATTAAATCCTCATTCTCTCTGTCAGTCAGTCAGTCTATCTGTCTGTCTGTCTATCTGTCTATCTATCTATCTATCTATCTATCTATCTATCTATCAAGTTATCTATCATCTATTTATTTTCTCTGTCTCTGTCTGTCTCTGTCTCTCTGTCTGTCTGTCTGTCTCTCTCTTTCTCTCTCCTCTCCCCTCTTACCATATTGCTGAGGCTGGTTTTGAACTTGAGATCCTTATGTGTTAGCCTCCTATGTAGCTGAAATTAAGTCTAGCTAAAATCACCATTTCCTCATTGAAACTTAATTAAGAAACTGAGTTGTACTTGGGAGTCAGGTGGTACCAGAAATTTATATTTTTAAAGGTTGGAATGTTACTTGCCACCCCAATATGGTAGAAGGAATGGGAGAAGGAACATGCAGAGTACTTGTCTCCTCTAGGGGTTGTATGTGTTGCAGAACTCTCTATATAATAAAATATACTGGACTGTGTTTTTCACATGGGTGAATTTTATGGTATGCTCACTGTATTACTATAAAACTCTTATTTTTCAAACACAGCCACAGGCACTCATTATCTATCAATAACTTTCTAAGAGATGATATTAGAACTACTTAGATCCAGGCTAAGGAGGCTCTTCACCAGGGCCCCACATTTTGAGGCCCTTTGTCTGAGTTGTCATGAGCCCCTTATGATACTATGAGAACACTCAGCTAGGTGCCCTGTTCTCTATACTAGGCCACACATTTGGTTTTAGGTACTCTGAAGTTCCTGTGCAAATGTCCCTGGCTTACTTCTGTAGCTTGTGTGGACCATTCCATGTGTCTAGTTCCCAATGACAGATCTTGTCTCTTCTAATCTCTTATAATCTTCCAATCTAGTCACTTCCTTGGGACTGGGGAGGTATAGATAAAACTGAAGATAGAGAGGTTGGGTCCAAGCACGCAAGCAAGACCTGAGTGCAAGATTGGCTTAGAGGGCAGGTAAGAAGACAACTTCTGTTCTTCTACTCTGATTCTTTTATATTTTTTTCACTTTAAAATTTTATGTTTATTGTTTTTTATGTATCTACATTGTTTATTTTTATTTTTATTAGATATTTTCTTTAATTACATTTCAAATGCTATCCCCTTTCCTGGTTTCCCCTCCAAAAACCCCCTATCCCATCCCCCGTCCCCCTGCTCACCAACCCACCCACTCCTGTTTCCTTGTCCTGGCATTCCCCTATACTGGGGAATTGAGCCTTCTTAGGATCAAGGGTCTCTTTATTCTCCCTTTGATGTCCAACAAGGCCATTTATTCTTGTTATAGGTCCCTCATATCCTGGAACTTGGAAACTATGATTGAACAAAGTCTAAAGTTAGCACATGTACCAGCCTAGCCTGGTACGTTTCTAATACAGTGCAAAACTACCTCTCTCAATCCAAATACAGCCAAGGCTAACACGTATTAAGTGTACCAGGCTTTCTTTGATGGATTTAACAAATGTTATGCTGGTAGTGAATAAGGAAGAGGGCCTACCTCTCCTTTTCCTGGGCTGCTGGGAAGAAGGCAGACATTCAGACAGAGCATGCTTACCAAATGCAGCCTACAATCTTTCAAAACAAGAAGTGTGTTTTTCTCGGAGAAACTAGCAAAGGAAAACTCCCTCAGTACTACGAAAACATCAGTCTAGGCTTCAAGTTGCCTAAGGAGGCCATTGAGGGCACCTACATAGACAAGAAATGCCCCTTCCGTAGTCTCTGTACGAGGTCGGATCCTGACTGGTGTCATGACAAAGATGAAGATACAGGGGACCATTGCTATCTGACAGAACTGTCTCCATTACATCCAAAATTACAGTTGTTTTGAGAAGCAACAAAAGAACATGTCTGTGCACCTGTCCCCATTTCAGGGATGTACAGATCGGTGACATTGTCACTGTTGGAGAGGGCAGGCCCCTGAGCAAGACTGTTGGATTCAATCTGTTCAAGGACACCAAGGCTGCTGGCACCAAGAAGCAGTTTCAGAAGTTCTAAGGGGACTCTGCCCAATGCCCTAGAACAAATAAAGTTATTTTCCAACCTATAAAACAAAAAAGAAAAAACAAATGCTATGGCATTTAGTCCTTGTACCAAAGTGGGTACTATTGTCCCAACGTTCCTAGTAAATATTGAAGCTTGGTGAGGCTAAGTAAATAGCTAGGTGAGAATTTGACCGCTAGATGGTCTATCACGATCCCACATAGCCACACCTCCCTAGGAAGGCTTGGCTCATGGAGAAGACTGTGATAACAAGGAGCACATCTCCTCTTTCTTTGAATAATTCTGAGTATGACCCCATAAGAAAAAGAGAGGTACCACAACAGAACAGTGGACTAAGCTCCCTTCATTTGAACAAGGCCAGAACGTGCATCAGTATTGTAATGTGGATCACATTTGTAGGGGACATTTTCATCTTCTCTGCAGCCTGCGGCAAGGGCTGTCAGCTACTCCTTCTAAGATTAATCTTTCTGCATCAGAGATATGGAGATTAAGTGTTCAGGGCATGAGGGCTTATGCACAGATGAATTTGATTTTCTATATGTTACTGAGATTGGGCCCACAAAGCATTCCTTCCATCTAAAATCTCAGGGCTATGGTTACTCAAAACCTACTGATGTGCCTAGGGGCAGTTTTCTTAAGGTTGCAAACAAGACCTTTTGAATTTGCCAGTTCAAACTAGTTTTATAGAAACTGACCTCAGTTCTAGCGTGAATTCAGTACACAGAAAAGTGGCTAAAATAAATAAATATTATAATATTCATGGGCAGTTAATATGCTGTCTTGCTGGTTATCCTGTCTGTTTAACTGAATAAAAAATGCCAAAGGAAAATAAATATGTGTGAGCATGTTTCCTCACTGTGTGCTCTCCTTGGTCTACACATGACTGAGTTCTGTAAATTGTCCAAAGTGATATGGCTAGAAGTCAAATTAGTCTCCCAATGCCATTAAACCTAACTTTTCCATCAGCTTATAGGCATGGAATACTGTTCTCGTCACAGTCTCACATGACTTTTCTCTGTGTTTAGTGAGCTATACTGTTGTAGTTCGAAGGATGCTTCTCCCGGCCCCATTCTCTAGCTCTCTCTTGCAGAAGTTGCCCTCTAATATCCGTGGAGTCCCTTTGCATGGTTCAGGTCTTCTTTCTGGAAAGTCCTTTCCATTATCTCCACAGGGGCTCTAGTGTATTTCATTGTTTGATTTGACTGTTTTGAGCCGCAAGGATTTGTCAAGCTGGCTGTGGGATCTAAGGTTAAGGATCCTTAAGGATGAGGAGAACTGTGTAGACTCCCAAGGGCAGACACTTCCTTGTCCATTCATGCTGATGACATGAGGGTATACTGTGTTGAGGAGAAGTCTAAAACTATTGCAATAAATTTGTTGTTATGAGTGGAGTCAAAGAAGGGCATGAGGAGGGAGGGTGGCTGACTCTCGGCAGGATGGAGGGTGGAGAAGCGAAACACAGCCACAGAACTGTGGTAGCGGGATGGAATCACACCTGGACTGCATCTCGCTGCTTTGTTTGGACTGGGCAGATGTAGTAGGATTATCTGCCTTTACCTTGTGTGTAAGACATTGAAGCACACAGCTTGGAAGACTTGTCAGAATCTCATGCTCTGATAGTTCAAATAAAAGACTTTAAGGATAATCAAATCCCATCCACCGTGTGTGTGTGTGTGTGTGTGTGTGTGTGTGTGTGTGTCTAGAGCCCAGCTCCTCAAGCATGCTCTGTATGTGTTCTATCATTGAGGTATTTGCTGAGCCTCTCTAGTTCTTTGATGCTTTCTCCAAGCATGAGTAAGAGCAATGCTTTTTCCTCTTCACTCAGGAAAAATAAACCAACACTGACTCCATTAAAGATTCATCAGCCAAAGGTAGGCAGAAATAGAACAGTTCAGCCACTGTAACAGAAAGAGTTGCACTAAAGCCAATAGAACCAATGAAATTGGAAATAACCAGTGTTGGTTAGTCAGGAAAAGACCCATTAAAAACACTCACTAACTTCTTAAAATTCAGGGAGAACATTTTAAAATTTTATAATTAGCAGGGGCCTCAAAATATTCCTAATATCTGTGGAATAAATGAAAACATGATAAAAATGAAGTGTAAGCTGCTAACACTCCAATCTACTTCTCAACAGTGGGCATGTTACTAAATCTCTAATGCATGGCTTTGTGCCTCTGTAGAATACCTCTGTTTATGAGAACGTCACTACTTCACGCGGTCATTTTGGCTTTGTGTGTTTGTTTGTTTTGTTGGTTGGTTGGTTGCAGCCTTTGGAGGCATGCATGCTTTTAGTATACAGTCCCAGCTACTTGAAGCTACTGAAGATATCTATCTATCTATCTATCTATCTATCTATCTATCTATCTATCTACCTATCTATCAATATCTCCAAGGATGGCCTTGAACTGCCCATCCTTTGCCTCAGCCTACCAAGTGTTGAGATCACAGATGCATATCTCTTTGCCTGGTGTAATTTTGGTTTTTAAATTACAATTAACTGAATTAATTAAAAGTCAAAATATACCTAAGCAAAAACAGTAATATAATAATATATATTACCTAAACTTCTTCTCTTAGTATTTCCTCTTAAATTATACAAATCTTCTGTTTTGACAAATGTCTTGTGTCTTGTTTGTTTGTCTCTTCTGCTGGATAAGAGGATGGACAAGCAGAATGAAGAAGGTCTGTTGTACTTTGTAGGGTGGTGGGAAATGGAAAATCCTAGTTGAGAGCAAAGGGTAACTATAACCAATGACTTATCATAGTCTCTTAATTGGTACCTTCACAATTCTATTGGAAATGTGAAGCAGTGGATTTTATAGGTTCTTGACTAAGGCCAGAGGAACAGACTTATGGGCCAGGTTGAAGGCATGGCTATGACAGACCCACACTGTGGCTACCTAAGAGCAGCTGGGAGCAGGCACTACTGTTTGTTCAGTTGTTTGACAGAAACCTGGACTCTGTGGTGCCAACATTAACCAGAATTGAGACATCATAAATTCCTTTATACGAAGACAGGGAAAGAATCCAAAGATTCTGTGAGATAGAAATGCTGGAGCAGACTTATCATATATGACTTTCTCCCGCTCTAACTATGTCTCCTGGGAGAGAGCAAAGGACACTCCTCCGGCCAGTCTAGAGAAATACCTTCCCAAAGGGAATGTAGCAACTGCTGTCTGCAGCCTTGGGGTACTGTGGAGAGATTAGATTGATACAGGCTCCCTGGACACAGTGGAATTTGGATGGCCCAGAGTCTCGGGCAGACATGAGAACTCTTCAACAGCAGAAGGGGAGACTAAAGGGGACTTTTTATTGTTCCTTCCCAGGCAAACATTACTTTAATCTAGGCAGAGATTTTTCCAGGTCCATTTTCCCAGATTCAGTTCTGAGTTTTGAGCAAATAAACAAAGATTCCAGAAGCAAGGTTTTTATCAGATACCTTGGGATAAGAGTCCACCAACTCAACCCTACTCCATTCAACTTTTCATAGCTTTCAAAGCTAACTTGCCCTCAAATATCTTGACCTCCCAACTCGTGAGCTAGAACCCAACCATGCTGCCCTTGATTATGTTCCTTAACTGGCCCAAATTTCCCCTCCTTGAGGAATTCCTAGGTGCTGTTTACCCAAGGTGTCCACTCAACCCTGCCTGGACAACGCCATACAATCTTCAGGTTTCAGAAGAAACAGCTCTGTCTTGTTGGGCCTTTTCTCCTTCAGTTTATGTCTGTTCCCTAGTGGTGGAGTGTTAGGTACATCCGAGTCTGGCTGCTTTCTGTGTGCTTTTACTTCTATAGTTTTTCAAGGGGAAGAGGGGGAGCTTTGCTCCCTGTATCTGCTCAGAAATTGCATGATATATAGTGTCCTGACTGTGCTCCTTCTCTTCTGTAATGAAAGTGTCTTTACGTCTTAATAAATATAAATCTATAAAGACATTTTTAATGATACCATAGCATTCTGCAATAAGGATTATGACAACAACAATAATAGTCTTCTTTTGAACATTCCTCCTGATCAAGCCATCTCATACAGGCCGCATGCATATGACCTGCTTAATGGCTTATAGACTTTATATTTCTACATTATAAATGTGATGTTGGAAGCATAGAAAATGAAGTCATCCTTTTCAGAGTCTCATGGCCAGCATCCTGCATCATCAGGACCTGGACCCGAGCGTTCTGCCCCAAGATCCTATGGTAAGTATTCCTACATTTAGCCAGCATTCTTGCTGATATACATTAGGTTGGATGTAAATTTGAGCAGCTCTGAACACTGGAATTCACTCCCTCATCTTCATGCAATTATCCAATACTATCTGAAAATATTTAGGGCTTTATTTCCCCTGTTAGATTGAATATCTTCCACCAACAGCATAAGAGCGTTCTTGCTCACACTTCTGCATTTTGATATACAATTTGATATAAGATGGGCAGTTTACAAAAATATACATGATGCTACACCTAATTTGTACTTCAATAAGGTACAAATTTTTTGGTGGACATATTTCTGTACAGGTTTACCTTCATGCAACATTTGCAACTTACACTAAGAAGGACCTGCAATGAATAATCTAATTCTAAATTCAATTTAACTGAGCATACTACACTTGCCTGGTTATGTTTAGGAGAAAAGAATTCTTCCATTTAAGCTCCAGCTTATAAGTATCTTAATAAAAATGGCCCTGGGTACAGGCACCTGTTGCCAAGCCTTGACAACTAGAGTTCAATTCCTGGGATCCACGTAATAGAAGAGAACTGAATGATAAAAAAAGAAGTAAAAAAGGAAGGGCATGGCTCCTCCTAGGTATGGTGGAGGACAAGGTTTGTTGTAGATAAAAGGGAGAACATAGCCAGAGGTAGGGGCATTTTAGAAAGTTCAGACTGAACATGAGCATGAGTCAGGCCATGTGCATAGAGGGGATGGGGGAGAGGGGAAAGCCACATCAAGAGGCCAAGAGGGTAAAGGGTAGATCAAAAAGAAAGCTGGCAACCACAGTGAGTGGATTTTATAGGGAAGCACAGCTGAAGAAAATGCATCTCAGCCTATAGGTTGAAGCAGTTTAGGGTAGGCAGGTATGCCAGCCATACCCTGTAACAGGTAGGAAGTGGGGGATGCTGGGAGACCCTGTTGGCCAGGCTCACTTTGATATGTTAAATAGGTACCCCAGTTAGTCATTTGTTCAACATTTTGAGATCTACCAAGAACCAACTTCTAAAAGCTGCCTTCTGATCTTCACATGGATGCTCCCTCCCTCTGCCTTCTCTCTTTTCTCTCCCTGTAAAGGAATAAGTATGATGTTATTCCAGCTCACCTGTCCATGAGAAATCATTACAAGTAAGTTGGAGACCATAAAAACAAATATGCACTTCTAATATCAGTTGGTGCACTGTTCAGCAAGGACAATGGACTTACAGCGACATATAAGATGAGGCAGCAAGGACGATGATAGGGACAGGCGTATGGTTGGCTTGAGTGAAGAGCATCCAACATCAGGTAGGAGAAGCAGATAAAGATCCCGAAGAGACCCCTAGAAATGAACTGAATTTAGCTCCTTCAAAGCTATTTGTTTCAGGTCTATAAGTAAACACAAGTAGTACAGGTGACCCCAAGGGTTGCTGATGCTCTTGCTGGAGCCTGAAGCATCAGTCTGAGGTAAGGAAGCAAGAGCTTGAGGGTCACGGTAGATGCTGATGCGTCAATGTGGTCATGGTTCTTTTATGCCTGGATATTCAGTAGAGCACAATGTCAAGTGGGCTGATGTACAGCAATTTCCTCTGAATTGGAACATTCCCTTCAGGGAGGAAGAGGGAGGCTCAAGAAACTCAGGAAGGAGATGAGCTTCACCTGTTTAGGAAAGCTGACCTAGGCATTCCCAAGGGCCCTTCCCAAGGGAACAGAAGCAGTAAGCAATTACTGGGACAGATTCTGCCCAGCTGAGGGGTTGGCGGGAGATTCTCTAAGCTAGGAAGCTACCAAGAAGTACTGGAGAGACCTCCAAAGATGCAGTTTTTGTGAGTTGCCACTGGTGTTGGGCTTTTTGGTGATCCAGGTGCCTTTGAGTTATCCTTGTTCCTATAATCCCCAACCCATAATCCTATAGGCAACTCCAATAAATTTATTGTTACCTGCCAGTCATTTCTTCAGTCTGTCATGAGTTGCTTATTTGGGTTGATAGATGCGTTTGTGTCTTATCTCTCCAGTAAAAGTCTCACATAGCAGGCAGCATGGCAACATTTTCTCTCTCCTCCTAATCAGCTAACACCTGTCTCCTCTGTCATGTTTATCTTGGTGTTCAGAGCTCCACAAACCTTTTCACATACACCCTCCTCCCAATAGCCTAGGTGCCCCTGTTCCCTCAGGGTCCTGATATTGTCTTGTCTAAACTCTGATCACCCTGTGCCAGAAATATCTGCTCATGGTTCTCCATTACTTCAGTACCTTTGCAGCCTCAGCTTCCAATTCTATTTGGTTTCCTAGATCCTACGTATTTGTTCCAGTGACTACTGATGCCCAAGCATAAGAGGTTGTCAAGTTCTACTATTAGACAATATTCTGTTTACCTAGAACTCTTTGATCTCTGAGACCCAAACTCTATCATAATGGGTTCTGTGATATTTGGAGCCCTCAGTTTATTTCAAGATCTAGAAATGAACTTCCTTGACTAGATATTTTTGCTGTATCTCACAGTCCTTGGGCAATGGTTGACTTCTGCTTTAGGACTTGTCTTACCAGTGGGAATATCACTGAATCTTAACAGTGACAGAAACTCTCTTATCTCAATGAAACTCTGATATGGTTTGCTCCATGGCTGCCAACATGGGCCTTTTTCTCCTTGTCTTCCTCCTCTAAGCTTTTGACATTATTTAGACTTTTGTATTTGCCCAGGTTTAAGCTAAGGCATCATTAGGGGCTGATCTGACTTCTCCCATTCTCAATTTCTTGGGAGGTGTTTTTCTCACATCCCTACAATTCAAGTACATTAATATTTTTTTTTTTTGTCTCTGAGTTGATTGGGCTCTCACAACCATTTGCTCCACTCCCCACTAGTCTCATAGGTTTAGACCTATTTGTTGACAGATAAGACCATGCAAACAGAAAGGTTAAATGCTTGTCTCAAAACTACCATTAGCTAGGATGCATTGGGGAACCTGGGATTCACATTCCAGTTTCCATGTTTTCAAAGCTCATATCCTTTCTGACCCTGGACTCCTTGCCAGCCCTAGGGCAAGGACAGAACCAGGGCAAGCCATTCCAGGTTTATGAGTTACCACTTCCTACCCTCTAAGTGGAGTTAATAACAGGTTAATAAGAGCAACTTCTTGAGATTGTTGTGCCGATTAAGTCAAATTATGTAAATTAGGCACCTAGCCCAGATCCTACAGCAACCCTGCAATAAATACTACCCTCCAGAAGGGCTGTGCCCATCAGATTCTATATTGTTGGCCAAGAGGAATCCACTTGTAGAAGACAGGACAATGAAGGCTCCTTTCTACAAGAGCCACACCATGGCCAAAATGGGCCCACTGAAAATACTTTCTTCTGAGAATAGCCTCAGGCCTGCTGTTGGTATCTGGGGGTCTAGGTCTTCATTATCCCAGGCTGTAGCTGTTTGGGAGAAAAGCTTTTTGGGGGATAAATCTCCTTTTTGGTATTCCTTATCTTCTCCACCATTCAAATATGCCCATAGACCAGCTCTGAATTACGAGGCCATAAATCTCGATCACAAATTTATTGCCATAATTTATCAGCTCCTGTTGCTCAATGGCCAAGTAGTTAATTTTAAAATGAAGTGGGGCTGTTTTCATTAATACCCCTGCATTAACTACCTATCAAAACACTCAAAGACAATTAATACCATGTTGCCAAAGTACTGAACCAATAAATATCTCCAGTCTTGTTTTATCTCTGGCAGATAAAAGACATCCCTGTTTTAATGGTCTCCCATTCTCCTCCTGCCATAGCACTAGGGATGCTAACAGTTAAGAACTGTATCAAGGGTCTGGACCAGCCCAGAACATGAATCCAAAGACTGTTTCATGACATCTAAGTGAGGTCTTAGGGATACCATGGTAATGACAATAAACCTAAAAGTAGATGGGTGTTGCTGGAGGTCGAACACCATCCTTACCACCAGCTTTGATTTCCAGGGTTTCTCAGAAAGCCAATGTCCTTCATCTGGTAAAGCCTGTAGTCTAGGTTGGTTAGTGGTTCGAGGAGTGGAGTTCATTTCATAGTCATACAGCCTTCCTTATAAGAACATTTTGTAACTCTGGAGCCACATGGGAACCTCCTGTCCCATGTTAAATTGTTATTCTACCAAGTCATGGCTGGCACTTCCTGCAGTGGTTTTTCCGGGAAGCCTATTCATGTTCCCTGGCCGTGTTAGCTTATCCTATCACTTCTTCCTCAATCTGTGGGCTTACTGTGTTCAGTGGAGGTGGAACCCAACCTCTTGGCTGCCTTCACCTTTATTATCTTCCATTTGTCAATATCCTGTGCAGTTCACTGATTTTCTTCATCTTCCTCCAGATGCAAAAGGCCCAGTATTGGGACCTGGCTTCTGATGGTAGAATGGATTCTATGAGCTTCAAGAACTGCCCTACTCTGGACTCTACCATTGTCATCTCTATCCCTGGTGTCCCTGGTGTGACTATGAGGATTCTTAGCATTTGGCAACGATGATAATACCATTCAGAAAAGATTGAGTAAGGTGATGACTCCTATGACAAGCACCCAACATGAGCAGGGAATTTGGTCTCAATGTGTCTGTCATCAGCTGGGATTTTCCCGCCCTTCTGGATAAAAGGACTTTAAAGACATAGGGACAGGTGGCTCAATGTATTTAAATGTAGATTTGGAGACTCAAGGTGCAGCAACTGTCAATCTAGCCAAGCAGAGATGCAGCTCTTTGACAAAAGGAGGAATTTGAATCATAATTTAGGGTGTGGGTTGTTCATATCTCACCTCCACAAGTGCCCATGCCAGGTGCAGCAGGTGGGGGAGGCAGGAGGCAGGAGGCAAAGGGACTTTCCTAACCAATCCATCAACCAAACTCTGTTTTACGAGAGCTACGTGTTAGACCCTGGAGGCAAGAGGCTAGTCTCCACCCTGCTGGTACCAAGCTCCTTTCTCCAGACTCCCCTATTCTTTTCAATGCCATGCCTGCCTCTGCAGCTGCCCAGGCAGTTCCTTGAAATCCAGCTCTCCTTATTCCGACACCTCTGCTTTCCTAGCCTCACCTGCCTGACAAGTTCCTCTTGGTATCTTGCTGCTTGGCACAGTTGCCACCAGTTCAATAAACTTGCTTTTTGTGTATGCATTTCAAGTCTCACTGAAAGGATTCCTGTTTTAAGCAGGGAGAGGAAAGCCAGGCGTGCAGAGGAAATCCATGATAGTACCAAGAAGAAAGCTGTAGCAGAAGACAGCAGGCAGAAACCAGCCCTGCAGACTGTCTTTTTTTTTTTTTTTTTTAGATTTTTTATTAGATATATTCTTTTTTTTTATTCGATGTAATCTTTATTTACATTTCAAATGATTTTCCCTTTTCTGGGTCCCCACTCCCTGCAAGTCCCATAAGCCCTCTTCCCTCCCCCCTGTTCCTCCATCTACTCCTTCCCACTTCCCTGTTCTGGTATTCCCCTATACTGCTGCACTGAGTCTTTCCAGAACCAGGGGCCACTCCTCCGTTCTTTTTGGACATCGTTTAATATATGGATTATGTCTTGGGTATTCCAAGTTTCTAGGCTAATATCCACTTATCAGTGAGTGCATACCATAATTGATCTTTTGCAACTGGGTTACCTCACTTAGTATGATGTTATCCAGCTCCATCCATTTGTCTAAGAATTTCATGAATCCATTGTTTCTAATGGCTGAATAGTACTCCATTGTGTAAATATACCACATTTTTTGTATCCATTCCTCCGTTGAGTGACACCTGGGTTCTTTCCAGCTTCTGGCTACTACAAATAGGGCTGCTATGAACATAGTTGAGCATGTGTCCTTATTGCATTCTGGGGAATCCTCTGGGTATATATGCCCAGGAGTGGTATAGCAGGGTCCTCCGGAAGTGTCATAGCAGGGTCCTCCGGAAGTGTCATGCCCAGTTTTCTGAGGAACCTCCAGACTGATTTCCAAAGTGGTTGCACCATCTTACAATCTCACCAGCAGTGGAGGAGTGTTCCTCTTTCTCCACATCCTCGCCAGCACTCAAAATTGTTTAAAGCACTAACTTATGCCCCAAGAACAGCGGAGGGAGAGAGAAAATAAAGAGAAACAAAGAAGAGATTTTTAAAAGCACAGAGGAGGGATTAGCAAAGCTACAACTGGTACTCTAAAATGAGTTTTTGACCTTAGCCATTCTGACTGGTGTGAGGTGAAATCTCAGGGTTGTTTTGATTTGCATTTCCCTAATGATTAATGATGTTGAACATTTCTTAAGGTGTTTCTCAGCCCTCACACACAGCAACACACACAGCAGAAGCTTCCACTCTTTCTATTTTTCATATCCTTCAACAACCCAAGGATTTTGCTTTCTTTCAAGCTCAGCCCCACAGTTTTTCAAAATATATGTTGCTCAGTAACTTCAGTTATAAAACATAGACACTTCAGGGTAGACTAGTTTGCCTGCCCTGCTGTATTCAGTTTCTAAGTATGAACTTAAATGAACACACACACACACACACACACACACACATGTATGAAGACTAATCCTAAGGATCCATCCAACTTTCCTAACCCTGTGGATATGGTGAACTCCTTTGAGTTTTGAATGTTAAATATTTTGATGTTGCTTGAGTTAAGCTAGCCTATTTGTGCTTTGTGTTTTTACTATAAAATTTGATTTGATGATTTTTGAATCTGTATTCAAAAACTGCATGAGTTTTCTTTCCTGTTAGATGAGTTTCAGGTCTTAGTATCCAGGTCACGTGCCTAGGGAAGGACTTCTCTTTTTCTGTTCTCTAAAGTGTCCAGAACTCCCAACAGCTTCAAGTGTCTGCTGCCAGTGATCACTGAAGATCTTAGGGCCTAAACTTTCTTTATGAGAAGGTTTTAAAATATTTTTCATTGTGCTATGACAATTCAGACTTTCTGCTCTGTCTGCTGTCAGAACTCATTCAGAACCTTCTCATTACACTGTTCTTAATCACTGTTTGCATCTGTAGTTAAATCTTTACACTCCTGACATGGCTCATGCCCACTTTATAATACTTGGTAGGGCATTCTCCTCCAGAAAGATTCAGATGTAGCATTTTAGAGTACCAGTTGTAGCTTTGCTAATCCCTTCTCTGTGCTTTTAAAAATCTCTTCTTTGTTTCTCTTTATTTTCTCTCTCCCTCCACTGTTCTTGGGGCATAAGTTAGTGCTTTAAACAATTTTGAGTTGAATCCTACTGTAAAGATCCCATCCTTAATTACTTGCTGGTATATACATTCCAAGCTATATGGTGCTAACTATGATTTAACTAAACCTCTCACATTTTTTATTTTTAACTTAAATACACTTAAATGTATCCTTCTGTTTCAATGATGTGTTTCCCTAAAATTTTTGCTCATTTAAAAATTTGTATCTGTGTCTTTTATTACTGTTAGGCTTAATTATTCTTATATGCATTTTACATGCATGTTCCTTGTCTAATGTAAACATTTATTTTCTAGACTATAAGTAGCCTTATCTATCTTTTTATAGTGTTTTTTTTTTTTTGAAAAATGAAGCATGATTTTGCTACTGAATCTTAAGAGACTTTTACAGCATTCACCGTCACAATTTTTTCTATCATATTCTAGGAACTTTATAATTTTAGGTTTTACATTTAATTCTATAGCCCATTTTAACTTCAACTTTGAACAAAGTGTGAAATGTACATGGAGCTTATTTCTTCTCTTCCAAGCAGGCACACATTCCCATCTCTATTTTCCAAGCAGGCACACAATGTCCCAGCACATTGAACATTGAAGACATTGTACATTGAAGAGAATACATCTTCTCCATTGAGATGCCTTTTGTACATTTGTCAGACATGAGTTGACTGATTAGTGTCAGTTCGTTATGGGTCCTGATCTACTGATGTCTGTTTTGATTCCTTTGCTACTATATATATCTCGGTTATTAAGCTTTATAATAAGTCTTGAGATTGCATAGTGTGGGACATCCAACTCTGTGTCTTTTGAAAGTGGTCTATTCCAGTCCATTTGTCTTTCTTTACAAATGTTGAAATCAGATTGCTGCTATGTATAAGAAAATGGAGTTGGGGTTTGTACTGAGATTGCATTGACTTTTTATAGATCAATTCACAAAGAATTGCCATCTTAACAACGCTGAGGGTGTCAAACCAGGAATATGGCACATCTGCCTTATTGAGGCTTATTTCTTTCTTTAGTCTTTATAGTTTTCAGCAAACATATACTGAATATATTTTATTGCATGGCATGTAAGTACTTGGGGTGCTTTCTTAAATAGTACTTTAAAACTGAATTACAGCTCTTTACTACTATCTCATAGTAGCTGAATTGATTTTGTGTGCTGAAGGCATCACTGTATTGGATGTGTGTGGTATCCCTGACATTTAAATTCATACTGTGAAGTTTTGATAGCCAGTGTGATGATATTTGGAGGCGAAATGTTTGGGGGTTAGTGAGAGTTAGATGAGGCCATAAAAATTTGGACCCTTTATGTTGTACTTGGTGTGTCCATAAAAAGAGACACCAAAGTACATGTGTTCTTCTGCCCCACCTTTCTTTGGCACACATCAAAAACATAACATATAAGCACACAGTGACATAACCTTTAGGTCAAAAAAAGAGCTTTGAGATTGAAAAATTATGCTATTATAGTAATTTGAATGAGAATGACCCCCATTGGCTCATATATTTGAATGCTTAATCATCAGGGTTTATTTGAAAAGATTAGAAGGATTAGGAGGTGTGGTCCTGTTGGAAGAAGTGTGTCACTGGGAGTAGGTTTTGAAATTTCAAAAGCCTATGCTAGATCCAGATTTCTCTCTGCCTAAGGACCAACACATAAAGTTCTCTACTGCTCCTGTGCCTGCCTGTACGCTGTCAAGGATCCCCACCACGATGTTAATGGACTAAACCTCTGAAAGAGTAAGCAAGCCCCCAAATACATGCTTTCTTCTTTCTTTGGTCTTTGTGTCCCTTCATAATAAAACATTGATCAAGACAGGAAGTGTAAGGCTTTGGTAGGGCCCCTCTGGATATAACCGTGGCATGCTCCTTTTGGTATATACTTCTTGTTGTCCATAGTAGTGTCAGGGTTTGGTGACTATTTATAGGATGAATCCCCAGGTAGAGCAGTCTCTGGGTGGCCTTTACTTCAGTCTCTGCTCCACACTTTGTCTCCTTTATTGCTCCTAGACGTATTTTGTCCCCTTTCTCAGAGGAACCAAAGCACCCTCACTTAATTTTAAGTGACTTAAGTCACTTCTTGAGCTTCCTGTGCTGGGTGAATTGTAATTTGTTTATTTTGAGCTTTTGGGCTAACATCCACTTATTAATGAGTACATACCATGTGTGTTCTTTTGTGATTGGGTTACCTCGCTCAGGATGACACTTTCTAGTTCCATCCATTTGCCTAAGAATTTTATGAATTCATTGTTTTTAATAGCTGAATAATACTCCATTGTGTATATATACCCTACAAATACAGAGGCAGATGCTAGCAGCCAACCATTGGTCTGGGCATGGGGTCCTTAATGGAGGAGCTGGAGGGTGGTCTGGAGGAGCTGAAGGGGTTTACAGCCCCATGGGAATAACGATGATTTTGGCCACCCAGATGCTCCAGGACCCCAACCAAGGGTCTTGGACAAGGGATCCATGACAACAAAAAGTCATGGTTCCAGCCAAAAATGTGGCAGAGGAAAGTTTTGTTGGGCATCAGTGGGCGGAGTGGTCCTTGGTCAGGTGAAGGCTCAATAGATGCCTTAACAAAGGGAAATCGAATGGGGGGAGGTGGGAGTGGGTTGGGTGGAGGGGCATTTATGTGGAGGCATGGGGTGGGAGGAAGGGTTGGGGGTCTTTGGGAAGGAGGAATTTACATTACCATTGGCAATGTAAATGAGGATGATATTCAATAAAATTTTTTAAAAAGACAGAAAGTGTTTTGATTCTGAGTGTGAAAAGTACATTTCTGCCACTTAAGACAATCTTACTACGGTGTTTTGTATATATGAATAAATTTTTATTCTCATTTGTTCCTCCTGGAAAACTTTTTAAGTAGATACTTTGAGCTATCTCAAATATAGCTTTAGTTCTCGTTAGCACTAGCAATGATAACCTGTTGAACTAAATTGGACCCTTAGGTGCTGGAAACTGAACTCAATACTTATGGAAGAACAGCAGGAGATCTTACCCACCAAGTCATCTCTCCAGACCCATGGTATCAATTTATAGAAATTAACATGTAAGCTTGGCTCTTATTATTAGAATAAATGTCAGAAAAAACACACAGTTTTTGCTGTCCTTTGCAAGTGGATAGCAGAGCCTGATCTGCTACAGGTCTAAGTTGCAGATAATTGCAAACAATTTTTATGTTTTAAGGCAAAGAAGCATCATTTCTCTCTATGTTAAAAAGTCAATTCAATTAATCTATTGATTATGAACCCAGTCACAATATGAAATGTGAATGAAGGCAGGAATTTGAGATAAGAGTTAGGAGAGGCCTAAGAGATGTTTTAAGAGTACCTAGGAAAACTGAGTTTTCAATGGTGCTCTCTGTGCTATAGGCCTCTTATGAAGAATGTTGGAAGGAAAGATGCTGTCTTCAGTGTAGAGAAGTTGGCTCAGTGTTTTACCATTGCTAAGTCTTGGTAGAAGAGCTGGGGCTCAGCTTGTCCAGGTATGACTAGAACTCCTGTCTTTTAGAAGGGACTAGGTAGATCTGGCCGATACACAGAACATGGCATCCACCTGAGACATGTACACAGAGGAAAGGCTGTGTGACATGACTGGACTGCAACCATTTGTAAGCCAAGGACACTAAATTTCAGAACAACTAAACCTGACAACCTGGGTTTAGACTTTCAGTTTCATGACCTGTAATAAAATAAATTTCTATTTCATCCTCAGGGTCCTTTGCTGGGATCACAGAGAGATGGAATGGAAGTTAACAGGAGGTGGTACCCTTTGTCAATGCCAGTAAAGCCCAGTAAATGAGCAGTCTTCAGAATCCAGGCCCAGATTAATAGGCACAGGACAAATGGTCAAGTAGACAAATGCAAAGAGAAGAAGAATTTACCATTATTTCTGTCAGGAAACCAGTAAGTCATTTCTTGTGGAGAGTCCAGATTTCATCTCTCCCTCCCTGCTCATACCAACCTCCAAGTTCTTCCTCCTGTTACTTACAGGTCAGCATCATCTCAGAGCATCCAGGTTGATGACTCGAGACGAGCATGTGCAGGTTCCCTGCCTTCATTGATCTGCATGTCAGAGCTGGGCAAGGGAAGGATGATTTAACACCCGGTTTCCAAGAATGACAGATTCCTTTTTTCAGTTCTCACCAAGGATCAGACAAAGGAAACGGGCTTCACCTGTAACAGGAGGGGCTGTGTTAGACAGCAGGGAGATTTATCAGGCAAGGAGGCTGAGCACCCTGGAGTGAGTTATAGTCTTGCTTTACCTGAAGATCTTCAAAGTAAGATATACTTCCTCTGACAGGCACACTCAGGGGCGGTGCTAGTGTGGGATGCCTCGCCAGAGGCAGGGAAATGGACTTCAGCGACCTTTGAAGGTTGAGTCCGGCCGTCTGAGTCCCGGATAAACTAAGATGGGAAAATTTATGGCTTTGACATCCATCATGTGAGTGACCGTGAGCCTCTGTTGTTTCAGAAGAAAGAAGACTGTGGCTTGACTGCTCTATCTGTCAGGGTTCCGGCAGGAAACAGATGGCATAGTCAATCTAAAATGATTTGAGAGGGATTTAATAAAGACACTATTTACAAAGGTCTGGGCACGATGTAGATTATACAGGACATAGCAGTACTCCAAGGCTCTTAATGCTGTCACGGAGATACAGAGAATATCAACTATCTTGAGAGGATCTGTAGCGTTTGTTTTGTTGAGGAATGCTGCCAGCTGGAGTGGTCCCACCTCCCTGGAAGAAGTACTCTGAGAGACCTTCCCCTCCTCTCACCAATCTACTCAAAGATTTCACTTGATGATCTCAAATGGAAGTCTGATGTAGAGGAAGCCCATTGGCTTGGACCAAACCAACTGGCATCCAGAGTGGACAGAAGCTTGGGAAAAGGTGAGAGGAGATAGATTTGGAGAGGTGAATAGATTTCTCATCATCTTCTACCCCAAGGCACCTCTTGTTTGCTGAGCAGACCTCCATTGATGCCTAAATATATCTGACACATGTTCTCGATGCTATGAACCTCTGAGTGGTCACTGAGATCAGACTCAAGGAATTATTAAAATAAACAAGACATGAAAGTTACTAAACTGTCTTAGTGCCTCCGTGTACTCATCAGAAAAATGTGGATAAATCTGGGGCTGGAATAGATACGCAAGTTCATGGAAATATTAAGGATAATATACAGTGTCAAGAGGGCTCACTCAGGCATGTAAGCTGTCATAACCATCATTATCCTTCTTAGTATGCATGGCTCCCAGCCAGTCTGTTGGGATTTTTCTCATATCTGAAGACTTGGACTGGCTATTTGCTTCCTGCAGCTACCTGCTATGGTTTGAATGTCTCCCAAATTTGGAAGCTAAATCCTCAGTCTATGATATTTGGAAGTAGAGTTTTTGAGAAGCATTCAGGATTAAATGGGGATGGGCCACCTACGCTGGCATTAGTGGCTTTTTACAAAGGACAAGAGACCCAAGTTAGCTTTCTGGCTCAGTTCTGCCATGTCTTAAATACCCTATGCTGTGCCCTGATGCATCAAGAAGACATTCATCAGAAGCTAGCACCATGTGATTAGACTTCCCAGCCTCTAGAACTATGACTAAATACATTTCGACTTTAAAAAAAATTAGTTATCTAGCCTTAGGTATTTTGTTATAGCAACAGAGAACACGAAAGGACACAATTCTCTTTTCCACTCCCCACCCCCACCCCCGTTTCCTGGCACCAGTTATGTGCCTGGTTCTTTTAAGGCCAGTGTATAATTATTTGGTTTTCATGTCTGCTTCCTCTGCTGAACTTTGCTGTCTTCTGGGATTATATTTTTTTCTCCTTTGATAGCCTCAAATCCTAGCACATAGGAGATAGCTGATAAAATCCGTTGTGTGACCCAAGCATCTTTAAGGTTCCAGCAGCTATGGTAGCTGAGCAGAGAATTCCTCTCCTTAGTTTTGAAGCAGAATTACTTGTTCTCTTTTAAGGTGAAGCTGGCTTAAAATAATTGTCATCAGAAACAAACAAACAAACAAAAAAGACAGAGGTCTTGTCATCTACTGGACTCTCAGGTCTCTCTTCTCTCTGTCAGAGAAAAGGCACTCTTAAGGGGTATGGCTGGCGATGAGTGGTTTCTGCTGCATATTTTCCTTGGGTCCAGTTATTTTCTCCCCAGAGTTTTCAGAGTCAGAACCTAGTGAATATCATGAATAATACCCAAGAGCTTGGAGACTGCATCCTATTGGGTCAACTCCAAAGTCAGGAACATACTTATAGTTTAGTGTTAGAACATGTTGTCTTGGTTTCTTTCCTAATGCTGTGAAAGAACACCATGAACAAGGCAACTTATAAAAAAAATATTTAGTTTGCGGCTAATCATATGAGAGAGAGAGAGAGAGAGAGAGAGAGAGAGAGAGAGAGAGAGAGAGAACTGGGAATGGCATGAACTTTTGAAACCTTAAAGACCACCCACAGTGATACCTCTTCCAACAAGGCCCCACCTCTAAATTCTTCCTAAACAATTCCACCTACTGAAATCCCATCCACAACAATTCTTTGGCACAAATAAAACAGGTCTTCAGCACATTATCATCAGGAAAATACAACAGTTGAGGGGAAATTGAATGCAAGTTCCTTCATCTATGAACCTTATTTGGTTCTTTACTTTGACAAGTCATTAAAAATGAAATTAAAAATATATGCATAGATTTTTTTGCCTGCTGGTGTGTCTGTGTATTGTATGTATTTGGCATCCTTAGAAACCAGAATAGGCACTGGATCCCTTGAAACTGGAGTTGCAGAAAGTTGTGATCTGATATATCAGTGCTGGGCTTTGAACTTGGATCTTCTGAAGACCAGAAAGTGCCCTTAAGTGATGAGCCACATTGCCAGCCTCCACATCATTAAAAAAATGAGATATTTGGAAGTATTTTAATACTGATAGCTGATAATATCAAGAAATTTTGTCAACATTTTGAGTTACAAAAATGGTATGTCTACATTTCATAAAAGAACCTTGTCTTTTGGAGATGCAGTCACAAATAAAAATGGAATTACATACTAACTGAGATTTGCTTCAGAATAAGCAACATAAGAGATTTGAACATGGATAGAAAGAAGAGAAGGGGCAGAGGGATCAAAGTGGATTATAAATTGATAGATTGTAGATAAGTATTAGTTTACTTGCCAAATCTAATTTTATATACACATGGCATTTTTCTATAATGAAAACTACAATGTGAACCAGATCTGCAATCCAGCTATTCAAAATGCTGATGCAGGAAGACTACAAATTCGAGGTCCTCTTGGGCTATAGAGTGTGTCCAAGGCTAGCCTGAGCTAGGCTGGACTAGCCTGGGCAAATTGGTAAGATCCTATCTCAAAATAAGGAATGAAAAAAGGTCTGGAGAGATAGCTGAGTGGTAGTGCACATGCTTATCATGAGTGAGGGTCAAGGTTCAATTTCTAGTAACACACACACACACACACACACACAAATAAGAAAAACAATTACTTCAATTGTATCCCATAAAATAAGCATACTTTGAATAGGCCTTGTCCAAAAGGGTAAGGTGCTCAACTCTGAATGCTGGTAAACTTTAAGAGGAGGCAGGAAAGGCATGGTGATCTGGGAGAGGGAGAGCATGAGCAGAGGCATGGAGAAGAGGAGTAATGGATGTAGTGCTTTTTTGGGAAAGATGGATGGACTTCACTGGGGGAAAAGAAGTGGCTTGATTGGCGTAAGGTGGATACTGACGACACCAGACTCAGCAGCGTGAGCATACAATGAGCTAGCAGAAGCCAGTGTGCCTGCTGTTTCATTAGCAATGCTGGTTGAACAGGACTGGGATACATTCTGAGTGTGCTGGATGCAAAGCAAACATGGGCTGGAGTGATGCAATTCAGAGATGATACTTTCTTCTTTACAAGACAAAGGAGGCCCTGCTTTCTGCCAGTGGCCACTGGGACCTTTCCTACTTGGCCTTGTTCATTTACCAAAGAGCCAGAACGTGAAGGTTTAGCAATGATGACTGACACAGCTTCTGTCAGGCTCATTTTCCTGTTGATGAGAATCAGTTATTCTGTTGGCCAATCCTGTCCAGGAAAATGGAACCTGAGCCAGGGCTTCCCTGGAGCTGGATTCTCTCTAGTCTGCTCTAATGCTTGATGATTGTCTTCCCCAGTGCTTTCTCACTTTTGTCTGCTGCACTCTTTGGACTTCTTTGTCCAGGAAGGGAGACATTACTGTATTCACTTGGCAGGTGAGGAAACTGGATCAAAGTGAGAAATAATTTGTTGAATATCCCGTGGCCAATGAAAGAAGGGAGTGGGGTTCTCTCCAGTTCTTTGGTTTCTTTGATCTCTTTTTTTCCTCCTCTCATTCCTTCTCTTCCTCCCCTTCCTCCTCCTTCTTTCTTCCTCCTCCTTCTTCCCTCCTCCTCCTTCTCCTCCTTCTCTGTTTACCCTCTCCCCACCACCCCTCTTGAGACAGGATCTATGTAGTTCAAACTAGCTTCAAACTCATAATTCTCCTGTCTCTGTCTCACAAGTACTTGGATTACAGGCTTGTATCACCTCACCTAGGGGGATTCTGGTTTTAAGCTCAGCTTCTCTCTGTAACATCTCTGTCCTCCAGGATATCAGGGATACTTTCTTCCAGGATGAAGCAAATGATGCTAGGTTTTTACGTGACTGATACTCTGCTGGGTAATCTGCTTGAATCCATTGTTTTCAATGCCCTTCTCATGGCCTCTCAGCATTGGCACCACACTCATTTCCATGGAAAAACTGAGGCCCTTACTATAGAGAAGTCCAGAAAATAAGAAATCAAGATGTAAACCCTAGACTACATTTCTTGGACCACTTCTTCCAGGTTAGCTGAGGCAGGTTTCAGAACTCACCCAAATGGAGGCCTGGGAATGAACAAGAAGAGGGCTTCCTTTACTGTGCACTGAAATCTTTACAGTGGCATCCTTTCTTTGGTTATGGCATTTCTATAGATAGCATTTACAACACGCTAGGCTAAACACACTTTAATTCATCAGATATCTATATGTAATAATCATTCTTATCTAACCAATAGGGAAACTGAGGCACCAGTCAATGCCATAGAGCTAATAAAATGGAGATCTAGGAGTTACCTGGGCCAGTTTGGTACTTGAGTCCACAGACTTGATTACAGTGTTGTTTCATGTCTAAGTGCTGTACTTGCATACCGCCTGACCTAGATGGGTTGGGCTGACTTGGAGGCCAAATTATAAAGACCAATGTGACTGGGGACGAATTTGAACTAACTTAAACTCTAAGGCAAGTATTAGAAAGTTGCTCAATTAATTTGAGTCAGGAATGCTTCCTAAGGACTGACTGTGCCTCTTAAATAATGTGAATCACCTAAGCCAAGTGGTATGTGAGAGTTTAGAGATTAGTATTGATGTCCTCGTTGGTGTCTACACTGTTCACTGGTCTTGTGTTCTCTGTGAACCTGCCCCTCTGCTACTCCGACTTCAACGTTCTTCTCCACTCAGTTTACTCTTTGTCTCCCCAACCCGACTAGTCTTGTTTTCCAGCCTCCCTGTGATTGGCTTTGACCAATGAAATGTGAACTAAAGTGATGGGAGTCAGTTCCAGATGTTAAAAGCCATTATGAATCCTACCAATACCTCCCGCAGTGGTCAAACGCTGATTTCAGTCTTGCGGTCCTAGAATGAGGCAATCCTGAGCAGAGGTCTCAGGCTACCCACAAGAGACATGTAAAGTAAGATTAAAATCTTCATTGCTGTGAGATGCGGGGTTATTTCTCTGATAGTACGAAATCTAATGATGTTTTATAAGCTGCTGTGGTTTGAAGGTGAGATGTTCCCCTGCAGGCTTGTGTTTTGAATACTTAGTTCCCAGTTTGGGAACTTGGTGTTTTGAAGGCCCTAGGTCCTTAGGTGTTGTGGCCTGGCTGGTGGAAGTAGGATGATTGAGGACTTTGAAGGCTCTACCTTCCCTGGGGCTGGTGTTCTGTCCTGTTTCCTGGTCCATTGTGATTCGAGGGTTCTCTGATACATGCTCCCACTGCCAAGAGTCCCACCCTGCCTTCCTCAGTTTGACAGATGGAAGCCCTGAAGAAACCATGAGCCCAAACAGGTCTCTCCTGTGTTTCTGTCACATGTCATTTCAAAGTGATGAGGAAAGTAATGAGTATGGTTTAAGAGGGGAAAACCCATTATGTGCTGCAAGCATAGGCAGTGTCTTGATTTAAGGCCAAACTCCTTGTTATACAAGATTTGCTTCTCCTTTACCTTAATACACTCCCCGGGGCCCCTGATAGGTGTAAGCTCCCTTGGAATACAGGTACATTTTACATAGTGTTTCCTTACTGCTCATTATGAATCTCATTCCCTCTTTTGCCTTGTTAGTTACTATCTGTGACACTGGACTCAGTGGCTTTCAGAACAATGTGAAGATTCATGTTCTGAATTCATGGATGACTGTGGTGTGGACCTTTTTTTATTTTTCTACTAGACCATATAGCTCATAAGAACAGATACCCAGTTTTTGTTTACCTACTAGTCTTAGCATTTGGCATAGTTTCTGGCACATAGTAGGCACTTTTCATCAGTATTGCTGGTAAGCAGTTAACAGAATGAAGATGTTGTGGTGATTATTGGAAAGATGTAGGCACCTGACCTCTCAGATTTGAGTCCCATACAGATGATTATTCTTCGTATGACTTCCAGTTATTAATCTCTGCTCATAAGCCTCATCTATAAGAGGATAAAAACTAGACTCACCTCACAGTGTGGCATCAAGCTTTAAAACAAAATGGGTTAAATGTGTGTGCTCCTCATTTGTGTCTCTGCTGGCAAGGCTGGGACTGATATTTTTCTTTGTTCAATTTCCATACTTTCTAAATGGCTAGCTACTACTAACTCCAGCCAAGGGAGACACACTGGTGGGAGCCAAGAGGAGGAGAGAGAGCCTCCTGTCCACAGTGTGGTGTCGCAGTGTGGCAGCAGGTATAGCTGTGCAGCATTCTCCAGCTGCTTCCAAGCTCCAGCTGGTCCTTCCTCTGTAGAAGCCTCAGCTTCATCCAAGTCCCTAGCACCAACCATTCCTCTCCTCCCAGAGGTTCTAGTACCCGCCATGTAGTATTTCCACTCTGATGGTGCCTGTCTCCCCCAAACAATACAAGTATCAGCCATGTGTGCCCCACCCTTAGTACCTGACCCCGTTTCTTTGTATCTCTCCGGATCCCCGGCTGGTGGCTGTGCTCTCTGGTTATATAATCCAGGGCCATTTAGAGCCCCTCCCCTCTCCCATAGCAACAACAGATCACACAGAGCAAGCACACCAGACACACAGGAAGCTCCAGGCGGGGTCTGCAAGCTTGCATTGGTCCAGGCAGGTAGAAGGCCTACACACTCCCTGGAACACTGTGAAAGACCCCACGCACCTAGAATCTGCCAAGGTGAACACAACGCTGTAGTCAGAAAGCCTGTCTTTTGAGAAAGCACCAGCCCACAACACAGCTCACTCACCCCAGGCATTGTGTACACAGCAAAGGAGGACACGACTTCTGTAGCATTAGCAATTTTTTTTTTATTTTTCCTTTTTTGTTGCATAGGAAATGCAGTACTTGCTTCCAGTAATTGTATTGTAATGTGAGAAGGTGGTAGCACTAACGGTTGAATACAAGAGTTAAACTAATCCACACCAGCTCAAAAACCCTGTGGAGATTTAGTTGATAAGAATGGACGCCCACAGTGATTCTCAACCAATTACAAGTTTTCACAGAACACAGTAAACGAAAAGGGTAACTATGAGAGTCAATACACATATGCTAGAGGCACAGGGGGCCCGGTTCATAAAAACAATTTCAGACCAAGTTATTAACACGGGGCGTTTTGTTTCACAAGAGATCTCTTTTCCCATGATTTGAAGTTTTTAATCCTTCCCCCCATGATTTGAAAAGAAAACAGAGGCACTCTGAGCAGACATTTTTTTCCATGTGTGATGGGAAAGGTATGTAGGAGAAGCAGAGAAGGAACTGTGGACTTGGCCTTGACAGCCTTCCTAAGGATCTACTGGGACCTGCTGGCACTCCTCTAGTCTGACTGGCACCTCGGTGGGGGCATCCGAGTTCAGCAGAGAGAAACGCTTTGAGGGAGAAGACAGCTGGCCACTCCCTCACTGTATCCTGACATGACCAGATGTCTAAGACCTTTAGTGGACAATAACAGGTTAAAAAAGAAAAAAAAAAAAAGCAAATTTACAGACCATGACCAAGAAAAAGTTAAAAAAAAAAACAAGAGCAATACAATTTGCAGTCAAAGCAAAACAAGCTTTAGGCTTTCTGAAAAGCTGAGTGTTGAAGAGCAGGAAGAATGGTCTGTTTCTCAGACGCCACTTGCCTTTGAGAGCACTGGAGAGACAGGAAACTTCACATTTTCAAGTTTGTGACACTTTCTGCCACGAACTTGCTCTAGCTGGATCAGAGGTAGCACTTCTCCTGCATACTCTTGTGGTCCAGACACATTTTACAAAGTTAGTGTTTCAGCCCAAACAGCACAGTGAGCCCACATGTAGGATGTCTGACACACAGACGGGGGTGCATCCATAGTTGTATCCCTCTACTGAAGTTCCCCTTAGCCTTGTGAGCCTCTCTGGGATCACGTCCCGTACAGTATCCCTCCAACTTCCTTAATGCAGCCCTTGGGAAATCAAAGGCAGATGGCTGCTGGCTCAGGGGGAACATTAAAGAAACATTCAGTTTGGGAAGCAAATAGTTCCAAATTTAAGTTGAGAGAGAGAGAGAGAGAGAGAGAGAGAGAGAGAGAGAGAGAGAGAGAGAGAGAGAGAGAGCATATTTTAAAAATCCCGTGTTAATAGCAAACTTCTTTCTTATGAATCGGGCCCAAAGTTTGTACAGAGTTATATTTTTGAAGAAAATATTGCATCTGTGCATGTAACTAAATAGCTATGTGATTTCTTAAAGTTTTTTTTGTTTTGTTTTGTTTTTCTTTTTACTATGAGGAAGTCTGGTGTGAGACAGATCAAGCATGGGTACACTGTCCATTAAGGTTCTTCAGTGTCGTCTAGCTTCTGTCGAGGGTCAAGAAAAGGACTCTCACTTGGAAACATTCTCAGAGTGGTTTTGTAGCAGAGTTCTTGAAATTCAAATGGTAGTTTTGAGACAAAAGTCTCACCAGATACTGATTTCTGAAATCAAACACCCATGCTTGTCCCTTAGGAGAAACAAAAGAAAACAAAACAAAACAAAAAACAAAACAAAAACAAAACAAAAAAATGAAAACAAACACAAGTAATACTGAATTTAAGTAAGTGTACACCTCCAAGATCCTGAAGACAGCCGGAAGGAAGACCGAGTTCACGTTCTCAGTGAAATACCTCAAACCTAGCTGATAAGAACCGAGGCAGAAAAAAAGTCTAACAGAACTCTGAGTAATATCATACAGTCACTAAGCATTATGGGATAGCATGCATAATATTGTACGGTTATTTTACATCACCTATACCAGAGGTCCTGACTGACAGACAGCGAAGGCTACCGGTGTAGAAAAAATCTTACTTCAGAAGAGCAGTATAATACAGGTTTCACAGGCACTACATTTTAATATATCAGGTATTATGCTGGTTTTCTTATAATTCTTTCTGTCCTAAAGCTGGCATTATTACAATGACCAAAAAGGCAAGGATTGAAGTAAACGGAAACTAGATACCAAAGTTGATATAGTTTTTTTTTTTCTTCAGATAGATTAGTGCATAGTTCTCATGCAGATAAACACTGCTATGCATTTACACTGTTGGGAAGCAGAGTGAACTGAGCCCGAGTTGTCACATTTGTGTGAATCATTTTGTCAGCCTGTAATAGCACCATGTAATGGATTTGCATTAAACATTAAATTGATTTCAGAACTGGTGACACAGTATTCACTACAGTTAAGTGCTATGGAATAGCTTCAATATACCTGCTATATATCAAAGCGATTTTCATCCCACTGCTTTTTTTATTGGAAAAATTAAAGGGGAAACATTCATGACACTAATTGGACGAATGCACAGCCTTGGACGTGGGGAAGGCAGAGTAGGTTACTCTCCAACAGCAGGAGCATGCACTGACTTCAAGACAAAATGGCCTCCGGAGCTGATGTAACTGATAGCCATGCCAGAGGGGCGGGGCAGCCTCTGGGAGTGCCTAGGATGGTCTGGCGGGTAGGCAGGGAGGCACCACCCAAACTCTCCTCACTGACCACACTTTTTGTGTTTTATAACAGTTCAATGGAGGCCTGCTACCAGACACCAGAAGGGAAAAGAAGCAAAGAAAAACCAGAGAGACAAACACAGACAGAGAGAAAGAGAAAGAGACAGGGAGGGAAGGAGGGAGAGACTGGGACTATGGGATAAACTCTGATTTTTTTATATATATATATCAAATTATATATATATATATCAAATGACAGTCTTAGAGACCATTCCCCATCAAAACCAAAACCGAAACAAACAAAAAATACCCCAACCCAACAACAGTAACAACAACAAAAACAAATCATGGGATAAAATGTTTTCCTTTGCAAATACTTCATGATATTGTCACTACAGAGGTGGAAACACATGAGGCTAAGGATGAGGAAGGCGAAAGACACGGGTTTTGAGATGGAGTTTGCATATTCTTGTGGGCTGACTGAATACAGCACAGTGTGACTCAAAAGTTGGATCCTGCGCTCTTGGATGTTGGGAAAGGAAAAGGGAGGCTTGGAGGCCTGAGGCCTCCATATGGGGTGGTGGGGAGCAAGCCCTGCCTAGGGAGTGAGCTTCCAGATGTCATGCCAGGCAGTGAAAAGACAAAACCTCAGAGGGAAGAGAAGGGCTGGAGGATGGGGAGAGGGGCACCAGAGAAGACATCTGCCCCGGACAGTTTAGAAAAGGAGCTTTGTGGTGGCCACGAGAGGGGCCAAGGGAGAACATGTATTGGAAAATGCTGAGGGTTAGTCTTCGTGCCTCTGACTTCTGTTCCCAAAGACAAAAATGGGGGCAGTCATTTGAGGGACCGTCTTTGCCAACTGTGTTAATGCCATTTGAAGGGAGAGGAAAAATAAAATCCAACGTGTTTCAGAATCAAGTCTGGGCCTTCAGATGCTGATAGCTCTTGGGGCTGTCTGTCTCTACACTCCGGTAGCAAAGTCTTCCTCAAGCACCTAGACTCAGCTCTTAACCTAAACTGCATTGGTTGGTGTTTCATTTGTTCCTGCTCGATGACAACGGAACTACAGTTTCCTGCTGCTTTCTTGACAATGAAGCATGACCAGACCAGAACTCGGTGTATTTGCGACTTAACCCGTGTTTGCTCTCACCCTATGCTGCCTCCACAATGGTTGAGAGCCTTTAAAAACATTTTTCTCCTGCAAATCTGTTCAGCGTTCCCTACTTTTAGCTTCATTAAATCTAATACAACAAAATACCTTCAAAAGTACAGCACACCTGTAACGTCCATTTGCAATGGTTTTTCAGTAGGACCTACACTTCCCAAGCATAGGAATATGCTATACCATTGGCAGAAAAATAGTTGCATTTAAATACTTAAAAAAAAAAAAAAAACCCAAACCAACAAAACGAAAAGGAATCAGGCAAGTTTTAAACTTAATCCAGTTCCCAAAGGAGGTGGGAAAGAAACAAGAAGCAGTGCTATGAACGCCGCCTTTGTAATGAACAATCAGAAATTTCACTAGGCTAATTTGACAGAAAATTTTCCCCATTTAGACAACATTACAAAAGTCCTGCATTATAAAATAGGGTAGAATAAATCAGGGTAATCAATAAAACTATACAACGATACAAATTACATATCTTCTGAGTGGGCAGTTTATTCTCTCTCTCTTTGCAGTCGAGACTACAACATGCTCACTAAAAACAACTAGAACTGCCCAAACTATTGCTTAGTTTGTTTTGTTTAAAAAAAGGGTGCAATTTTATTGTATATACAACCAATTTACTGGTAATACCTTGGCATTTTGCAAGGTTCTGACAAAATGTTTGTCTAGGCTTTTCCCCTTCACTGTGAAGCACTGAAAGCTGCTATTTTTTTCTTTCTTTTTTTCTTTCTCTGTCTTTTTTTTTTTTTAGTGCACATATGTCATAATAAAGTAATGCCCAGCTAAGTGCTATAGGGAAGGCAAAGTCTGCTGCTGGCTATAGGAAGTGACACCGTACACTGACAATCACACCATACAACAGCGCCAAATGACTATACAACCACTTATCAGACACATAGGAAAATCCAAAATGTTTTATTTTATTTTTTTTCCTTAAATAGAGATAAGCAGTAAACAATTTTCAGAACTTGGAAGTTTAAAAACGTGCATATAAAAATGGGCATTATGTACTTTTTTATTGACTGTGGATTGACTGCCGTCTGCTAAGAAAGTGGGTGTGAGGGGCTGAAGAGAAAGGAAGTTGTCTTTTTTTTTTCTTTTCTTTTTTTTTTTTAAGGCTTGCTTGTGAAAGGAACAGTTGTAAAAACAAAATTGCTTGAAGCAGGGTCAGCCTAGTGCTTCACAGTTTGGCTGCTTCTCTAAGAGGAGCCCTTCCTGCGCACGTGCGTCAAGAACCACAGAAAAGACAAAGACAGACACCTAAAACCCACTGCGTCATGTGCAGCACTGACTTTGGTCAAATTAAAAAAAAAGAAAGAAAAATTAATACTTGCTAAGCTTTTCTACATGATATAAGCAGGTATTGCATATTTTCATATATCTGGTGGTGGGGGCAGGGATAAAGGAAGACTCCAAATAAATTGAAAAAAAAATGCAGCGACATCCCAAATACTGACGTTGTAAGCATCTAAAGAGCTCAGAATAGCACTGCCACTGACCACACAGGACAATCAAGACTACGCCTGTCTGCGGAACAGCTAACTTTCTATTTAGGTCTAGATGTTGAAACTGACGATGGCTGACATAAAAGTTAACATTTACAAAAAGTGTCTCCGAATGCTTGAGTAGGGAAAAACCCCTTCAATTGAGGAGCATGTGCAACAATTCCACAAATAATCACTATCCAGGGCAAGGCACATTGATATGGAATTTCTGTTTTCGTGCAAATTAAGGAAAAAAATAAAAACAAAACAACATCGTTTGGGGGTGGGGGGGTTAGATGAGGAGCAAAGTGTCTTCCCAGGAATTTCAGTCACTTGATTGTATAGGACAGTAGTTGAGCCCTTCTGAAGGGCTGAGACAGTTTAAAGGCAAGTGCCTAGAGTGGGGGTTACAATATTGTCTTAATGCACTCTACTTTATCCTACATTAGCTATATAAAAATTAGTTACTAACACTAGAACATGCAGAGACTTCCTCTAGTCAGCAGAGCCTGCTGACCAGAACACATATATATGTATAGTATAGGAAACCTGACGCTGCATGGGAAGCAGGGGGTGCTTCGCTGTCTGGTAGAAAAATCACTTGCATTTTTTTTGTTTGTTTATTTGTTTCTGCTTTTTTTTTCTTTTTTGATTTTTTGTTCTTTTTTTTTTTTGTATTTTTTTTCCTTAAACATAAGATACAAGACATCTGGGGGGTGTGAACGATTTTGTTTTCCCTAACAAGTACTTTGATCTGAATGGGTACACACAGTTGTGTCTTTATCAGTATTTGTATTATTTCACCATAGCCCAGTTCAGGGTTTGCAAAGGGTCTTTGAAACTTCTGGACAATGTCTGGTACAATGAAGCATTTGATAACCCATAGATCTGGTGTTGCCATACATGTGTAAAATTTTCCAGAATTGGCATAATTCATTATAGTGATTTCTAGCTTATAAAATTAACAGATACCATGATTTCATTTGAGTTATGTGCTTTGATAACAGAAAATAATTAATTAGCATTTAATGTAGTTAACATATTGTGGTAAAAGCACCATTAGATTTGTATTTTTTGTTTTTTTTTGTTTTTTTTTTTTAATTTTCCTTCAGTTTTTTTTAAAGGGATACAAGTTTAACAATAAAAAACATAAAAAGCAAAAATAGCTCCCCTTTTTCTTGCAAGGCTGTTTTTTACCCCAATAATTTAGAGTCCTGGGGTGGGAGGACTTCAAAAACAAAAATAGAATTTTCAACAATCTCTATCTTACAAAGATACTTAGCTATCCAATGAAATTGCACTTCACTCAATTCAAAATTCGATTGTTTTGATTCCTGTCAGTTTCTGTCAAAACAGACCATCTTCCCCATTTCCATGTGAATTTTTGTGTCATTGTTGAAATTGTTGAAAAATGTTTTTTAAATGTAAGTGCAGCATTTCAAAACTTTAAAAAAAAAAACAAAAACAAAAACCAAACTGATAGTAGTAGTCTTTGCCGTCTTTTTGGAATCGTTCTGCAACAGGAGTGGATTCACTGTCCTTGCGGGTTGTGTTATGTATGTAACTGCTGACTGCTGAACCAAACCAAACTAAAAGAAAGATCAACTTAACTGCATTTTCTTTTTCTAATATGTTACAGGAAAAAAAAAAAACCAACCCAAAAACATTGCCCTTTGAGTGTCCTGTAAGTTACAGATCACAGACCTCAGCTACTACAAAAGATTTCATTCTCCAGGTGTCTCCAAATGCTCAGGGAGGGTCACACACCTGCATGGGCAAATTCATGAAATACTGTGAAAAGGCCAGGCTACAAGTGTTACAACAGGAAGTTCGTGAGCATGGCTCATCCTACCAGCCACCTCACCTACTGCTCACGCCACCACCGAAACACTTCAAATGTCTCGCAGCCCAACCATTTCCAGCACCATATGAGAAATTACAACAGTCCCTAAAGTATTAAAAAAAAAAAAAGAATCCCAAAAAGTTATGGCCTTTGCTGTTTGACCACGATGTTTGCTGTTTCCATGTACAAGTTGATCCGAGTTGGTTTCTCTCCCCTTCCACTGACAGTGAAGTTGTAACTGCGCCGGATTGAGGTTGCGTCCATGTTACAGAGTTGAGAAGGGGTCAGGTGGTCTGTCTGGAGGATGGTGGGACACTGCAACTTTTATCCCAGGTACCAGGACTGGAAGACAAAAAGACAAGTCTAGTTAAATTGCAGGTGTAGTGCTGGGCCTGGTGGCTCATGGGTAGCTCTTGGCTAGTATGAACAAGGCCCACAGTGGTCCTCAGTGCACAAATACAAACACTGTTCAATTTTGTAAAACTATTTTGAAAGTTGCTCTTTTAACCATGTGTTCAGAGTTGACCTTGGGGGTTCATGTGGACAAGGAATGACAGATGATAGTAAATCCCAAGCCACTGAAATTTATCTTACTCTTCTGACATTAAAATTCGTTGCTTCTGTGGGCTTTGCCAAAACTTTGAGTATATCTTACCTGAGAAGTCTTTCTGGCCATATGACATTCACATGAGGTTTTGTAACCCTGTACTGAGCCAAATTATAGGAGGGCAAGGAACCTGGCTGTCTTATAAGTATGGAGCTCAATGCCTGGGAGCGCTCAAGAAAGACAAGCAAATTGGACGGAGAGTAGCCCCACCCAGGGCGAGCTTAGGGGCTGTAGCAAATGGCTATTTCTATGACTTTCTCAGTATAGTTTTCAGTGAGGTGTAGGTGCTAAGGACAGGTGCTAAATATACAAACACAGTATTCTGTAGGTGGCCAATGACAGCAGTTAAAACAGAAAGGTCTGGTGGAAAACTCATTGGTGACCTGGGGGTGGGGAGTGGGGTAGGAAGTCAGGCTGTTCTCTCCTCTTGCTCGTCATGGTGAGGCATTTATGGTTCAAATCATCTTCCTTTCAATGGTATATATTTAAAATTATATTCTTAGAAAAGAAAAAAACGATAAATAAGATGGCATCCTATGAAGCACCATCAAGTTCACGGTGGGGGGAGCGGCGTTGAGACTGTAACTCTCGCTCCTGCTTCTGCCCACTCAATGTGCCCTTGGAGCTCTCTGCCAGCTATGAAGCCAGTCTTGTGTCCCTTTCAGAAATATCCAGGTGACTACCTTTGTGTCTGCTGCATTCTTTGTCAACAAAGAGAGTTAGCTTAACCAAATGAGCAATTATAGACCAATCTCAAAACTCAAGTGAAGCTAAAAATTGTATGACTTTTTTTTTTATTTGCCAGCTTTCTTCTAATTACTCTGAAGAATTCAGTACTTTTGTCAAGAGTCAGAAAACCTACCAACTTCTAGGCAAGGCTGTGAGGTCCGCATTGAAAATATCAGCAGGGTTTACATCAGTCGGAACTGATTCCGGAGGGCTAAGGCTCACTCTTGTCTGGGAGATTCAATTAGGGGAAAGTCGGGACTCCTTTGATCCCAGGGATAAATAGCTAAATGAAAGCCCCACTGAGATTGGTGTAAAATTTCCTGGTCACACAAGGTACCTTTGATTTCCAAAGGCGCTTATAACAAACAAAACAAACAAAACAAAACAAAACAAAATAAAATAAACCAAAACCTCCGAGCTCAAACCACAAAACTACTCATCCTGTAGATTTTACTCTCTGACCATGTGCTTTGGAGAACCCAATAAAACTGCTTATATCTGGAAAAGAAATCAACCTGGCAAGGGCACATGGCCTAAATCTAAGTGGACAAAAGAAAGATCAGTAAGAAAGAAAGGGGAGGGAAGCAGACCCCAAACCCGGTCTGTTTTAAGCCTCTCCTGATCTCTGACACAGACCCACTTTCCATATCTGCTCTTACACAGAACAGTCTCACACTGAGCAGCAAGCACTGTTTGCAGTCTGTTTGCATGCTTTCTAAGGCAGTTGTGAGATTCCGGACTTCTTCAGCGGGGCAGTCCTGAGGCAAAGGCCTGGGACCCGGTGAGTCACCAGGGGGAGCAATTTTCCGTTCCATAGTTTCTGGACTCAGGGCACTACAGAAATCGCCAGTGCCCCATACTTCTGTTAAAAAGCAAAGCAAAGCAAAAAGCAAAGCAAAGTAAAAAAAAAAAAGTTTCTTCACACATCTTACTATTCAGTGTGTGCCTCGCCCACAAGGTTACCCCAGAGCAGCTCTGTAACCCTTCACTGAAATAGGCTTTATTGATTGCTCTGGTCTATTGTTCTCTTTTCAAGTCCCCCAAGTTCAAGTTCATCCTGGTGTTACATCATGTCTGGTTGCTCTTAGCAACCAGACAGACCCAGACGTGACTATCATTAGCAAGAAACCCGCCACTCTCCTCCCACCAACCTTCCAGTGGCTCTGACGTAGCAGGCCCACTGCAAACACACTGAAGTATTTATTCTGCCTAATTTATGACCTACCCAGCAAGCTAGACCCCCACTCCAAAAACCAACACTGTTGTATATTTAATTAATCTGTCTTTCTTTGGCATTTGAGAAAGTTAGACAAAGGACTAATTATTGTGTTTCGCTCTCCACACTTTTCTTTTGGGGGGTGAATATTTGCCTGGGAAAGAAAACGATGAGGCCCCTGCATTGGCCCCTCCCCCTTTTCTTTCTGCCCTTTTGACATTTCATGAAATACTTTAGCTGCTTAAGGGAGTTAGGAAAAAAAAAACTGCACTGTGAATGTTACTCCTTCTGAGTTGGTATTCAGTAACACAAATCAACTCACGACATGTTTAAATTTAAATGCTAACCACACGCTCTCAGAGTTACTTTAAAGGTTAGTTTTTAATCAATAGAAGTTGCTGACTCTGGGTTTTTGAGCTGCACACTGCAACTCGCGGGCTTTTGTCTAATGTTAAGGCTTGGGAACTTTCTTTTCCTTGAGATGATTTTAGCAATGATTTGCAGATACTGAGGCTATTGTGCTCCTACCAGCAACATGTCAATAGAGGAGCCGAGCTGCCCTGTGGTGGGCTGTCAATATGACTCTTAAGGCAGGGGTTGGGGGTCCTTAATAACCCGTGAAAAAACCTTAATTAACCCTTTCAGGTCCAAACCAAAACCTATTCTCCTACTTTTCACTCCTGTAATTTGACCATTAGTACTTATTTCAACATCTCACTAATCTTCATGACAATTAACCCAGCTACTTGACCAAGGGCTTCCAGAATGGGAAGTCAGTTAGGGGAACCACACACGAACTTTTTTCTTTTTTCTTTTCTTTTCTTTCTTTCTTTCTTTCTTTCTTTCTTTCTTTCTTTCTTTCTTTCTTTCTTTCTTTCTTTCTTTCTTTCTCTTTCTTTTGTTGTTTAATGAGGTCTCTTAGTAAATGATCTGCAGAAATATAGTAGAGAAACAGTTGTAAACAATAAGAAATTAATCCATTTTGCCAAGTTTTCGATCCATTGGTTTGTAGTTGAAGATACCGGTGGTGACAGGTGTGACAACCGCCCCCACAGAGGTGCCCCTGGATTTCTATAAGCTTCTGTGAACTGCCAATGGCATCAGATGGGTAAGGCAATAGCAGGAAAGGCTCTTTTTCTTGTGGCATTTTCCTTTAATTTTGGTTACTTGAAAACATTGCAGTCTGAGAAGACTCAAAGAATGACTCTGCACCTTTCTTCTTGGGGCAGAAAAAATAGAGACAATCTGAGACTGGGGAATTCTTGGGTTGAATCAAGTCATTGGGAAAATCCTGGCACATGAAACAAAATTCATCTGTGAGTCAGAAAATCATCCTCACATCTGACATCTGCCTGGGTTTCATATGGTTTCTGCCTTCGTTCTTTATTGTCCCTTAATCTGCCCTACTGTATCTAGGCAACTACAAAGGAATCTCTGTCCCTTATCTGCAGAGAGTGGTGGCATTACAGTACAGCGTCAGAGGAGGACGTTATCGTTATCTTGATACATTTACCTTGAGGAAGTAAACACAGAGCTTTGATCTATCCCCCCCCCCCACACACACACCCCAGGAGCATTCAACTACTGTTGATTTGGTGGCCCATAAATCCACACTCCCTCAAAGGATCTAATTTCAAGAAATTAGCAAATTACATTCTCAGGGTCCACAGTTTGGGATGAACCAGGGGTGGGAGGGGGCCTGTCCTTTTTCAGTGTTCAAGGTGAAACATCAAAAGAAATCTGCAGTCCAAGAGCTCAGCTTTCCCTCTAGCCGGTCAGATGGAGAAGTAATCTCATCAGGTTGGAAAGTGCTGACTCAGGATTTAATAAAGTGCCTGCAGATGTGGTGTCTCTAAGGTATTCAACTCATGTAATGCAAAACAGCTCCGCACTGAACGCGCTTATAAAATTTCATTTAACCATTGCAGCGCGGTTCTCTTAGGAGTTTTATCACACTTCCCGCCCCTTAATTTACAGCTCCATGAAAGTTCCAGCCCCATTCTGTGGGGATTCTGGAATGCTCACAGTAGTCAGGATTTATGAACCATAAACAGCCTCCTCCATCCCACTGCATCCTAAACAAGAGGGCTGAGATGGCAGCTGGCACTGTGACAGTAGCAGGCTGGTCCTTCTCTTGTGCCTTGTGCACAATTACAAAATGGAGTTGGTTCCTAGTCTACTGGAGACGGGCGACAAGGCCAAGGGACTTACCTCCCTTGTCTACAGCCAATATTCTAACACATGCAACTTTTACAGTCTCCCTTTCTACTCAGAGGGCATGGCAGACATGTTAAAAACAAAATAGAAAAAGATCTGAGATAGTTATATTTCACTTTGGGGAAGAGAGAGAGAGACAGCAACAGAATGTGTATGTGTATGTGTGTGGTGTGTGTGTGTGTGTGTGTGTGTGCTGTGGAGGGTAGACTGGACTGTGATGGCAAAATCTGTTTTTCAAATTAAAAAGTTGAACAAAAGGCCCTCCGGGGCAAAGTTTAACACTGCACGGAAGGAGGTTGTTAATGTGGAATCCAGAACTGGGTGTGACGCTTAGCTTTCTTCTCCAGGCAAGGTGGGTTATTTAAGGACATTTACACATAAACGGAAACACAAAAATACAGGAAGCTCCCCCCTCCAACACATCACTCCCTACTAGCCACACAAGGGACACAGCAAGCAGGTCTGCATTGAGTGCAGCTACCATATTGTCCTGCCTGGTGACGATGCTACCGCTGCTGGACCACACTAATCCAGTCAGTTAGTCATTTCTGGCTTCCTGTTCTTGTTTGCATGAACTAAGCCTACTATTTAGCACAAATGAGTTGTCCTTGGCAAATCAGCCAAAAGCTGGGGGGTCCGCCCCATCCCTACTTGTCTCTAACACAGAGGAGTAGACAGACCTCTGTGTGCACTCCTGGCTTCTCCTTTTAGGATCAAACTTTTGGGAGCAGTTAGTCACTTGGTCAGTAAGTACCAAGAGGCTGCAATTGTCTTGGTGTCATGTACTTGAGTCTGGGAATGTTGGGAGTAAAAGAAAATATGGCACCTGCCTTTAGGGATTTTAGTATCCAGCAGGAAGTGACTTGCTTTAGACTTCTGTGCCCGTCACAATTTCTCAAAGGATCCTGATAACTCAACTGATAAGGCCAACTGTCTAAAGCCCCGTACTGAATTCCTCCTTTGGGCTTTGTGAAGTCATGTCCACAGAGCTCTGTGTTGGGCAACCCTGGAGAGCTGGGCATGAGAGAGGGTGGTAGGGGTCAGCACTGGTTTCTGGAAAGGGTGACATGCTGTACACAGGTGATAGTTCTAGGTATTGCCAGCCTCAGGCTTTGATCTCCACAGCCATTTTTCTTGTCTGATTTTATTTTGTTAATTAAAGAAAGCCTGTTTCCAATAACTCTAAACCAAGACTTGTTTATTGTGCAGGAAACTATTAAAACATTAATGGGCCATGAGTGGCCTCGCTTACCTTTGTAGAGCCTTATCTTCTCACCACTTGTGGTGTGTTAAACTCCTTCCAGATCTTCCAAAGGCAAATGCTTCCTCCCTGCTGGGCCCTGGGCACAGGCTATGCCTTTGCTGTGATGTGCTAACTAACACTTGCTGGTTCCCAAGGTCTAAGATTAAATGACTCCTTTTCTTTTAAAAAAAATTTAAATTGTGTGAGCACACGAGAGCCAAGTGTGTATGTGTGTGTGTGTGTGTATGTGTGTATGTGTGTTTGCCCCAGTGGGTTGCAGAGGTCAGAGGTCACCTTGCAGGAGTTGGTTCTCTTTAGATATTATGTGGGATCCAGGGATTGGTACAAGCCAAACCTGCCGAGCCACCTTGCCAGATGCTCCTTTAAACTGAGGGGCCTTTCTTAGGGTCTTTACCCATAGGCTCCATCTGATACTATGGTGGTGGGACTGTGACAGTCTGTTTCCTCACAAGAAGGCTACTCATGTTCTCAGGTGTGGCATCCCCATGGTCTTGCCCCAGTGGTTGAGAGAGGAGGTTCTGAACAGCTTTAGTTGAACAGAGAGTGTTAAGCGAAGGGGAAAAAAGAAAGCAAGATTCTGCTTCCCAGAGGCAGGCACCAGCTACCCCCAGTAAAGCACCCTATCTAGATGGGTATCCGTGGCACAACTAGGCCACATAATGCTCCCAGCACATGCTTTGGCCTCCTGCAGTGACAGGCACCCTCCCTAGAGAGCCACAAGTCTCTAAGGGCTGCCCCGGGCAGCTCCAATGCGAGAGCTGTTGCAATGGGGCCAACTGTGGCCAACTGCGTCAGGAGCATGTGCAATAGTTTTGTAACATGGCCTTCTGCCTGCTTACTACACATAGTGCCTATCCAAACCACTGCTCCCTGGAGAATGACTCTGCTGCTCCCAGCCAAGACCTCTGCTTTGGTTCAAACCTCAATACGGGAAAACACTAATCTTTTTACTCAATAAACCATCCAGTACCTACAAAATTGGAGAGTGCACGCACAACCCGGTCCTGTGGGCCGTTCCACGGCTGAAATCTCACCCCACCCAAGCTTACCCTGGTGTCGATCTTACCACCAAGTCCAGCCCTCCTTGGTCTCCCTTTATACCCTCCTCTGATACTCTCACTCCCATGAAACCAAAGACTTTCCTGCTAAAAACTGCCCTCTGCCCCATTTGTGTTTACTCTGAAGACCTCCTGGAGGGCGATTTCCCATGGCGTGCACTTGGGCTCTGGCATGCCAGAGGTTTCACAGGAAGAGTGGCACCTGCATTCTGTGGACTAGCTAGCTGATCTTAGGCAAGGCTGTTGGCGCCATTGAGCCTCACTTTTTGACTCCATGAAATGGAAATATTGATGATGATGTAATACTTGATTGACTGATTGATGAGGTAATACTTGACTGGGGGCAAGTTGGAGAAACTGAGTTCTGGGTTCTCTGTTAAATATGGCTGGCCTGAGGATCTACGCGGGCCTAAAGGGGACCCATTTTCTAAGAAAGTGGCCCCTCAGTCATATGTTTTCTCGTATTAAATGATACAATTTTTTTTTTTTTTTTTTAGTTATGAGTGGCAGCTGTGGCAGCTCCTTCTCCTAGTTGCAAGGGAAAGTTCTTGAGAAAATAAAAATCTGTCTTTAATTGTGGTATTAAATTCAGAGCGGGGGTGGGGGGAACCTACAACACAAAGGAATTGGCTCAAGTCCCTGAAAAGCACCAGGCTAAACTGCAGGCCTTCCAGGCTGGGGATGGGGGGCCCAGGGAGGGAGGGAGGGAGACAGGGAGTCGTCAGGAAACCAAGTGGGACAGAAACAATCCTATTTTGGTTTTTGTTAGTGAATGGCATACTACACAGATCAGAGACTTTCTTATAAAACACAAACCCCCACTGTACACAAAGCACAGGAAAACGTGAGGAAAAGGGGGGAAAGTAAAAGCAGCTTAGGGTGTGTTAACGCTGCTATTCTGTCAGCTTAAAGAGTATTTTATGCTTGATCAACAGCTCTTTTTTATTGTGCTTTTCTTTCATTCATTGAAGACATCAAAGCGGGCCCCACCAGCGTACCTGCCCTTCTGGAGCGCTTGGGAGGAGGCTCTAATGAAGCTGGCCTCTGGGAGCCGGAGACCCCCGTGGACATGGCAGTTCAAAGGGAATATTTCAACAATGATTACATTTTGTAAATCTTTTTATGAAAGAGACAGCTTATTTCCTGCTTTTTCATGAAAAATAGATTCTATCCATTAAAGTGAGTCTGTGCCACGGAAGCTGCCCGAGATCTGAGGTGCGGCGTAGAGATTAAGGGGACAACAACCCGATGAAATTGTCCTGAGTTCCTATGTCCTGGGCTGGGGTGACAGTACCGGATGTGTTGGGCGGAGCTGAGACCGTGGCACGACAGCTTGGCCTTGGAAAATGTGGTGTGAATGTGGGGTGGAGAACGTGTTGTGTCGCTCATGTAAGTGCGCATGTGCGTGCGTATGTGTGTAGGGGGCTTTGGGTGTAAATTTTTCTCTAGAACCTGTGCTTATGATCAGTTCTCTTTTATGTTTTGATTCTACAAAGATCAACAGTCCAGGGAGCATGGAGACACAAACACTTCTATCCTCCACAAGCAAAAAGAAAGACGATCTTTCTTTCCTTTTCATTAAGTCTTGTATTTTAATGCCAAGACAGATAAGACAAACCCTTTCCCACAGGGGAAGTTAGTCATAAAAAGGTAGGTTTGCTCTTAAGACACAAGGAAGGCTTTCTTTATTAGTAGCTACTACCGTCTGTCTTAAAAGGCAGAGCCTTAGCCCTTTGTAAGTTTTGATTTTCACAATCAAGTGTTCTTTTACCCAACTTTGTTTGTTTGTTTTACTTTTTTCAAAAAGAAAGTTGCGTAGAGTAGGGGCAAGAAAGAAAGGAACACGATTTCCTGGGGAGCTACAAAATGAGCAAAAACAAAATAAAACAAAAAGGCAAACCTATGTTTTCTACAGATTGGATTCCAAGTTTTATTAAATGCCCGCTGTCTATCAAGGGCAGACAGTCACACTTGGGGTTGGCTGAATTGCTCGGTGGCCCAGGGAGGTAACTTTTCTGTTTGAAGAGATAGGCAGGGGATTGGAGGTCTGTGCTCAGTAGAGCGTGGCCCCATTTTAATAATCATTCTACCCAAGTTGTTCCTCCCAACCATGGCTGGGGTTTACAGCAAACCCACAGCGAGGATTGCTGTTCTCACTCTGTAGGAGATAAAGCCAGGAACAGGAACAGGAACGTGACAGTTAGAAGCCAGTGACCTCAGATGTCTCCCACAGGCATCCTGCAGCAGAGTGCCAGGAGATTTTACCTTCCTGCCAATAAGGAACGAACTCCAGGTCTCACCCTCCGGCCCCTGGACACTTTGTTGCTGTACAACAGCTACTTCTCGAATACATGGCTGTTGTTTTAAGACAGGTTTACATGTAACCCAGGCTGGCTTTGAAGTTACCATGCATCCTAGGAAGACCCCAAGCTTCTGATCCTACTGTCTGTATTCCCCAAACACTGCGATTACTACTGTTCCACTCTCCCCGGCCACTTTGGGGATTTTTCTGCCCAGCAGGTGCCCCATCTTGCCTGTGCAGAGGTCTTTGCAGCTCACTCTTCCCTTGTCCTCTGCGCACTGTCTCTGTTCTTTCCTTCCTGTTCTGGTTTCCTACTTTCACCCCCAGGACTCCAGTCTCTCCTTTCCTTCTGACCTGTGGTAAGCCCACAGAAAAATCTCAGATGACCCCAATCTCTCAGAGGCTATCCAAACCAACAATACTTCCTACTCCACTCACCACAAGAAGAAGAAAGGGGGAAGGAAGCCACAACCCCTTTGCCAGGCAGCTGGAACAGAGGCTTCTACAGTGCTGCAAAGGCAGGCACAGAGGCAGTCTGAGCAGACTGCAGAGGAAGCCTTAGCTTTGCAGGTTTTAAATTCTTGAGACCAAAGACTGGGAGTGCTGGGCAGTGCGACCAGGGGCAGGTCTGGTGGACTCAGGTTCCCTAGACTGAAACCCAGCCTCATCACTGGCTGGCGCGGAAGCTCCTCTGATCACACCTGTGAAGATCGTCATTCCTACACCTCTCTTCTCCTTCCAGAACACCTCTTTTTTCCACTGGTCCAGAAATCATCTTCTCCTTGTCCACAATGTGGTGGTCATTTCTGAGAGGCATTAGAGAAGCATGGAGCAAGCACTAGTGTGGAGAACTCTCCTCCACTTCAGCCCTACAGGATGCAGGAGGCCCAGCCTAACTTAATAAACTTAAAAAAAAAAAGCCCCAAATCCACAAACCAGCTAAATTGGCCTCACAGGTGAGCCATCATTAGAAAAGCCCTGAACCAGTGAGGATGGGAAATAGGGATTACCAGCTGGTTCACCTCTGCTGACAACCTCCTCCTCCAGAGACTGTGACAGGATTTAGAGTTTTACAATAAAATTTGCCTTTGCTAAGAAGCAACTGGTAAAACAGGACCACATGGGGGAGTTTACAGCTTCAGTGACAGGGGTTTTCCCCCTTAATGCTGAAACAGCATGTGTTTTTTATGCTTATATTTATTTCCTTCTGAATGTGTAGATTGAATTTATAACTAAGCAATACTTATTACTACAAACGATTTCAATTTTTATTCTTAAGTATTTGCAGGAGTTGTGAAGAGGCAGCTTGTCTATGGAGCTGGGATACAAGGAGCAGGCCCCAAAGGTGTGCTCCAAGTGTCAACCTGAGGGGCCTTAGCAGTGAATGGGTCATGGTAAACATGATAAGAGAAGTGACTTGGAGAGAAGAAATATCATCCTAGCCCAGAATATTTATTTTTACCTTCTGAGCAAGGATTTCTAATAGTCCATCTCCTAAGCAAAGACAGATTCAAAAAGGTATTGTATAGAACCAGCCACTCGAGCACCGTTCCGCTCACTTGGTTTTGCAGCTGAGTTCCAGTTGGTGTTGATCTGCTATGGATGGAAATTTAGTTCAGAACACAGATCCAGTGCTAGCATGGAGGGTTCACACACATCTACCATCACCGTGCTATTGCTTAATAAAAATAATACAGACTGCATTACTATTATATGTTTGCCAGGTCTTTGAGGGGTCTTTTGCCTCTGTTAAGCTACCATACTAAGAGGAGAAAGCCTATTGTTTATTTCGCAAGAATGTCTGCAACTTCAAATGATGTATATCTGCTTTCATTCTGACTTGGCAATTACAAACATCCCACAGATAGGCCAATTTGTGCTATTCTAGAAGATGCTCCAATTAAAAATAATAATTCGATATTTTCTTACTGACTGGTTCAACCACCTCAACTTCCCTGTATTGTTCTGCAGGGAAACATTTATGAGTTCAAGTTCAGGCTTAAACTCAATAAACTGCTCAACCAGAGTTTACAACGCAGCCTCATTTACATGCATTCTCTCTGAACTCTGCCGGCACAGTGTGCTAGTTTCCAAGGCTTGGTGCAGGAATGCTTTAAGGCTGGCATCTGGACTGCTTTCTCAGGCACAACAGACCTCTCAGGGCCCCTGGCAGCACTGCACTATAGCTGCCATTAACATTTCTGCAGACTACTCTTAGAGGCCACAAGAGAGAAATGATGCAGAACCAACAGACTCGATCTTCCCAATCTTCCCTATTAGGCATGTGAATTACAATCTTAACAAGGGTGAATTATGGATTCTAGATGCTTATTCTAGAACTCCATAGCGTTGGCTTCAAGTTTTTTGCCATCATTTCTTAGCCTTTTTTGGAACTGGCCAACACACAGTTATTCTTTTCAGAAATGAAGATGTGAGTTGCCTTATACTATTTCTATCTTGTGGATGAAGTTGAAAGGTGTTAGAAAAATGTTTCAACCTCCTCAAATTTCATTTTATATTTACAAACAATAACCAAAACCAAACCAAAACAACAACATTCCCCCACCACATATACACAAAGGTGTTTGAGGTCAACAATATCTTGGGAGTTGCAAGCCAATAAATGAACACCTAAGAAGAAGAGATAAGAGTTGAGATTCTAAGTTGTTCCATAGGAAGCAAGATGGAGAGAGCTGGTTCCTGTCTAGTCAAGACTGACACTTAGCTCTTTGCTAATCAAGGGTCCAGGAGGCCAGAGGAGATGGCCATGATCTTCACAACCTGCAGTGTGAGACAGAGAATGAAGGAATCTGTTTCTTGTCTTCTCTCTGAATGAGAGTTAAGCAAGACTGGAGCTGAGCACAGCACACAGTAGCACTGATAGTGACTGTCCTTCCATGGCATCTCTTCACGCAGAACAGTTCTCCCTGAGCTGTGACATCACCCAGCCAGACTGAACATTGCTGGATCCCAGGTTCAGAAGATGCACCCTCCAGAGTGACCCATGACAAACCATACAAATGGCTCAAGAATCATTGCTGGTGTGTGTGTGTGTGTGTGTGTGTGTGTGTTGTGAGGCTCAGGAAATAGAGCCGGGCAGAGTCGCAAGGATGTCTATCACTGGTTTGGCACATCAGCTGAGAGGCAAATGAGAAGACCTTGCTAGCATGGTGGGTATGAGGATGAAAAGAGACAAGGTATGAAATATTGTTATCTGATTGTTTTCACAGGTCCAGGAGATTAGAGATGATGACATGTTTTTGAAGGAAAAGGGGAGATGGTTCCTCTCTATCTCCTTTTCATGTGCTGCTTGATGGACTTTTCTTAGATTGGCAAAATGAAAGCACACGTAAAGTGACTCTATGCTCCATTTTACTCTGCCTCAGTTTACTTCTATGCTGAAAATATTCAGGATCTGAAACTGAATACACTTCAAGTCAAACCTTCTGCTATGAAATCTGTAAGCTTATTCTATGTAATGTGGACACTTGTAAGGTAGAACCTGTGTTGTGCAGAAATGGGTTTGAGTCTGGTTTTCCCTGGGTACCTATGGTACCTATGGTACGATGTACCTATAGGATGACATCAGTGCTCATAGCTCTGAAGAGCATCTTAGTCTCTACCCAAGACTTACTCCCAATCCTCAAACTGATGATGATAGTATATGTGTGAGATGCGGTCATTCCTTGGTTTCGTTTTAGTTTCTCTTCTTTACTTTTCATTAACACTAATAATTTTGGTCCGCTGTCCATGGTCAATGGCCCATTGCCATCCAAGTTTCCTCCACAAAAGGCATTAAGCACAGCTGCCAATGTCACCAAGCGACCCTTGCAAGATGGTGGGTAGGAGGAACCTGGAGCCAACCTCTTTGAAGACAGAATGATTTGATAGCTCACACGTGCTTTCTGCTTGTTTGTGTGTCTGGGTGGCTGAGGGCTGAGTGCTCCTCACCTCATGTCTCTTCTATACACAATTCTCTGGTCTCTGTTTTCCTGAAAGCAAAGGAAGCCTGGCTAATTCTGAAAAGTAGCTCTTGAATGGAAGGAAGGGGATGAAATGAGCAAGCTGCCTCCTGCAAAAAAATTATGCTCGCGGAGGGAAGGCTTCTCTCTTACACTGACTTAGCCCTAGTTATCCAGCTCTTGGGAACTTCTTGGGAATTCTTTGCCTGGTTCCTACACAAAGAAAGCAGCAAGGAACAGGTAAAGAACAATCTAGATTTCATAGCCCTGACCCCAGGCCAGAGGAGCTTTAGTGTACTCCATGAGGACTTCTATCCAACAGCCTTTGGTTAGCAAAGGCCACTGTGATGCAAAGGCCCAGGGAAGGAACCAAATAGTCTTCTGGGAAAATGCTAGGGGTTGGAAAACTGTGGTGTCATTAGGGGAGGTGTGAACAGAAGCAGGTTCTTCGGCACATTTTGACAGGAGATAATATTTGGGAAGAAGGCAACTGAGATATGCAGGATGGCTGTGGCCGGATGGTGATGAGGGAAGGAAGAACAACACACAAAGCACGAGCCACACAGCAGAGCTGTGACATCACCTCCCATTGGTTTGTCATTACCATATTTCATAATATTTTCCTAGAAAGACATATAAAGCCTATCAGGTCAAATTAATCCTAATGATCAATTTTCATCTTATTCTAATTAAACAATTTCAATTTAATGAATGCAAGCATGGAAATTAGTCAAAATTACAAATGTAAATGTTGAACTTTAAACCAAAGGTCCTTCCTATTCCTCAGCTCCTGTAAAAGCGCTTTCAAGTGCTTTGCCTGTGAGGCGATGGGACTGTTAACCTTTGTCTGCACTGTGAAGGGCAGAGGTACAATACTGTGTAGAAAAGAAGCTACCCAGGAGAACGGACAGGCCTTTCACACAGACAGACACACAGACATAAACACACACACACACACACACACACACGGTTGCTTGGTGACATTGGCAGCTGTGCTTAATGCCTTTCGTGGAGGAAACTTGGATGGCAATGGGCCATTGGCCATGGACAGCGGACCAAAATTATTAGTGTTTATGAAAAATAAAGAAGAGAAACCAAAACCAAACCAAGGAATGACTGCATCTCACACATATACGGTCATCATCAGTTTGAGAATTGGGAGTAAGTCTTGGGTAGAGATTAAGATGCTCTTCAGAGCTATGAGCACTGATGTCATCCTATAGGTACATCCCATAGGTACCATAGATACCTAGGGAAAACCAGACTCAAACCCATTTGTATCTGTCTCTGTCTCTCTCCCTCCCCCCCCTCCTCTCTCTCTCTCGTAGTCTACAAAAATAAATTCTCCCAAGGCGAACAGAAGTAAAAGCTTATATTCCTCAAGATTCCAAAGCACTTAGGGCATGCTGTTGCAGTGGTTTGCAATGTGTGGATTGAGATCCTTTCTGGGGGAGGGTCAAAGGGCCTTTCAAAGGGGTTGCCTAAGACCATTAGAAAATACAAATCTTTACATTATGATTCATGACAGTAGCAAAATGACAATTATGAAGTAGCAAGGAAATAATGTTATGGTTGGGGTCACCACAGCCTGAGGAACTGTAAAGGGTCACAGCTTTAGGAAGGTAACTGCTCTAATAGATACTGGGCTTTTATAAAATACCTCTGTAAAATAGAAACTGTGTCACCAAGCCATGTACTGAGTAAGCCACTAGCCCCTTCCCCTTCTGTAGTCAGACTCTGGGCCTCTGTCCTGGGTGAGGACACAGCCTGTGAGCTGTGTCACCTTGAGGGCTTTGGCCATTTATTTAAAGATGCTGCTTTGTTAAAATGAAAAAGATTTTGTTCCAAAATGCAGTTAAATTTCTATCATAAAATAATGTGTACTAAGTAAATAATCTTTAAGGGAACTACCAGCTTCCGTGTTATTTCTTTAGCCTCAAAAAATACTGGCAGCTTGAAATGGATTAAAAAATTGTAAAGGTAAATAGTTGAAATGATTTCCATCAAGATATTAGAAAGCCAACTCCCTCTTTTCATACAAATCTGAAATGGATGGATTCAGAGCTCTGAAACAGAGAAAGCAAAGTTCTAGTGAAATGACCCATTTATTTATTTATTTATTTATTTATTTATTTATTTATTTATTTCCACTCTAAAAAGAGAGAAAGTAGCTACAAAAGTCTGAAGAAGAAATGCACGCTTTTTTTTTTTAAATTTAAAAACTTTGTGTTGCTGAATCACTGTTCAAGTGGGGCTGCCCCTATGCCGGCTTTTGTTTTGGGAGACTGCTCTGGTATTACCCTTACTAGGCAAACAGCCACAGTCTCTTTCCCAAACGGAGACCTTCACCATGACTCGGCTCTCCATGTCTGCTCACTCCTGATTATATATGAGAATTATTTGACAGCATTCAACTCACTATTACTGTTTGGGGACGTTACAGGACAAGAGCAGAGTGGTTTAATAATGTGGTTAATTAGTGCAGTAATCACCATTAGCCTTGGTAATGATGGTAGAGTCCCTATACCTTAGTTAATGGGCATGGGTGAGTCATTTTGGACTGCCGAGGGTAGCAACAGTTTCATCTTCTACCCCGTGGGAATGACACTTAGCCCATCATGTTCAAGGTTTGACCTTCACTGAACAGCAGGATCCTAATCCCTAGATTTCATAATCTTAACTGGGAAACATTAAAATATGGATTCACTCCAGTTGGCAAGAATCTTTATGTTCTTTTCACCGAGAAAGCTATAAATTCAATGGTTGACCTTTTATTTCCAGGTCACAAGTGACACCCACTCAGCTTCGTCCATTCACATAGGATTTATGTTAAGGTTTGCAGGTTGAAGCCATGAAAGTTGAACTTTAATGAAATGTCTTTCAAAGATGTACACTTAGTCAAAAAAATTTTCCAATAAATTAGTGAAAACTTTTTCCATGCCCTCCCCCACCCCCACGCCCCAGCAGTGATCACACCCTCTGGCTCACTGCTGGTCTCAACTGAATCTACTGTGGGATCACCTGTAGAAAGTTTCTTCTACAATCATTTTTTTCTGGGGGTACACATTGTTTGCAAATTCGGGAGATAATAGCACCTTGGTTTCGGTTTAGATTTCTAAGCTGAAAGCCTTTTGAGAGCTCCTCTTCTTGTCACCACAACTCATTCTATCCTCAGCTGAAAATGCTCCTTGTCCTTTTGCACCAGATCAATGGTATTGATGGGAGGTGGTCGTTCATGCTGTCAATCAGGGAAATGTGATCTGATGGGGTCCCAGTGCAGTGAGATAAGGAAGGAGCTCCAAACCAGCTCAGGACCACAGCATCTGAATGAGATCAATGCTTCCCACCCGTACTGTCCCCATCCTGAGGCACAGCACCCTAACTGTCACCATTAATAATGTAGAAGGAGCTGATTAACTTAAGTGCTCTCTGCTGGGTAAGCACAGAGAGATCTGCTGGGCAGAAAAGAACAGAATGCCATTTTTATTTTTCATGTGGACACGCGCTCACTTTCCATTCCTCTCTTGTAACAATTACTGTACCAGCCACTCTGATGGAGTCAATAAATTGATCGGGGTCTTGACGCAGCAGCAGCAGCAGCAGCAGCAGCAGCAGCAGCAGCAGCAGCAGCAGCAGCAGAGCAGGCTAATCTGATGCACCATTATCTGCCCAGAGAGTATGGGGTGGAGCACACCCAGGGTACAGAGAGCCAAAATGGCATGAGTAGGTAAAGGAGAACCTGTTTGTCCTAGGTGGGACAATCTCCACAGGCCACTTCTGGGACAGTAGGACGCCTATGTGGCAGGTGTGCTGCGTGTGTTGGGAAAGGACCGAAGAAAAACCAAGCAAAAAACCAGCCTTCAGCTTGGTTAAAGGATGCAGCCTAAGTAATACCATATGCACCACTTATTTGGGTCCCTGTGGAGCTTCCGTCACTCACGCGATCTGCAATTCAATGAGGATCACCACCCCATTAGGACTAATCATGTCAGCCCTGCTATCTGACAAAACAAACATCCAGAAACTGCCCTCCCAGCTTCACAACTTGCTTTTGCACTGAGATTCTGTTCCTTCCCTCACCAGGCATAACGTTTAATTGTTTTTTAATGTGGAATTATACACAGAGACTCTCCACTGCATCTCTTGATAGATTTATTCTTAGACTCAATAACTGATGCTGTAGGTTCAGTTTCAACTGGCTCCTTGGGAAGATACTAAGCATGTTCTTAATAAATAGTATCATTCTGGTGGCCAATGAGAGCACATTTCACGGAAAGTTAATGTGGAAGGCTAAACAGGACACTCAGTTCAAGAGCTCTCATGCTGTTAACACTCCTCCATTTCTTCCCATTTACTGACCTTTTGTCTGGAGGAGAATTGAGACCATTCCAGTTTTGCCTCAGAGCCTACCAAACTTCATTTTAAGAAGAGTGAGTGGTAGAGACTGGGCTTTCTCATTCCACTTAAATTAAATCTGTATGCCACACCAATGGGAGGAAGGAGGGAATAACTTCATGACTTTGTCAAAATGTGACTTCTGAGGATCAGGAGGCTAAACAGAATCACCATGATAAATCAACTCATATCTGCCTCCTTCCAAAGCCTGGATTTTCTTGACTCTTTCCTCCTGAAAAGGTGAAAATTCAAGACCATATGTCTTCACATGCAATGTCTGCCTGCAAATTCCATGCCTAGTGGGAAATCACACCAAGCAAGGCCAAGGGCTCTTCCTGCTGAGATCCCTCTATGCCTTTTGTGTCTTAATGTTCTACAAAATAAAGTTCAAGAATCTCTCCCCTAGATCCAGGTACATGTACATCCATGACTAGAACCTGTTTTAAACTCCAGACTCACAGTCCAGCATTCTCAGTTGCTGACTTTATATGACAGGTCACATACTATTCTCTACCCACAATCTAACTTCTCCTTGGTACACATGATCCTGAGTCTGCAACGGGGAACACTTTTACCATGAATACTTCTATAAAACTAGCTCTGTCATCGCCTCTGATGTATACTCCCCCGCTCCACAGTTTCCCTCCAGAGCTCTTCCTGCTCTTCTGTCCTACTAATAGACCACACATGTTCCCATGATGTCATTCATCAGACTTTATTGGAATTTGTTTACTTCCCCCACCAGAAGTCTGCAAGTTTTGGGTGGTGGTTTGATTACATATACCCAAGCCCTCTTAGCTCAATATGGTATGAGGAATACAGTAGGTTCTCAATAAATCTTGACTTCCCTCATCTCCTTAAGATCCATTACTTGGGTGATGAGTGGGAGAGATGAGCTGGGCAGGCAGGCACTCTGACTCATGGCCCAATGCATTTCCCACTTTCCCACTATGTACAAGACTGATCTATGGTTGGCCTCATCTCGGGACCTTCCTATAGTACAGTGTTCTTATATTCCTTGTACTTTCCTGTACTACCCTTTCCCTATCCATACATGTAAACACACATGACCAGGCATTAGCAGATGGGGACTATACTGAAGGGTCAAGGCTGTAGGTCATGAGAAATGGTCTTTAGTTCTTCCATTGTTTAAAGCAACAGGAGGCAAGTTGTCTGTCTAGCATGTCTTGAGCACTTCTGACATCATCCAAGGCAGGACCATTAGGACCTGAAGTTGCTCTTATTATGTATTCATGTTCAGACCTGGGAGGAGGAACACACACACACACACACACACACACACACACACACACACACCTACCCACCACAAAGGTAAAGGCCAGTTGTGCTAACCCTGTACAGACACCAGCTTAGAAGTCTTGGAGATCATGAGCCTCTGTGCCTCAGGAGTGAGTGTGGAAAATATCAGGGCAGCAGTAACTCACTTTGGTTCTGCTGGAGGGCCTTTGAGAAAATCTTGATGAAGAGGTTAGGGCAAGGCAGGAACTGTGGACAGTGCTTCAGTGGACAGACCATATTGTGAGAAGAAGAGAGGTCCCTAAATGACAGCATTTTTCCTTCATCTTTGGCACAAACTCGGGAGGGTGGGGGAGGGTACTGAGAGGCTGAGGAGACAGGAAGAGTCAGCGGAAGTCAGCAGCTCTTTGGAGACTCACTTTAGACCAAGGGCTCTGGTTTGGAACTGTGTGTCCTCCAGGCTACCAAAGTCTTGGACTCATTAGCAGCCCTGAGAAGGGCCAGACAAAATCTGGGTCCTCGGGCCTTCCCTCATGTGGGCAGTCATCACTTAGAGTGTAGGAAACTTCTGTGGAATTGGCTCCTGGTCCTGGGCTTTTCCTTGCAAAGGAATGAACTGTAAGGCTCACTGTGCTGTGGCCTCCTGGAGTTCATGCAGCAGGGAGGGGGCCGGGCCCAGCTTCCTGTTCTCCAAGCTCTGTTGACTCAGGCTGAGCAGAGCCCAGTGCTGTTCTTCTATAGAGGAAGCACCTGGCTCAGACTCTGGAAGCTGGGTGAACCCTGGGGGCACAGGAGGGCACTGTGAACAGAACCCCCATGAGCTGAGCCACATGCCCTCTATACAACTTTCTGAGTCCATATTAACCCAGAGAGATGTGTCCTCTATCAGGGGACAGCCCTGTCTACTTCCTGGACCTCAAACAGCAGCTGAAAGAGATGATCATTCTAAACTCTCTCTCTGTCTCTCTCTCTCTGTGTCTGTGTCTTTGACTCTCTCTCTTTTCTTTTTCTGTCTCTATCTCTCTGTCTCTTTGTCTCTCTGTCTCTCTCTCGTGTACACACACACACACACACATACATACACAAACACACACACACACACACACACATACACAAACACACAGTCTCCTTGAGATACAGAAAGGGAGTGAAAGAAAAAAAACTATATGAAACTATACTAGTATTAAGAAAGAAAAGAGGGAACCATCAGAGATAACATGAACCTTTAGTGAGTGGAAAAGGGCAGATTCTGTTAACAGCCTGACCATGACAGACTGCTTCTTTCATGGAATTAATTTTGTTCAGACATAAGAATGTGATCAGATTGGGTGATGGCCCAAGGTTTAAGCCAAACAATACAATCCTATGCTGGCTTTCCCAACATCTAAATATTGGCCTGAAATGGGACTCAGTTTCAGCTAATGAGAGCTAAATAGAAATTTGGTAGCGAGGCACTAAGGTGGAGTCTGGCACCTTTCTCTGCTATTGCTTGAACAATGGAGCATGATATAGGGGTGACGTTTGGAGCTACAGCAGAGATTCTGGGACTGGGGGACCAAGCATGAAGACAGAATGAGGACATTGTATGGATGACAGAGGAGAAAGTTAGAAAGCACATTGGGTTCCTGCTGGAGTCCTACAACAGCAGAAACAATGACAACCACAACAGCTTTCTTGTGTTTTTAGAAAAATAACCTTGATTAGCTTAAGCAATACTTAACTGGCTTTTCTCCTAGTAAGTAGACACTATTACTGACTCCGTCAAATAGATACGGAAGCCGAATTTCAAAGGAACATAGGCAGGATGTAGAAACAGGTCATTCCCATTCCAAAGCTAATGGCTTTGTGCCTGTTCTTCTGTGAAATCAGACTAGAGTGTCAAAGACATGTCCCTTATCCCAGAACCTCCACTGACAGAGGCATTCCTCGTCCCCTCAAACTGTCATGGAAGTGTCGCTTACCCCTGCCTATGGTCTGTAGTCCCACTTTTAAAATCTGTGAGTCATGGATATGGAGCTGTGAAACTGAACATGGGGTTTTAAAAATACTGGAAACAGTAAATAGGACGCTTCTAGACATGCAATGACAAGAAATTAATTAAAAGCCAAGTGAGTAATGAGTCTGGGGTGTTTGGGCAGCACTGGCCCATGCTGCACTGCTGGGCATCTTTGCAGGCTTGCACAGGGTGTGATGTGTATGCACGATGTGCATGCATTGCCACACTGCAGTACCAGCTCACACTACTTGAAACACCTCAGGTCGGAGTGAGATTATTGCAGGTTATGAATTGTAGTGTTTTTATTAATCATGCAAAGCTTTCTGCTCTTACAGAAACATAATGATTTCATTATGGAGAACAAAGACTTTAAATATTTTCCTGCCAGTGTTCCAACTGTCAGCATACTAGCATCAAATTAGTATATCTTTGGGTTATGTTAGAACATTTAATTAAAAGTTTTTTGTGTTGTTGACTTGAGTTTCATTGAACATTTGTTAAGTGAGTTTTCCTTTGTATATGGATAGAATTTCCAACAATTTCTGAATTTGCTCTAAACCTCCTTCTGCCATTTTGCTAATAAGTACTTATTAGAAGCAATATTGATATTTTAAAACCAGAACATTGATCATCTCTGAAAAAGTTAAAGATTGTCTACATCCTGCAGAATCTGTGATTGCATCCATTTCATTAGTATGCAAACCTGCTGAAATCTTTAATAGATCATAAATCATATGTATACTGAAAATTATTTTATAATACATTTCTCTATGATTTATTATAAGTAAATGCTTGATTTGAACACCTGCTTTATATACCTACAATATACCTATAACCCTGAGGTCATGTAGAATCTGCTCTTGTGGAAAGGGTGTGAGAAGCACTGAGCCATGGTGGAGCACTGCTTGGCAAGGCAGAGCCCCTCTCTTAAGCCTTTCTCTAATTTTCCATTCTCCCACACTTAACAGACATTATGTTTTAATATTTTCTTCTTCCTTGGTAAATGTGTGTGTGTGTGTGTGTGTGAAATCATCTCTTAATCATTCCACTATCCTTTGCTGCTTTCATGTTGGGGGAAAGGGGGCAGCAATATTTACCAGACATTGACCTTGTCTGGTGTCATGCACGGTCCATACCATAATTCTTAGAATAATCACCAAATTGTATTAGCTAAAATTCACCCTCCATCTTTATATTTTGGAGACAGGTGCCACACCATTTCTAGGATGCTGGAATTATAAGCATGTAGCAAGCTCTGGAGTCCCAAATATTTTGGAGCATAGCTATAGTCCAAACAAAATGCAAAATAAAACAAAAATCAAAAACAAATGATCAAAGGTAATGGGTGGGCAGGCACAGAAGAACTGAGGAAAAAGCAGGAGAGCACGTCCTTTGCCTTTCTTCAAAGTGCTACCAAATTGAAACTTGAAAAATGAAGTTTCCATTGGTTGAAAAGATGTTAAAGGGAGTCACCTAGCTTGCCAGGGAGTTAGCTGACAGGCAACATTACAGCTCAAGCTCCTCTGAGTCCTTGCTGAATAGAAAACACGGCTTTGTGTCCTGGCTCTACAACCTTGGTAATGTGCTTTGAGAAAATCACTTTCCCTCTTTGAATTAGTTTTCTATGTTTTTAAACTGTAGGACAGGGTTAACAACAATAGATCTTTTCTAAGGAATGCTTTTAAGGTCAAATGAGAGTATATATACATATGTTTATGTATATATCATATATTTATAAATAGTATATACTAATATATAGCATATATGTCTATATAAGCACTTTTGTACATATATTTATACTTATAAATATACTTTATGTTTTATATATATTATAAATATAAATATAAATATAAATATAAATATAAATATAAATATATATAATGATATATAAATATGTACACATTTATATATATCTAAGCATAATATATACATAATACACACACACACACACACACACACACATTAAAACTTCAGGCAAGAAACCAGTCTATAAAAATGGAATTACTGAGGAAAAAAGAGAGAAAATGCCATGGCCACCTCCAAAGTTACACACTTGGCTCCTAAGTGATGGAACAAATTCCTAGTCAAGATCTGAAATGAAAACCCACACCTGTAGCCGTCGTGGTCGTGGTCGTGGTCGTGGGGTTGTGCTAGAGACTGCCCTTTCATATGGAAGCTGGCAAACATTCCAGGCAGCGTTTTTTTCCCCAGGCAGGATGAGAAAACATACAGAGTAGACCCCATAGTGATCAGGCTAAAGGGCCTCAACAAGTTCAGCATCACTTTCAATGAGCCCAGAAAGAATGGGGCCGATATCAAACCAGCTTAGGAGAAAATAGTCTGTAAGGTTTCACTATGTGTAACCAGGTGATCAGATGGTATTTGGTAAACAGACTAGTTAGGAGGAAACCGTGTTAAACCTTGGCCCCCTCAGCATCTTGGTGCGGGTTCTCTCTCTCTGTAGTGTGCCCAGTGGTAATAAATGCCAGCTGCAGAATCGTAAGGAGCACGGGCCTCAGACTTGGTGCATTGAGTGTTTAATACAGAATACCAACTTAGCCAATCAATAACTTCTCAAAAGTCAGGAGCAGAAGAGATTTTTATCAGCTGTTCCTCTTCAGTCAGCTTAAGAAAATGCTCAAATCCACCTGCAGGGTGGGACAGGACTGGGCACCATGTTACTCTCTAAGAGAAATCTGTGTTCTTTTGGGGTCTCTCCAGCAGAGTCTTAGTTTAACTTCTGTGTTGTACTTCTCTTCAGTGGCCAGGAAGTCATGTGGGAGGGATCAAGGCAGTAGGCTTGAGCTCATGGGAATAAGTCTCACAGAGCTTCAGGCAAAGCAAGGACTCCATGCCTGGAGGGGACATTTCTCAGAGAGGAGGGGGAGGGGGTTCCTGGCTGGTATGTTTTTTGGCAGGTAAGCATTCTAACTGTATCTGCTTGGTCTGGGGAAGTTAGAGTTGCATTACTCCCATCACCTGATTGGCAAGCATTAAAAGTGTGTGTGTGTGTGTGTGTGTGTGTGTGTGTGTTGTTTGTGTTTAGATATAATGTACAAGAAAAATATCATCAGACTAAAGTTAGATGAGGACAGAAAAACAACCCATTTTCTCTTGCTTCTTCTAGTCTTTGGAATATTCTTCCAACCATTCTGTGATGTTGAAGCCTCTTAGCCTAATCACCATGGCTTTTATTTGTTTAATTTTTTCTTCTGAGAGTGGTACTTTTGTAGCACAGGCCAGCTCAGAACTCTCTATGTAGCCCAAACAAGACTGAACTTCATGATCCTCCTGCCTCAGCCTCCCAAGTGCCAGGATTACGCCTAGCCACGCTACACTATTAACGTCATGACTAATGTCAGTACTATTGTTTCTTTATGTCTGTTTCTTCTACTGAACTCTCTAGCACTTCAGGACAGTTGGAATTCTTGTATTCTTTAGGCACTGAAGAATATAGTAAGCAATAAAACAAAGACTGAAGTGGTTGAAATTGTCAAGAGGTTTGCAGATTCCTTACATGGTGGCTTCTCAGCCAGACCTCAGGAACATGACTCCAAGATTGGAAGCTGACCGAGAACCTCCCCAGTTTACATGCTCCACTTTCTCTCTGGATACCTATCCAAGGTGTCGGAGTGGGTGCTGTGAGCAACAGATAAAGCAATGGGTGCCACTTCCTCGGTTTGCCCCAGGGAGACCTTTCAGGGTAAGTGTGAGGCTCAGTCATATGCTGTGAACTGGAGCTGAGGTGGCCACACTGTAGGTGGTATGTAAGGTGAGGTAGCTAAGATTTATTTAGCAGAAGTTACAGCAAATCAAATCGGGATCATACTGAGCTCAGTCAGTCTCCTAGGGAATAACATTTCAGATGCCACAGCTCCATTGATGCGGAATGGTGATAGGTCTGATGGTGGAGAGCAAATGCTTGCTTTCAATAGTGTTAGAATTCACTTTTCATTGTAAAGATTGTGTCCTCATCAAAGTTCTGTAGGTCAAACATTTTATTTGAATGTTTGGATTCAACTAGAACCTGAATCAAAATGAGCTTTCTTCTCTGTCCTCTTGTGTGAGAACAGGTATTCATATTTATTGACCCTGTTGTGAAATGTGACCTCTTTTGCTCTAAGTAAATGCCTGTTCATAAAGGTTCTTGTTTTCAGAGATCAGATTATATCAGGGGATGCAGCTACAATAGCCCCCAGGTTTCTGTCTGAAGTGTGGCAGGGTCTGTATCATTCAGGGCTGAGTAGGGCACATCAACAGTGTACAAAGAGAATAAACACTCAAGGACTTTTTCATGAGGTCACATCACACATGGTGCACTGCTGGAGAAGAGTGTCAGGGTGTAGTGAGAGTTTATCAGAACAGGTGGACTTTTCAGAGTCCACAGGGAACTGGGCACATCTCTTAGGAAGAGCAGCTACGGTGTAGACATGGATGGGAGCAGAGGAAGCAAGCAGAAGAGCCAGGCAGAAGAAGGCAGATCCAGAACCAGAAGCCAGGACATGATGGAGGGAGTGTGGATGGAAATGGGTTCCTAGGGGTGTAAGAGGATACATCTATCCCTCAACAACAGGACAATTCTCTGGAGAAAACAACAGACTGGCAGTGAAGGAGGGGTGGGAGTGGGAGGGAGAACAGCTTTCAATTACCCATGATATCTTTCCCTACCAATCACTGCAGATGATGAATAGGTGTAATAAAAGCCAATATTCAATGTTTTCAATTTACATGGAAAGAAGGGGCCATAATACATTGTTGCACAGAAGAGGCGGCAGGTTACTACACAATGGATGTAATCTGACCCTGTGTTGGCAATATACTCGAATGTGTAGCAACAGCCAGGGTGGGTTTATATAGAAACGTTAACACTGAGACTCCTGGTGAATATTAATATTTTTCTCATCTGCATTTCCCACAATTAACAAGCATCATGACTGAATAAGATAAAGTCACTGCTTAAAAGCAGGTTTCCTCTTTTGTGATGGGCTTATGTAACTTAACATAACGTGATCTAGATTCATCCATATGTGGCAAGTATTGGGATGTCCTTCATTTTTAACAATGGCCACTGTTCTGCTGTGTGTGTAAATTGTATTTTAAGATAAATGATTTCAAAGCAATTATGCAACTTCAAACTCATCAGGAAAATCTCAGAATTAGAAGGTATGTGGCAATAAGCAATCAAACAGAAGAACAATCCTCTATTGGGCAGCATAAGGAGTGCTGAGAGAATTCTACCAGGAAGTAGGTTCTGGGGAAAGGAAGGACCGTTTCATCTCACATCTGCTTATGGGCTTCAGTCAGGATTTCTTCTGTTTTATTCTGAGACAGGATCTCATCTCCCATCCAAGGTTGGTCTGGAACTTTCAATCTTCCTGCCTCATCCTCCCAAGTGCTGGATCACAGGCATGGGCTAACATCCTTGGCTCTGATGCATTTATAAAGTCAAACATCTGTCTAGGTAACTCCAACGTTTACTCATGCAGAGGCAGAGAGCAAATCAAGTGTCTATATGGGGGACTCTTTACTAGATCAGCAGCAGAGAACAAATTTCTGATACCTTTAACATTTTTCCTAAATTTCAACCAATATCAATTGCATGCCTTACAGCAAAGCTAACAACAACCACAAGCTTGGTTAGGAAATGAAGAATGTGCAGCTGTTTGAATAAAATTTAAAACTTCCCGTGAGCCAAGTCCACTGGCACAGGCTTATAAGCACATCTACTTCGGAGACTGAGACAGGAAGATCATGAGTTCAAGGCCCATTTGAACCACTTAGTAAGTTCAAGGCTAGCATGGGCAAATTAGTGAGATCATATCTCAAAAGAGGACTCGGGATCAGTGTTAGAACCTAGCGCCTGTGAGTTAATCCTAGTACCACACACAAGCATGCGTGCACATATGCACATACACATACACAGATGTACACACACACACACATGTGCATGGTCATACACACACACACACACACACACCACACATACACACTCATCTATAAGAAAATATCTTTTCAACTAATGATTTCTCATAAGGGAGCTGTATTCAAAGTATATTAATACTTATCATTTATATCTAATACTTACTTTGAACAGTTTATTCTTAAAAATGATAATAAATCATAAAATAAAAATATTTGGGGGAGATAAATTTTACTTCAAGATATGACTAGATAGGTTCATAGAGGCAGAGAAAAAGAATTCCATTCCTACAGTTTCTCATGAAATAATTAGAAATGACTTTCTTCAAGCCAAATGTGACAGGTGTCACTGTGGTAAGAAACATTTAAGCTATTGTCATCACAATGCCAAATATTTAATGGAAAACAAAAAGAATTCAGTTCTAGGTGCCAATACTAGATCTTTATGACATCATTCATCCAGATGCGTGCAAAATCTGGATTGTTAAGAATTGAAGTTTTTGTGGTCAACACCGTGAAGACTTAGTCTTTGAGTTAAAGAAAGTGCGTATGAAGAAAAAAAAGTAATACTGGAAAAACCACATTTTCATTATAGACAGATAAACAAAGCAGAACACGTACAGTTTAGATGGGGTAAATTAGTTTGTATAAAATACCATGCAAAATACAAACAAGACACTTCAAAGCTGTAGATTTTGGGTTTTCAGTGAATCAATCTGAGCAAACTGAAGCTTTGAAAGAAACAAAACCATCCTGTCTGGAGATATGGGAGACCCGCTGGCTTCCTCACCACTGTGCCTGAACATGGAAGTCCAAAGCACACAGCTAAACACCCATTTTTCAGGATGGGTGTTCTCACGCAATGGTACAACTTCAAACCACCAGGGCAGTATTGGAATATTTGAAGGTGTGGGAAAATAAGTGGAAGAATTTGATGGGAGGGGGGTACTGAGGAGGAATTTTAATCTCAGACACCATGTGCGAGCCAGATTTAGAAGAAACAGCAGAAGTGGGAGATTCAAGAAGAAAGTGAGTCCTCTTCTTGGGCCCTCCCTTTTCTGCTTAGGGCTGGACTTTCTGGGGTGCTGCTTCAGTGTAGGGAGAACCAGAAGCAGGGCTGGAGATAAGCATGGTCAAGCAGAGCCCTGGACGAAAGGAGCAGACTCGGGAAGCTCTTAGCTGTAGATACAAGCTAGGCAGCTGACATTACATGCTAAGCTCATGCACAGAACAACTGGAAGAAAATTTCAAACCATGTCAAGAACCTCAGAGACAAAATCACCTCCTGGTATCAATTATGGAAGTGTATGGTCATATTCTGATTAGGAAATCAAAGAGTAGGCCAAACGTGGACCTAAGTCTCTCTCATGAAGCTCTGCTCATAGGCCTTGGGGCCCAGAGCGTTGCTTCATCTCAACTCACAGCAGGCACTTTAAACCTGTGTTAGAAGAGCCCTTCTTAGCCTATACAAACCCCAAAGCATCTTTCTCCTGTGCTCAGCCAGCTCTCGGTGTTCTGCATCCTATTTTCAATCAGCCACTTCAGTGTGACTTTCTGCTTAGCACCACCCAGTTACAGCACCCTAGTTTCCCATTGGTCACCTGCTTGGACCTAACACTAGGAACTTAATAAAGAGCTTAGAAACATTTTGTCCCTGCTCCAGGCCCCATCTTTTGGAAAGTTTACCAGTTTCCCGGGGCCATAAAATGAGAGGAGTGGCTGGTCTCCCAGTGGCTGCTTCGATACCATGGAAAACAGGTTCTGTGGGGGAGCAAGTCCATCTGCTTATAGCTATAGAGCCATGGCTGTCACAAAGAGGGAACACACACTGCCCAGCCTAGCAACCTTAATTTGCCATGGCAAAAGCAGTCTGGCCCAGAAGCTCTCCTCTCCTACCCCAATACCATAAGCGAGGATCCCAGGGATGTTGTTTATGGTTCCTAAGAACACAGAGAGAACATGGCTTATGGGGCTGCGAGGGATGGGAAGGGAACTGGAGAGAGCTGGGGCATGTGTGACTTGCTGTGCCCCAAGACACATCAAACTGCACCTGATGAATAAAACAAGCTGCACCACATACAGAAAAGATGAGAGCGGCCCACCTGTGTCTGTTGAGGGATATTTACAAAGCTTGGATCCCGTGGTCCAACACTGACGAATCGGTTTGCGGGGGAGGTGCTGGGTGTCGAGTAGGCTGTGAAGGGAAGGGACACATGCGTTCAGGAAGCAGCACGAGATTGCACACACAAACAACACCAAAACACACAGTCTCCGAGCCTACGCAGCTGATTAATGCAAACACTGGAGCTAGCAAAAGGATCTGGCTAGCAAAGGGAGGGGCGGGCAGGGATTGGCTCCCAGGGACCACTGGGGGTTAAATGGCATCCAACTGGTGCTTAGCAGAGTTGTTTTCTCCTTCTGTCATTCACATTAGAACATGCAGGACATTTGCAAGGTATACTCTGTATGTTAAACATGAATTCTGGGGTAGAGAGAGAGAAAGACTCCCGGGCGTAGGGGGGAAGAATGGGGTAGGAAGTAGAGGAACACAGATCATTTTACAGCCATGCTCTCTCATCGACTATGCTTGGAAGAGTCACACACCAGTTCCAGGCCTCCACAGGTAGAGAGGGAAGAGGGGTCTTAAGGAAGGAATGAAGGGGTTCTCCAGGAAGGGGGTGAAAACCCAGCTAGAGCAAGCAGTCTTTATAGGCAGGCCCAGCAGAGTGTGTAGAAACTTTACGAAGCTCAGGTGCGCTTAAAACCATTTGTCCCTTCCCAGGACCCTTCTGCAGAAGATAAACCGAACTGTCATGCTGGGGCCTTGGTTACCACTTTAGAGTTAGTTCACTCTCCTCACTGGAGATGGGAGCTTTGCCCTTTTGTGTTTAGGAGTTCCTTGGCTAGGGAAAAGAAAATCAGGGGCTTTTCTTGAGCTTCAAGCCCAAATATATGTTTAAGGTAGGTGTTCCCCAAACTCACTTTACCACAAACTCCAAAAATTTAGTTTACATTCTTTCTCTGTTCTAGAATCTCTAGATTGTTATTTATGACTTTCATTTAATATTCTCTCTCTCTCTCTCTCTCTCTCTCTCTCTCTCTGTGTGTGTGTGTGTGTGTGTGTGTGTGTGTGTATAAATATGTACATGTGAATGCTATCACCTAAGGAATTCAGAAGAGGGTATCAGATTTCCCTGGAATGGGGGCTACCGGCGGCTGTGAACTGCTTGACATCGGTGCTGTGGATAAAACTGGGATCCTTTGTAAGAGCAACAGTACCTGTCTTTAACTGATGAGCTAGCCTAAAAAATTTAAATTATAAAAGACTTTTTAAAAACTAACTCTAGATGCACACTGTCTAACGAAAACAAAGATAGCTCAGAATTTCTGGCGGGGGCAATTGTGTCCTTACTGAGGTCACCAGTTTCTCCTTGAGTTCTCATGTTACAGGAGGGTGCTCCTGCTTCTTATTCAAGCCTGCATAAGGAGGTAATTCCTACCAATGTGGCCCAAGTCCTGTTGGTTAGGATGGTGGCAAGAGACGAGCCTTTCAGCCAGGTCTGTGGTGGTCACACGGTATAGCTGTGACCCAGTTAAACTGTTGAGTACAAGATGAACCCCAGGGCCCTCTGAGGTCAGGGTAGGATTGTTGTAGGTGCCTTCATCCACTAATGCTCTATGTCATACTGCCTAATCTTGGGTATCTTCCCATTTCCTCCAGGTTACCCTCTACACAGTTTGGGTTGAGAGTGAAGTCTACATTCAGCCATTACACCAGGCAAGTTTGCATTTCTTTTACCTTTTAGCCTATGGCTTTACTTTAATAAATGCTAGGAAATATCAAAGGAGATCTGTGTATTGACAATGCGGACTCTAGTTACCTGGCAGTATAGTTACTTGCTTCTAGGACACAAGAAGAACAGAGGAGAGAGACAGGAGGATGGTATTGCTGAAGTGATCTGTTGGACCCATTAGGCCAGGGGAAAGTATTCCCTTCTTTTGTGAATAGGCAGGTGGTTTGCACAGGTACAGAAGTACATGGAGGTATGTCTGGGCTCTGCAGCTATGGGACCCATGCTCCTACTGCAGCAGGAGCCCTTAGTCTGATGGTCCTGGGGGAACAGTATGCACTGGACAGATGCTTAGCATAGGCACACAACAACATTTCTGAAGATGTTTCTGTCACACCGGTGACATCCCCAACAAGCACACTAACTGACCACAGCATGCATGTTACTAGGGTGCCTATGTGTGCTTTGTTACATTGCTTGCAACAAAGTGGTGTTTGTTAGAAAGGCCTTTTATTATGTCCCATTACCTAATCTGACTTAGCTTAAATGTTGACATTATTATTTCTAACTTGTTTTCTCCTTCCATCATCTAAATTAGTGCTTCTGGGACATTTACAAAGTAAACTTTCTGTGCCCTACACGAGCTCCAGGGTAGAGAGATAGAGCCTGGCCTTAGTGACTCAGAAAAAAGAATGAGGTAGGACAAATTAGCTACCCAGAATTACCAGGAAAGGAATCACTGTTTATTTCCCTTTGTTTAGACAAATCACAGCCTAGTTTTCAGAACAACCCAGAATGCCCTCAATGCTCCAAAGGGCTCCTCAAACACCAAAGCTTATTCTGTGTATTAAACAAACAAACAAAAAGGCAGTGGTGGTGAGAGAGGTGGTAGTGTGTTCATACTCACTTACCCTGGGGTAAATGGATGCCCAAGCTGTACTCCTATACCTAGGAAAGAGGATTCTACAGAAAGGTGCCTTCTGGGCATATTTACAGACAAAGAAAACAGCAAGGGAAGGATGGAAGATGGGAAGGAAAACAGGAAGGAGGGAGGGAGGGACGCAGGGAAAGAGTCTGATGCCTTTTCTATATAATAGCTACAGCAGGCAGAAACTCAACTGTACTAGGATGTTAGTTCCTGAAAAGATATGACGGAAGATGAATTTTATTTCCCTCAATGAAACCAAGAAATCAGGGACTTGTATTACTGAGCAGAACCTCAGCTTAAAAACAAATAAGTATATGTCACAGTAAATCAATTATCAAACACTCAAACAAGAGTTTGCAAAATGAACAGAACATCAGGGCAAGATGGGCAGAGTGGACGTTAACAACACACAACTGGGTCATGCTGCTGCCATAGAAAACTCATAGCTTTCTTCATGGTTTCTGGCTTATTGAAAAGACCAATAGTCAGACACCGTTGGAAGAGTTTTGGGAAACTATGAATCCTGAAAAATAGATTTTGAGGGATTGCTATAGACATCTTGAGACTTCTGAAGGACAGACCCAGAGGTAACTTAAAATAAGATTCTGTAGCTAAAATAAAATCTCTGCAGTTTCCATAAAGACAGTTATTTACTAAAGTCCTTGTTTAAAATCAAATTACTATTCATTTGGCAGTGTCTGTAATTCAGTGTTTACTTTTTGTTTTCAGACATTTTACTGACATCTCCATGGTCTATTTTCTCTGGAAGATCATGGAAGAGTGTCTTCTTAGAAGCTGCCTCCAGCTCTTTTTGAACTATCTGATGATATTTCCTCCTTTATCTGGTATGATATTTCTTCATATCATCCATGAATCTTAGTTGGGCCTTTACCATAGTTTTAAATACCAAAATTCAATCATGGTTGTTCCCATGCAAACCTCCAGAGTGACATTCTCCTGGGTTCTTCATATGCGTGGCTAACCCCATATTCCTTCGTGGAGGACAGGTACCCTGTTGCCATTGTAAGAGCAAATGGGCAAAGAGGCTTAAAAATCTCTTTGTCTCTCTGTCTCTGTCTCTCTGTCTCTACCTTTCTTTGTTTCTTTGTCTCCTTCCCTCCCTCACTCCCTCCCTCCTTCCCTTCCTCCCTGCCCCCCTCCCCCTCTATCCCTCCTTCCAATATCAGCACAGTTTTACAGAGCCTCTGAGAATGTTGGAAACTGCTGAGCATAAAGTAGAAAACACCCATCAACCCTGCTCTTCACACCTCTGCAGGCCTCCCAGAGGCCTTAGCTCCTAGCTCAGCAAGGGGTACGGACATCCCAGAGGCCTTAGCTCCTAGCTCAGCAAGGGGTACGGACATCCCAGAGGCCTTAGCTCCTAGCTCAGCAAGGGGTACGGATATCCCAGAGGCCTTAGCTCCTAGCTCAGCAAGGGGTACGGACATCCCAGAGGCCTTAGCTCCTAGCTCAGCAATGGGTACAGTAAATAGAGTTACAGTTGGTGTTTGGGCCTCCTTTTCTGAGTAAGAAACAACGAGGGAAACATGCGGAAGCCACAGCATCTCAGATGAATTAGTGTTGACTGCAGCAGCCCCGACACACTGACACTTGCTGATCATCCTGGTAAGAATTGGTAGGTATAATTTTGGATGGAGGTTATCCCTTTCTTCTTGTTGGTAAAGTAAAAATAAGGAAGAAGAAAAGAAAAAGACTAGGAAGAAGATGTTGCTATTAGGACATCTATAGCAAAGTCAATGGATATTTCACAAGAATGAAATCATCCAAATATGGAAAATTAGCAAACTGAATGTGTGCTGCTTCTTTGGAACTAGGCAGGCAGTTTTAAGATGTAGTTTAGCAACTGGAATGTGATAAGGAAGGCAGGAAGAAGAAGAAGAAAGTAGTCTCTTTGTTGGGTCTCTGTAAAGTGTGACTGCCATTGGGCTCCTTGGGCCCCTCTTTGATTGTTAAGATTAGTCTGGATGCTTATGCTTTACCAGGAAGCAGAATGGTGGGTTTCCTCTGGGCTGAGCTGCTTGCTGGGTGATGTTCTGGTGGCTGGGGACAAATAATGCAAGACACCAGGTGAACCTTGAGCTTCTGAGTTTACTTCCAGATGCTCGCATAAACCCTTCTAGGTAGTCCTACTCTCTTCTGGGAAGTGTGGAGACAGATTTGTCTCTTGTTTCATCAAAGACATCAACTCCATGAAAGTGGCGAACACTTTCTTCATTTGCTTAGATCCACCAAGTCTAACCTCTGGCGTCCACTGGAGAGTTAATGTAGACATATGTTCTCTCCCCAAAAGATGATTATCTGCATCCTTGCCATATGTCAGGCTCTGTTCTGCACACTGTTGCATACAAAGGTGACAAAGATACTTGCTATCCTCAGATGTCAGAGTCCACTGAGGGAACTTAAGGGTAGAATATGAGAGTTTAAAAGTTATACAGATAACCTGTGGGCTGTTAAATACAGACAGTGACACCCTGCTAGGGGAACAGGAAGCAGTTTTAGAGGAGGTGAGACAGCTTTGAGATGTGTGAGCCAGTTTCTGGAGACAAGCCACTCCCCAGGAAGCAGCAGAGGCTGCAGAGGGAGGACACAACTGCAGAAGATGTGTTGCCCTTTGCAAAGAGAAGGCTTACTTTGAAAGATTTGAAATCCAAATGTTTGAAAAATGCAGGGGAGAGGCCCATGGAATCAATTTCCTTTTAAAAGGAAGTCATCAGTGATAGCATAAACAAAGAGAATGTATTTTGGTTACTAGCACAACAGTCAAATAAGACACCACTCGGGACCTTTCCCTTCTTATCCCCCACAGCAGTGCACGCCTCTCACATTCCCTCAGTTTCAGAAACTCATTTTGGACCTCCCCCTCAAAACTTCAGTTTCACCTAAAATACCCTTGTGATTTTTTTTTTCCTATCAGTCCAGAGAATGTGCTAGTTATCGGGACAAGGATAACCAAAGCAAGCTTGGGAATACAGCCTTGGAGCCAAGTCTTCAAACAACTGCAATGCTATTAAATGATTCTCAGTGACATCAGCCCATGAAGGATGTTGATAAGTTGCAAACTGAAGCACCTCATTAAATAGTCTCCCAAATCTTTTAACTTCCTGTCTTATTTCATAGTGTGTGGGTGGGGGGAGGAGAGCTAAGGAAACCTCCATTTTAATAGAATACAGAAACTATTAGAAAAGAGATTAGCTAATTTCTAAAGGAATCCATTACTATTGAATTCATTTATGGATTTGAACAGCAGTTTCCTCCAAGGTCACTAGAGATTATTGGAGATATCGGAGACTTCCCTTTTTTTTTTCTTTTCAAATAAATCTATTGGCATGAGCAAGTATGCAGGACATGCATTTGCCTTATTAATATCATATAGCTGGGGACAGCATAGAATATTTTAAGTCCTTTGAAAGGCAGGGACTTTATATAAGTGATCTTATATGAATGAACGGGCATTGTTAGTTCTCGTCTTGTATTTTTGAAATCTAGAGGATAACCATTCCAAATCCCCACAGTTTGGATCATCTCTGTGCACTCAGTTATCTGATTCTATTATCTCTGCAAATCTTCACAAACAAGTTACAATAGAGAAACACAGACCTCGGGGCATGAAATTAGAGTCCTATCACTCATAAGTTATTGCAGAACAACAAATTCACAAGCTTCCTTCCTGGAAAGCTAAAAAATCCTAACATTAATATATTAGCATTACTAACATGTACAATAGCAGTGTGCATGATAGGTCTAATGGCCAACAGCTCGCAAAAGGCACGGAAGGAGTCAAATCAGCCAGATGGCTTTGCTTTTGGAATTTCAAGTTGTACAGAGCCTCCTCAGTGGCTCACAGGATGGTCAGAGGCACAGGTGCAGCATGGATACAAAGAAAGACTTTTAAACTGAAGATGCTATGACCTGACCTTACTAAAATCTGTGTAAAAATGTGGCATGTCCTCACGAGCGTTTCCAGGGCTATTCTACTCAAATTGACCATAACTGTCTTTTTTGGTCATAATTTAAAAGGAGAACAGGTTTGGTTTCAGTTCATCTCTGATGGCTAATCTAAATTCTGTAACTGTCATTTATTTTTGTAGCAGTGCCGTGTGTTGTTCCAATTGATAGGACATATTTATTGATCTAAGGCAAGCATGTGTATGAGTAGACACAGGTGAAAGTTTTATTAAACAGCACAAGGAACAGACCCTGGATTCAGCTGGGGGTTGCTAAAAAAAAAAAAAAAAAAAAGAAGCCTAGATCGATATACTGGCTCATTCTCCCTTGAAAAGCTTCTGCAACCTCTCAGAAGGCTGTGTAACTCTGGGAACCCACTCATGGGAATGTATCTTCAGCAGTCAATGGAAGTACTGATAAAGATTTATGCTCCAAGATGTTCATTACAGTATTGCCTATAAGAGCAACAAACTGGAAACAACTTACAAAGTAATGCCTCATCTAGATAGTAGGGTGTTCTAGAGACATCCGTGTCTTCAAATAGTAATTAATGACATCACAATATGCTTGCAGTAGGAAATAGAATCATCTTACAGAGCTATCATATGTTCATGTACACACCTATATACAAATTAATATGCATATTATACTCAATGAAACTTTTTTTTTAAAGAAGAGGGAGATAGAGAAAAAAAGCAAGAAGTAGAAAATCTGGTTGGAATCTATTTGATTTTTGATTGTTTTGAGACGTGGTCTCCATGTGGAGCACATGCCGGCTTCAAACTAAGAATTCTGCTCTAACCTATTGAGGGCTGCCGTGTTCGGCATGCCCTTTTCAGTGTCTTATAGAAATATGATATTTGTATCCAGTTAATCTCTCCAAATATCTGTATGTAAAGGGGCTAGGCTATTACACATCATTTACCTGTGTAACTGGTAACTCTACCCTTCTGTGACTGCCTAACAGGCTGCCCTTCTGACGGATCAGTCCAGAGTAACGTGTTGAAGATTTTCAGAAAGACAGGAAATCTGGATTCCTTTGTGCTCTGGGAGCAAACATTTGAAGACAAAAAAAAAAAAAAAATGTGCTGTCATTTACCTTGGGCTTCCTGATTCTCAAATTTGAGGGAGAGGGAATTTAATATACCCAGAATGTTTGTTTCTCAACAATCAAAACCATACTCAAACCACTTAAGAGGCAGTGTTATAAAGAGACATCACAATCTGCAAGGGTAAAAATGACATAGATCTTGCAAACATTTGGTAATGTGTCGCAAGAGGAACGTTCCTAAGGCTTGCTTACTAATCCCACTTTCAGAAAGGCAGCCCATAGAGAGGATTAGCCCTGAGGACCAAAATGTGGGTCTAGCCAGAGGCATATGCTGGGTCCTATTCCATAAGGATGCTGAAAACGATGGAAAGGACGTGGATACAGACTGCGCTTAAAAACTGCATTCCTTAACTTGCTTATAAACAAGGTATAACGTTCCAGTTAAAGAAGTGGCACATAGATACTATATTCAGTATGATCAAAACCATTACATACTACATATCTGTCTCCACATGAAATGTATGCATACATACACACTCTGAAAGGATGGGAGGAGAAGTAAGGAGCTGGTGGCAGTTCTTACGGAGGACATACCTTCCTTTTTATATTTTATGCTTTTGAAGTTTCCTAAATGCCATATATTATCTTTAATAAGAAATTCTTAAAACTCACAGGTCAACTCAAAAAGTAAGAAGAAAAAGAAAAAGAAAGCTACAGGCCATGCACACCTGCACTGGCTGTGGTTATTCACAGGGACCCAGCCTTGCACCGCACTCCATCCCCCCTTCGTGCTCCCTCCTCTTAGCTGACCTCAGATGCCTGTGTGCATGGGGCATGCACTCTGGTGCTGAGCCACCCATCCCTGCAGTTCCCGTCTCAGTGTCTTTCCCCTAGCTCTGCGGCCTGTGTGTTTCATCTAATTCAGTGCTATGATTCTTGAAATAATAAAAACATGTTTTTATGGGGTGTTTTAGAACGTTCAAAGGAAAATCACAGTATCACACCTGTCAACATATTATATGTTCTGGCAGAATAGAAAGCACTGGGCTTTGGAGCTCAGGAGAGAGTTTAAATGTTAGCTCGATTTCATTTTCTTTAGGAGAGCTCTCACAATTCCACCTCAAAGTTATAATAACTGTACCTAATGCATTTGGGAAATAACCTACCTGGTGCCTGGACTTTAAGAACCTTTTTTCCCCTTTTCTTTTGCAATTAACTTTTTTTTTTTAAAAAAATTACATTTGTTTAGTGTGTATATCTGTATTTGATTGTGTGTGTGTGTGCGCGCGCATGAGTGCAAGCATGCTTGCATGCCTCAGCACATGTGCAGAATTCAGAGAACAAGTTATAGGAACTATTCTCTCCCTCTGCCACGTGGGTACCATGGCTTAAACTTAAGTTGTCAGGTTTTAGGGCAAATGTCCCTATCCACGGAGTGATCTTTCTGACTGCTTTTTGCAAATATAAATGTTAAAAAATAGACTGTATACAAAACAAAATGCTCTGAAAAAAAGGATAACAAGTTACTATCAAGGATAGTATGTTCCTGGGGTCCCTAAACAATACCTGCTGTGAGTGAAACCTTACACTGAAGTCTCTCAGGAGGGGAAGTATTAGTCTTTATCAAAGATAGCACATCCTACGGTTATGCCCAGGCTTTGAAGGAGTTGGTGAGCAAGACTGCTAGGAGATCATCAGGCAAATACTTCTAAACATTAAGAAATAATTATATTTTATAAACGAGCAAATCAAAATTTAGTATCATTTGTTTCTATCAGTGGAGGCACTCCCAATAGCCCTAGCTCCTTTTTCCAGGAAACTCAGTTCCTGAGTCCTGTCTATCCCAGCTGCAGCATGCAGTGCAGGCCACACCCTTCCGGCCCCTCCTTACTGTATAAGTGGCTCTCAAAGGCTATTCTGTGAGTCTAAATAAGCTTGTCTATATTTAGAGTCCCTGTGCTGAGCAGTTACACAGAAGATATTTGTGTTACCAGCCTCCTATTATAACGGATGCTTCAATGAATACTTTAGACACAGTTTGGTGCATATGTCCAAATATACATGTGTGGCTTACATTTAAGATATCTTAAATGTATATTTAAGACATACACATATGTAAATGCATATGTGTATGATTTTATACAGAAATGTTCAATACTTATAGCATAAATCCTGTATGTAACTTTATACACACACATATACAGTGCTGTTCTGCAAAAAGGCTAAACCATTTATAGTCTTTCTATGCCGTGGGAGGAGCCTGTTTTCCATATGAATATGCTTGTCAACATCATGTTAAGATACTTTTTGATCTTTGCTAATCTGGTAGGTTAAAACCTTTAGAGTCTTTATTCACATGGTTCTATATCACATGAGTTAGAAGTCTTTCAAATATCTTCTTTTTCTTTCTTTCTGTCCCTTCTTGTAGTTATTTGATTATTGGTCTTTCTGTTCCTAACTTTAAAAAGCTTATATTATTTTAGCCTCCTTTTCACAAATGCTACAAATATTTTCTTTACATTTAATTTTTCTTTGCTCCTGGTATTTTTTTCCCTTGTGTATAACTTTTTTATATTTTTAGGTTAGAATACATTGTTTTTTTCTTAGATGAATGCTAGGAGAATTATATATATATTTTTTCAGAGAGGCCTTCCTCTCTCAAATATTATAAACAAAACTGTGGTTTTTAAATATGTACAGGACAACTCTTTTAAATTTTTTGTTTGCTTGTTTTGGTCCCAGATGAAATTTATTTTTGTGGAAGAAATATTTTTCCAGATGGCTACTTGGTTGTCCCAGTATACTCTACTGAATACTTGCTTTTTCTCTCTGGATACCACTCTATTCATAGGCTAAACACTATATGTATTTGGGCCTTGTGTTGGCTTGAATAAGAATGGTTCATATATTTGAAATCTTGGTCTACAGTTGGCAGAACTGTTTGGGAAGGATTAAGAGTGTGGCTCTGATGGAGGAGGTGTGTCTCTTGGGGTAGGCCTTGAGGTTTCAAAAGCCCATACCATTCTTAGTTCATTGGAGCTTGCTTGTTGGTAACAGCTGCTTAGTAAAGTGATTAGAATTGATCTGGAATAAGTACAAAATAAATTTTGCTCTACATCAGACCCTGACTTGAGAGGAAGCAAGAAAGGCAAGGGAGTTCTATGGCCTCGTCTGTCTCTTGCTTATGGTAGCAGTTCCAGGAATCTGTGGTATTATGAAAGCTTGTAGGCCTCTATGCCAAAGAGAATGCTATTAAGTAAATATTTTGAAATTTAGACATCAGTTGATGCCGTCTAGACATCAGTCTAGACATAGAAAAAAGTGCTCAGTGACATGAAACTACTAACTTGTCTTTCAGTTTCCTGTACCTACCATTTCTCTGGAAGATGGAACACAATCACCATGCCTTCCTCCAACCCTTGCTTTCTGTTCTCTGCTAAAAAGACATATCCATACTTAAGTACAGACAACTCCTAATATTTTTTATATGTCTCCACAGTCTTTACTGTCTTAACAAAGGAAGTTTTGGGCCATTGCACAGAGTTTCATGCCACAGAAAAACACAGGAACACCAGGTTCAAGGCGGCTGGGTGTGAGTCATGTTTCTATAACACTTGGCTAAGTGGCCTTCAGAAAGTTACCTTGTCAATCCATTTTGTCTTCTCTGTCTCAATCACTTTAACAAGAGGCTTTCCTTCCTAGAGTTAATGTGAGGCTAAAATGAGGTTCTACACATAAAAGAATTCTCAAAGTATTCTGGTAAAGGCTCAGCTCTTCTGTGCTGTTCTTTTCAAGCATCTCTTCCTGAGCTGCTGCCAGATTGGCCTGTGACTGAGTCTATGGCAACATTTCTTTGATTAATTATTGATATAGGAGGGCTCAGCCTATTGTGGATGGTACTACCTTTGGGTAGATGGTCCAACGCTGCATGAGAAAGCAGGCTGAGCAGTCACCAGGAGCAAGCAAACAAGCAGCATTCTTCCATGATCCCTGCTTCAGTCCTTACCTCTAGGTTCCTGACTTAAGTTCCTGCCCTGACTTCTTTCTATGATGGACTGTTACATGGAACTGTAAGCTGAAATAAGCCCTATTCTCCTCAAGTTGCTTTGTTCATGGTGCTCTGCCACAGCAACAGAGACCCTAACTGAGACAGCTACCCAGCTCTAGTCTGAGGTAGTAGGAAGAGCGTGGAAGTACCATCATACCAGTACTAGAGTGTTGTACTGGGCAAGGTAACCTAAAATTTCTCATTTCAGTTGCCCTATCTCTAAAATGCTAACCTCAAGTGAGGGGAAGGAAGATAATACACATTATTTTGCGCACCAAAAGGTATTGAACAGATGTTAATTGTTAGACTTAAACACTTTTGTTCTGGTGGTAGATCATTGTTATGTTCTTGGTTATAGGTACATATTCATTTATAGAATGAAATGGATACAAGATTCATTTGAGTCATAAAAATGAACAATAAATGTAACTTGCTATTACATGATTCTATTTTAATAGAATTTTAGTTTAAAGAAATCAAGAGTTCATAACTAAGAAGGAATGGAAGAGAAAAATGTTTATGAGTTTTTTATGCACCTTAAATTGATTTTTAATTAATTAACAAAGGAAAATATGCATATTTTATCTCCTACCATAATTCAAAAGTGTTTTCTCCTTTGCATTATAATTCCATGTTATGATGCTGATCTTCACTTCAGAAAAAAAAATGGGAAATTGAATTTTTTTGGTATAAGCTAGTCCCAAGCCATGACATGAGGAGCTATAGTCCTGAGGACCCAGAAATCTTTCTTTTTTTTTTAAGGTGTGTGTGTAGAATCTCACTGTATAGTTCTGGGTGCCTAGAACTCTCCGTGTAGATCAGGCTGGCCGTGAAATGACAAGATGCAGCAGCCTCTGCCACTCAAATGCAGAGATTAGTCATGGACCACCACATGCAGTCTTTAAAAACCTCTTATACTATACTCTATGTTTTAAAAGAAGTCCTTTATTAAGAAGATGCACCCTGAAAAACTCCGTAATCTGCCACTGGTGGCAAGTTTTTCTTAGCCTGATCACTGGGAGGTCTAGTTTCCTAACTCACTTATGTTTGGTTATTTTAGGTTTCCTGCCCCACCAGGATGGCAGTTCTTATATTTTGCATTTGCCTTGGTACTTCTCTGTCTCTAACCCCTGGGTGCTGACGTGTACAAGATACCCATTGCATTCACCATGTTCTGCTTCTTTGTCCCCCATCCCCCACCCCAGAACGCCTTTCAACGAAGTCCTCTACAATTTTCTACTAACATCCAGGCTTCAGGAAGCATTCCTCTGCTAAGAGTTTCACTTGCAGGAAATGTCCAAGACCTGACATAAGCCTACGAGCTTTATATTCCCAAGGGCTTAACTACACCCTCATTACCTGTCCAACTTTACCTCCGATCTCTCTCTCTCATGGTCCTACTTTCCGCGTCCCACCAGGCTGCTTTAGCTGATCCTTCTGCCTACCAGTCATCTGGTCCCATCCCACCAGGGCCTTTGCCTAATATCAAAGGGCTGGTAGGCCCTGCTCCCTGCTTGCATGCTTTCCTACCCTTACTACTCCATGGATTCACACACACACAGGGATCCCTGTCTTACATTGCCTGCCTTTCAAAACCTACTGTGTTTTTTGTTCTTGCTTTTCCTCTTCGGAATAAAGTCTTTATAAGACCACAATTTCTAAATCACGTTTATTCCCTCTTCTAAGTGCTGAGAAGGGTTTTTGGCTCACAGTTGATACTCAAGAGCATGAATGTAAATGAGGTTTTCTTTAGTGGGGATAGAAACCCACAGGAGCAGCTCATCAGTGAGAGGGGACCACACTGTGTGAACTGCTCTCCCAGGACAAGCATTCTATCTATCTATCACATTCTAACAGTCCTGCATGGTATAGCCAACGGTCATGTACACATACCAAAAATTTAAACATTCTCTTTAGGGAAGAGCACAACTTTCCCCCATTCCCATTTTCCTGAATTTTAAGGGAAGGGGAACAGATTTTTCCCATTAAGATATACTTATTTTATAGGTATTTTTTTTTCCAGATCTGCCTTGCCCATGGCTTTTTCCCCTCATGCTGAAAAGTTTAGCATCAGTGCCAGAGGCAACACATATTCTGCTCTAGGCTGACATCTATTTGTAGTTCATTATCAGAAGATGTTCACAATGATGCCTTGGTCTTTTGTCTGCAGCATAGCCTGTGTATTAGCCTACTCCCTCCAGATCATCTGCTGTGAGAGTGGGCAGAGGAGCTAATGCCATTCCTATTCAGAGGGAGCTGAGGCCTTGCAAAAGTTGGTAATAGAGAAGCTCTTTGGCTTGATTTCCTGTTTATTATTTTTTTAAACAGACCAAAAAATCTTATTTTATTGCAAGCAATCCCAAACCCTTAAACAGAAAAGTGTATGCCACTGTTCTTTGAAACAAGCTTCAGTTTCGGACATATTGTTGGGATGCTGAACATCTCTCTGTACCTAACCCCCTGCTTCCTGCTGCAGCTGAGATCTTATAAATTGCTAATGATAAACAGATAAAACCATCCTGCAATTCTAGTTTCTAAGAAAGCACACGATTTGTAAAAAAGTGTAAGTTTGCCTTAAATTTTTACACAGTGCTAATACTAGTTTTCAAGCCTTTCCCCAGCTTGCTTCTGAGAAGTGCCAACAGCTCACTTATACCTTTCCTTCCCATGTCAAAGGACACTGATTGATTTTCTCCTTGGCTGCTAAGGGTTAGACCGAACCATCTCTTACCAAGTAGGTCTGTCTCCCCAAATTGCCTCTGGATTCTAGTCTTTTTTTTTTTTGCTGTAGGATTTATACAAAATGTCATCCACTTATCCAAAGACATAAACATTAAATGATGCAAAGTTCACTGTCTGATCTATGTCCAAGAGCGATGTAAGTCACTTTAGATTCAGTGTCCCTAGAACTGACTCCAGTGTCTGTGATCTAAGCAGAGGACCGTGGTTCCTCTTTGGCCCTTTATCTCCTGTATCCAATATCATTAATTACAATCTTGAATCTAAGAAAGTGAAAGGCCTCTTATTTAAATGCTAGTTTTTATTTACAAAATACTCCTCCTGTTCCTTTCCATTCATCCAACTGCTGTTAGTGTTCTTTGAGTTCCTGACTTGAATGCTTCTTTCCCTCACTGTTCTTCCATCTTTTCACATTCCTTCAGAGGATCCCTGTCCCTGCTGCTCCCAGGCTCTTCCTAGGTGCATGGCCACTGCCCCCATTTCTACACTTTCATCCTGTCTAAAGCACTGGGGAAGGCCCCTCACATCCTCTCTCGAGGCTCGGCTGCCAGGTCCCCTGGAAACTCCAGCCATCAGTCTTTCTGCCATTATTGCAGGCATGAATAGAGACCAGAGTTGTGTGCTCGCACCATTTCCAGCCCTGCTGTCTCCAAAATACAAAGAAATATTTGGGGAATTGCTCATGGTTGAATCATTCCCATCATAGACATTTCAGAATTTCCTATTTTCTGATCAAGTATTCTCAGACTGCTGAGAGAAGAGCCAAAAGGTTCTCTTTCTCCATCCAGTCCTTTTCTCTATTCCCTTCCCGTCCTAAGCCTTCTCATGCAGCCCCGTGGCCTCCAGCTCTGATGTTATAGGGCACTTCTCATTATACCTTTGAGGGCTCACTTTGATCTAGATACTTTTTCTATCTTATGTACAAGGCATATACTTTTTTTCCTCTCATCAAGTTTCTAGGGAAAACAAAACCTTTTGCTATTAAGAACAGACATAAGCAGATGCTCTTAGAACACCATGGGGATAGCATTCTATGCAAACCACTCCAGCAATACAGAATATTTAATAACCCAATCCTCAGCATGTTGCTGCACCATCTTAATCTACCACCTACACCCAATATCTGGTATAGTTTGATCATGCATAGGAGTGGCTTGGATATGGGCTCCAGTTTGTGCTATAGATATAACAGGGCAGCAGGGATGGGGGGTGGGGATCTGAACCTATCGCTGGAGCCTGCACAGCCAGGGACAAGGCTTAGGTATGAACTCAAGTGCATGGTAAGTAACCGGCGCCTAATCTCAACCATACTCACTCGGTGAGGTGGGGGAGGCTGCACCTCCTTCTGTTGATGTGGTTGGAGGCTTGGTGTCTGGCATGGGCAGAGGCACAGGCCTGGCCATCGGTGGTGGCGGTGGTGGCGGCAACATTGGGGTGGGGAGGAATGGGTTGTGCACCTTGCCTTGACTGCTTCCATTGGGCTGAAAGGGTTCAGAGAGAATACATACAAGAAAAAGAATAAACAGATGTCAGCCCATCAGCTGCTTCTGAAAAGGAGAGGTCCCTTAGGTACCTGTCATGCAAATCACTGATATTCAGGCCATTGGAAACACATTGATTGTTAGTTCCCAGCACGCCATGTCCAGAGCACTTGTGTCTACCTGAGTAAACACCTCTCGCTCAGAGCTGTATCAGCTGCTGCTACCACCAACATTCTCATGATTCCTAAAGGCTTGTTTAATATCTCCATGCTTATAGATTGAAGTATTATTTCACCATGTTTGGTTATACAGGTAAAATGATGATCCCTACACATGTATATGAAAATATATAAACGGATATTTCTTCATTTCCTAAAGATGTTTTTATAATACAGTTAATAAATGTATTCAATGAAAGCAGACATTTTCTTGCACATATCATATAGCATTAAGCATAGAAATTTTAATATTTAGCTATCAGAGTTTAGCTTTTATTCTTACTATATATTTTTGCTATATATTGCACTTCTGATCTGACTTATACCAGCAGATGCCAGGGGACTTATACTTCTCTGGCTGCCTTGATGTTAGATCTGCCAAATAGCAGCTTTCTAACAAAAGCAAGGTTCCCTCAGAAGAGAACATGAAACATTTATTTTCAAGGTCTTCAAAATAGCTTTATGAAGAAACTTGTCTAAAGCCCTGTAAAATTTTGATCAAAACGTAAAACAGAGTATTTGACAGCTATATGAGATGATGATGTCATGATTAGTGAAAAACCACACTGGGTATTCAGAAGTCGAAATCGGTGCTTGTGATTGGCTCAGGTTTTCTAGCCTTCCCAAGTGGCTTTCCGTATTGAGTTACAGCTAGTAACAGCCTGTATGTAGACTGCAGCCCCAACCCAAAATTCAGTCAAAGGAGATAACACGGTCCTGGGCTTTTAAGAATAAACTTAAAAATTCTGCAGACAGACCTACTCCTCCATTAACATTCATGATATTTTTAGTATTTTTTCCTCAGATTCTGTCTGGTGATCAGGAAGCTACAGAATCTCACAGCATCCTTGTCTGTGTATTATTTCTGAGTGAACTGAGAATCCATAAGTGAATATTTTAGAATAAGCCAAGCAAATGAATATACAAGCAAAATGGAAAAAAAGGCACCATATTGATTTGTTGTCTAGACAGAAGTGTATCTGTGAACATATCACCAGACATTAGTCAAAGCTGCCCATTCTGTCTCAGATCTGCAGAATCAGGTCTTTCTGCAAGGGAGAAAAACCCATGACAGAGGAATGTGACATAACATCCTAAACCAGGCAATAATAATTATGGCTAATCTGTGGTTTCATGCATAGATATTATAAGAAAAGGAAATCAAATATGGCTTTCTGCTGGTCTTAATTTATTATTATTATTGCCATTGGCCTTGGGATACAGTCGTTCATTGTAAACTATAGCTTTTACATTTGTAATAAAATTTGCGATTTTATAAAATAACTTTTACTATTGGAATGCTATTTCAAATTGTGATTATTTGCTTTATTTGAGTAAAACGAAAACATTCATTTATAGTTATTGAACATGGCTTAGTTTTATATGTAGATAAGTGGAAAAGATAACTACTTGCAGAAATAACAAACTATAGTAAACTTTGCTTCTAGCATCTTGAGTTCAAGTACTGGTCAACTTGATCTAAAGTGTTGGAAGACTATTTTTTTTTAAACATCAACTTGATCTGAAACATCTGTCTCCCTCTGGTCTCTACCTCTCTTTCCTACCCTGAACCATTATTTAAAATTATTTGGTCTTTCTATTTTGTTAACTGTATGATCCTGGGGTTAGAATGCTGGAGGTGGAACTGGGAAGGTTACATGGTTCACGCTCCAGACAATTTATATCCATAAGCTTGACAGTTGCAAATTTAACACAAACACTGCTTTTCAACCCCGGCCAATCCCTCTTATAGCGAGTTCACTTTCCCATAATCTAGAATGAATATGACGTTTACCTGCAGTCAGTCAACATGGACATTACAACATGTCACATGGTCATAAAGGCTCTTGCTATTTTCACACTTGCTTAGCATTTCTAAGGAAATAGGAAGAAAAAATGGTTTTCTTACATTGAGGAACCCCACCTGTCCAGCTTGCTGACCAGCGTCAGGGCAGACAAGTTGGACAAACTCTTTCAGCGTCTCCTGAGGGTGGTAACGGATGGCTGGGTGCGAGAAGTAAGGCCCAGGTTGCTGGATGATGGGTGATGTTGGAAAGTGGAGAGTCGATGGCGTCGCATGTGGACTTGCTGCAAGAAACAAAACAAAACAAAACAGGAATCATCAGAGGGTTGGAGAAAAAGACCTTTCTGCCACAGCTGCACCCCTCAGCCCCCTCTGTTGGTTTCTTCTCCTGGCCCAGTTCAGGGTGCTTCTTGTGGGACAGGATGTAGCACACTGGGCACTTCTGATGGATTTTCTCCTTTAAAGCTCTAAGACAAACATGGAGGTTAGAGGAGGATAGAATTTCAAGTTGCCTCTCCATGTTCAGTGGACGTGAGTTATAAAGGCATTAATAATCCTTGTTGAAGATGAAGATTATTCATTACCTTAAGAGCCTTTTTAATGAAGCAAGCAATAAAAAATGTATTTGGTAGATTAGACCTGATTTAACCGACATTACATTTGACAAATTCTACTTTGCACATATGGATCCCCTTTCATGCTGAGCTCTCCATAGATAATAATTCATTGTTAAAGCTCTTATACTCCTTTCAAGGAAATTTCTAGGGACTAATTCAGGACTAGAGCTTTTTTTCCTGAAGTCTGTAGTAAATGATCACTTAATGAACCCAAGCAATTTGGATGCTGTACTTTACAGTGGAAGGTTCATGTTGCATTTTTCTCTGTTACTCTTTCAAAGCCAAGGCAGCTACAGGCTGAGGAGGCAGGAACATCGTGAAAGTCTGCTGCTCTCCCATAAATCTGATAACAGTCAGAGACGACGACGATGACTCCTTTATATTTGAACCCTGATAATTATCATCGGTACAAGATTACATTAGATAAAAAAGCTTATGTGAGATGCTTAATAATTTTTTTCCAGGAACGCTTTTGTTCTTGAATTGGAAGGACGATGGCCAAGGCCTGCCAGAGGCCAATGGCTGCGTGTAAAGGACTGACAACACCCATCCCAAGTCAAGTCAGGCCAGAATAGACTCCAGACAGGGATCCAGATGGTTTTCCTTTCCCTCCCTTTGTAATTTAAATCCTTAAACTGCAGGGGCTCCTACATAGAGAAACATAGAAGTGCCCACAGTTTTAGGGAATATATCTTTTTGAATACCAAGAATGATGCATAACATTGAAGAGATTCCAAAGTTCAGTATGCTCTGCCTTTCTCTCACCATCCCGTTGCAATGACTGAGATGCCTTCTGATACTGGGGCCTCCTTGGGATTATGGTATTTTTTTTTAACTGATAATGAAAGGGGCTATGGTTTTGTGGGTCAGAGCAATCCCCGTAGATCCTAGCTGCAGGCTGGAGCAGAAGCAGCACTCTAACTCAGGCCTTGAAGATAGTTAGGCAGAATCACTGCTCTCAGGCCACTTGGATTCATTTACTAAAATTCACAGGCTCCCACTATGGGGTCGAGAAACAAAGTTGGGCTAACCTAGGTAAAGTTTTACCCTTAGTCATTTAGCTGAGGACATCACAAACATAATAATTAAAATCAGAATTTTCTAGACTCTTCACTAGCTTTTCTCCTCCCTCCTGTCTTGGTAGACTAGTTTCCTATTCACTTAGTCACTCACTGTGATTGACTCAGAATTGATCCTGGCACTTGATGTATATATTTGGTGATCACAGAAACAAATGGCTGAATAAAGGAATTTAAAAATTAAGAAAACACAAGCATAAAACTTGCCAAGGAAAAAATAAGTTTTTGCTACCTGATGAAAAGCCAGAGAACGTGGACAAAAAAATGGTTATAAATTAAGACTGCATAAAAGGAGGTATACATTTTGGAATTCATTATGGTCTCTGAGTTAAAACTCAGAATCTAAAGAGTTAAGAGTTTCTGGTTTGCTCTTCCCCTGCAAATTGTGCTGCTGGATTTACACAATGAAAGGAATCTTTTTTTCCCCTTTTCTCCCAGCACAGAGTAGTTGTCTTCACTGGTAGCAAGAAACGCTGACCGGAGACCTGTTCCTGATGGAATCCTGTCTAGTTAGCATTGCAGGTGTTATTTCTCAAACAAGAATCAGAATGTACTGAGCTGAACAAAATATTAGACTCAACTGTTGCAGTACATCAAACACAAAGGTGGCCACTCCACTGTCATGAGCTCTGTGAGACTGACCTTGAGGATAAAGTGGCTTTGCCCCATGGTCTCCCAGAAAGTGATGAGTGGCTTTTAGATAAGAAATGGTAGTAGCCACCAAAGGTATGCTGCCCAAGGGAAAACACACTTGAGTAAAGTTTAAGTAGATAAACATGTTAAAGAAACATGATGGAAGAAGTAATTCACCAGTACCATGCATTCTCTTCATTAATTGTTGATAAACACCGTTGAACTTATTTTATTCAAGATGTAAAAGAAAATGATTATCAGTGTAAATTTAGACTTTCATTTCTTTATTACATTTTAGCAACAGCAATGTAATTCATCTCTTCCTTATAGTGCAGAATTCAGTGCAGACTGAAGACTATATGGTGCTTTATAGAATTAATTCTATAATGACTGATTGATTAGGATCAATTAATTCTTAGTTAATTCCAGGAAGTCATCTAGCCTGAGATTCTAAATCAGACATCTGCTGAGTTTGCTTTTGCCGGGCTCTCTGCTTCAAGCCTCTTTTCTCTTGTTTGGGACAGAAAGTCACCAGCTCACTGTAGAGACAAAAGCAAATGATTCTATGCCATGATCTTTAACTTCCTCAGAGAGAACCCTGCTATAGACATCACAAAGATCTGTTGGTTACCTCTGCATCCCTGGTATTTCTCTGGATAATCTTTCTCTTCTACTGGACACTGAGGACCATTAAAAATCCAGAGCTAAGACTGAATCAACGTCTTTTTCTTCTTTTCTCTCTACTTCTTTATTTCTTCCCCTTTCCCTTGGGTTTGATGTTCTTAGTGTACTTAAGTTTTTTATCTAAGTTGTCTCTGATCATTTTAGAAGGAGTCATTGGGGTGAAATCAACCAAACAATTAATTCATTAGATGTTCTTTGAGATGGCTGGTGTAAGCTGTGTTGAGGAGAAAGTACCATTATGAGCTGGCATGATGTTAATGGAATGCATAGAGTGTGATGAGTCCAAATTTTTGATGAGGAGAAACATCTCTGATGGATGTATGTGTGAATAGTTGACACAATAAAAAATTATAGTACATTATGTAAATGCATATTTAGATCCTTTAAAATGTGCATTATTTACGTGAGAGTCAATATAGCTTTTTCTCCAGTGGTTATAGTTTATTGCAGAGCATTCATCTGGATCTGTAGTGATGTTAATACAATACTGTGAATTAAAAGACACTACCAAAATGGCTGCTTTTGGGGTCTAGTGCTCTCAATACTCCAGGCCAGGAGCAACACAGTGTCTGTTGGGAACACTCCAATCTGAGTGGCTCTCACTACTAGTTTAACTGTTAGCTAGCAGCCAACCTGGTTTACAACACAACTTGGGCTTTTCATGGGGATACAAATAGGATGGAGAAGAAGGGAATGGATCCGTGATCATAAACACATTTAGAGACAGGGTTTTCTAAGGGTCCAGTAATCACTTTTGGTCAGGCTGATTGGCTTGGCTCCATCCTCCCCAGACTCCAGAAATTTCTAATTATATAAAATTATCTCTTTTAATTTGAAGGAGAAGGCTAAAAGTTCAACATAACTAGACATAAGTTTAAGTAAAAAAAAAAAAAAGGCTTCCTCTTTTTAAATCAGAGTTGACCAAGACTAGGGAGGAGAAGGCCAAGGTCATTACTGTATAGAGGGACATGTGATAGGGTAGTGATACTTGGTGTCATAGCCTGTTAGTAAGGAGGAGGCCTGTTAGACACATACTTCAGTAGAATGTATGTGACTATAAACTGCATAAACAGGATGGTACTGGGTGGCCAGACCTTGTATCTTTATGCTTTATTAAAATCTCAGGAAGAAAGCCATTTCTTCCCACTATTTCCAAGATCAGCCTTCCAATTCCGAGAACCAGGTGTTGAATCACGTTATTCTATGCAGCCCTCTCACTGACCTGACTGATCTATTCCTCATCTGTGAACCACTATAGATTCTCACAGCTTACATAGAGACATTAGCTCTTGCTTTTTGGTACCAGCCATCAAATCCTAGCCTGTCCTAGGAGAGGATCCATAGAAAAACTGCCCAGAGGTGACACAGTCATAAAATCTACTCTTCCTTCAAGTGTTTCAAGATAGAGGCTTCTTCTCTAAAGGGCATGTCCAAGCCCAGAATCTGCCAAGGGTAATATTCTACACATTAATCATTAGGAGCAACAGGTGAGATTCTGAGTTGTTTCTTCTGCTGGGCTGTCAGGAGGAGCTGCCTCCCATCTGTCTGCAGGATCTAGATGAGCTCTTTGCAGAGAAAGGGTGGCTTTGAGAACTCCTGACTACTCTTGCTTAAAACATTTTTCTTTTTTCTTTTCTTTTCTCTTTCTCTTTTTTCCTTCTTTCCTTCTTTCTTCCTTTCTTTATTTCTTTTTTGTGCCAAGGCAAAGCTCCAAAAGGAGAAGAAGTTATAAGGAAAAAAAATCCTACTTAAAACCAAAAACCCCCCAACAAGGGCAAACGGAAGTTGTATTGTTTGGGTTGTCAACTACTGAGCTTCTTTAGAAATTCTAAACCAACCCTATACAACACCGCTGCAGCCTACCTGAAGCTGAGAAATCTATCCTAATGGCTCACAGCTATAATTGATAAATCATGCATGAATCAGGCCTGCCATTTACGAAAGCTGAGAAGTTTGGAGCTGTGTGATTTATGTTAACAGACACAGGGAGGGGGAACTGGAAGTGCTACTCGGCACTTAGGCTGAGCCTTTTCTAAGTAACAACGCATGTGACTCAAAGCAAGCTAAGACTCTTCATATTTTTCCAAGACTCTCAGTCCATACCTCGAATGTCACCGAGAAGCATGTGAAAGGCACAGGGAAAGCCTCATGTTTCCTGATGCTCTGCAAAACGGCAGCAGTTTTGTATGACTGCTTCAGATGTGGTAACAGTAAGCTACTGCATTGTTTCAAGATGGAGATGTTGAATACGTCTACTCGAATGAAAGCCATCTTTTGACTACAACACTTGAAGATCAGAGGGTTTGTCTCTTTGAAAAACATATCTCTTCTCCAACAAAGAGAGGCTAAATTTGTTTTATATTCTTTATTAATTTTAACTATACAAAACTCTGTGTTTCTCCTGACTCCACAAAGTTGACCTCTGACGTTTGCAGCAGGCTGCATCTCCCATGTGTCCTCGCCCCCCCCCCCCCATATCACACACAAAACCAACCAAGCAACCAAGCAACCAAGCAGTACATCACAGCTTCTGGAGAATAATGTTGTGTGCTTTTCAAAAGCTCTGGGATTTGATCAAAAGCATGAATGGAGACTCCCTGTCTGGAGACCATTGGTCCCCAACCTTCCTAATGCTGTGACATTAGTACAGTTCCTCAGATTGTGGTGAATCCCAACCACAAAGTTATGCTTGTTGTGACTTCATAACTGTACTTTTGCGACTGTTATGAAATTATAATGTAAATATTTGTCATGTAGGATATGTGATATGTGACCCTTGTGAAAGGGTTGGCCAATCCCCATAGCAGTTAAGACTCACAGGTTGCAGAATGCTGGAGGAATGGATGTTTTGAGGGTCTGTGGCAATATCCTACTCTATGCTGCAGAAATGGCTATATGCATGCATCTAGCAAAATGGTAAAACTATGGTCAATAAAATCTTATTTCAAAATATAGGCCAAGCCTGGGTTTGACCTGGTATAGACCCAGTAGTTCTATTCCTTCTCACACCCTCTCAGCTCTGCTGGGAACCTGTCAGTCATTGTTCTTTTTGTCTCTTGTTTACAAGCCATTGTGAGGCCTGTATCTACTGATGCTCTCAAGGCTATCAAAATGGCTTCCATGCCTCCACAAACCTCTTCACCTTCCATGCCTCTTCCTTACCATTATTTAGCATGCCTTGTCCTGAGCTAGCTACTCCCATCTATGCCATCCCAAGCATGTTCGTCAGAATAGTGATTACAGCATGGATAAGACCTATGAGTCTTAGAATAATAGAAATGAGTGTTTGAGGCCTATGCAGTTTGTGCCCCAGCACCCCGAGGAAGGGCAGGAAGAGAATGAAGAAAGGACAGACACACAGACACATGTACAGGAAATCTGGGACCAGTTACTGCCACAGCCCAGAACTTCAGCATGTTTATTAAGTACAGCACTTGGGGGGGGGCGGTTAGCTAATCTCAGAAGGAGGTCTCTGTATGGCAGCGGTCTCCAGCTGTAAACATCTGGAGGAAGAAGCTGAGCTTGCCAGTCTTTGCACCCAAAGACCAGTTTTTCATAAACAGACTTGAGAGGGAAGCTGTACCATTCCACACGACGATCCACACACAGCATCTTGTAATGTTGCTATTGTTTTTTGCTACTGTAGTTTTTTGCTACTGTCTTATTGCATTACAGGAGAGGATGCTGGCAGGCAAGTAAGAAACTGGAATTTATTGCCATGTCGTCAGATCAGTTGGGGCGGTACAGACTATCATACACAGGGTGTGGGGGGCGGTGGCAGGGGGTGGAGCAAAAAGTGCCTTTCTCTGCCTGTCTCCACAGCAGTGTGTGGATCCTCAAAGACGATCAGCATGGGTGTGGCATAAGGGTCTTGGAACTAATTTTGCAAACAACCAAATAGAAATACAATATTAGCAGTGGCGATGCCTTTGATCTTAGAGACAAATAACTATTTTCAGAAACCTGAAAAGTTTCTTTTCTGAACAAAAGTCTTTCCTACTTTTGCCTAAAACTCAGGTTGTGAGACAGCCTAGATGTTTAGAACTATGTGACCCTCTTGCTGTAGACACTTTTCTACTTAGAACTCAAAACTTGGGTGTTAATTCTGACTGTTCACCATGTAGACACATCTGTCACTCCTACTGCCTTCTGACCTATCCAGATTCTAGGCATGCCTACTAACATGGGCACGTGGAAACCTTCAACACTCTCGTGAAGGGCCCTGAGGGCTGGTTAGACAGTTAACACAGACTTACTACAAAAGAGGGCTTTTCTATGACCAAGGGCATAATTGGGAAAGTTTTCTATTTAGACACCTAAATGTTAAGCTTCTGCTGCTCCGTAGCTTACAAGGATGTACAAAGTCCCTCTCCCATGGTTCTCTCATTTCAAAACAGAACTTGAATAAAATACCCACTGAGGCCCATACACTTTAAATTTGGGTGTGTCTATGGAATTCAGTATCAATAATTATGTTTATAAATAACTTAGTACAATTGACTCATAGTAATAAAATTAAAATCTAGAAGACTGGAAAACAAAAGAGTACGAGCCATTTAAAAGAACCTATTTTAAAAATAAGCTACAGGGAACATCTGGATTCTTGGCTAGCCTATCCAGGGTTTTATAGACATGGAGTATTCTGGGTTGAGGTTTGACATAGAGCCTCAGCCTTTATCCTGACAGGGTTTCTGAATTGACCATATTCCCACACTAATTGTATAAGCTACCATGGTGGCTGATGTGAAATGTGTTCAAACAGTGCCCAACAGCTGTGGCTATCACAGATACGAAGAGTGATAATTTAATAGGCAAAGTTGACAGGAATCCAGCTCTATGAAGGGAACTTAGACTTCTATGTAATATGCAAGTGAGACTATGGGACAAGAAATGAAGAATGACAAACACATCAAAACAATCTGAGGGGAAAAAACCCTTCCCAACACAGACGGGCTGATTGTGTGGTTAACAGGAGCAGGTGGGAATATGGTGAGGGGCTGAAAGATCCCTGGAGTGGCAGACTGAGTGTTGTAAGAAAGCTTTAGCAACCATATCTGTGCAGAAGCTATGGCTGCATGGATGACAGGTGCTGGGGCTTGTGATGTTTGCAAGTCTTTATCTCCATTAAATATGCAGCAAGTAAATCGTGTCAATGAAAAGCGAGCAAAATCCTTGTGCTAGTTGGTGTTTTTGTCAATTGGCTACAAGCTAGATTCATCTGGGAAGAATGCACCTCAATTGAGAAGATGTCTCCATTGTATTAGCCTGTGGGTAACACTGTGGGACATCTTCTTGATGAATGATTGATATGGGAGGGTCCAACCCACTGTGAGCTGTGCCCCCTATAAGCAGTCCTGGGGTGTCTAAGAATGCAGGCTGAGGCAGTCAGGGGAGCAAGCAGTAAACAGAAGTCCTCCACAGTCTCTGCTTTAGCTCCTGTCTTCAGGTTCCTGCTCTGATCACACAATTGTGGATTTTAAGCTCTAAGGTGAAATAAACCCTTTCCTCTCCAAGTTTCTTTTGGTAAGGGTGTTTTATCACAGCAATAGGAAGACAATAAGATAGTCCTGCAATTGCAAAACCAAAAGATAATTTTTAGCAGTTGTCTTTGCCAAACATCAGGTTGACAACATTTTAAGATTGTGCTGTTGAATGTGATCGCTAAAGGTTACTTCTGAATGCCCTGCTGAATTTGAAGTCTCTTTAGTCATCCTGAAGAATGAGAGTCTTTCTGATATTAGTGAATTTTCCTCAAGAGGAAGAAGTGTTAGTTCAGCATGTAATGTCTGGTAACATCAGCTCTAGTATCCACTGTGCTGGGCCAGCCTCCCCTGAGCTTCCTTTCCTTTGGTGGATAGGATATGCCCTGTTCTGTGTGGGTTATAGAAAGCAACTGCTGTGGCTTAAAACTGCACAGAGCTCTGGATAATCTGCAAAAAGCTACTTAAACTTTTGAAACTGGCACACTTCTTTTTATAAGTGTATAGTAGTCTAAAAAGAAGACTGTTCTGAGAGTAAGAATGAATATATAGAGGTACTTAGCCCACACATTCAACAAACATAATGAAAATCTACTACGCATATCGCTAAACAGTTTGTGAGATAGACTTGGGATATTTATTTGTCCTCCAGATATCTCTGGAAATCAGATATACAGTAGCATTAGGAAACTGAGACTCAGGAGTTGAACTGTTTACAAATGAAGCTTCACATATGTCGTGGTTTGAATGAGAAGCATCCTCCACAGGGTCATGTATTTGAACACCTCATCTCCAGTTGGTGGATTGTCTTAGAAGGTTATAGAACCATAGGAGGTATAGCCTTGCTGGAGAAAGCACTTCACTGGGGGAAGACTTTGAGGGTTTATATCCTTATATCATTCTCTAGTTTCTGTGTGTATGAAAATGTCACCAGCTAGCGCTCCTGCCGTGTCTTCCCCTTCATGATGGACTCTATCCCTCTTGGAGCAAGAATAAACCCTTTCTTACTGAAGCTGCTTTTGCTTCTGGTATTTTTTTTTCACAGCAACAGGCAAGGTAACTAATACAAGGTTCAGAGAACTGATGATGGCTTTCTCAGCTTGCGTTTTGCCTGTGCTCTGCAAGTGCTGGTGCAGATCCGAGTCGTGGGCTGGTGAGCATCGCTACCCGCTGGCCAGCTCTCCAAGCAGCTCAGCTCCCGTCTCTCCCTCCGTAATACACAGGTCTGGGTTTCTGCCCACCTTGCTGTCCTTATTCTTTCGTCAGTAAGTGGAGGGCTAACATTTCTTCAGAGAGCTCTTCTTCCTCAGCCTCAGGTTATGTGATTAACAACCCCGATACCTGTTTCTATTTCTATAGACGGCAGGCTACACAATGAGATATCCTGTTATCTTTCAGTCATAAAGGATGTCTAAAAGGTGAGTGAATGATCCTGATTGGGCCAGTCAGAGCCTTAGGCATCTGGTGTGTAGGTGCTTTTCTGGATGTGTTGTAGAGAAGCCATTCTTTTCCCTTTTGGATTGTCAAGGTAGTGGAAATTAAGTGTGGAGTTGTTCCCACTTTGTGTGCTACAACATGAGGAGACATAGCTTGTGAATGGGGCTCATAATGAGAGGGATGGGGTGGGGGGAGTTATGATCTGTGGACTTGATATGTATCCACTCACAGCCACTCTCCTAGATTTTTCAATTGCTAAACCTAACTTATTCTCTTTCATGGCTAGTCAATGGTAGGGTGGTTAAGCAATTTGGTTGGAATTCTCAGAAAGTCTTTATTAACACAGTTCACAGTCTAATACTTAACTATAATCAGCTTTTATTATAGTGCTCAGGAATCTGGGGGTTTAGTGACATTCTAGTGACATTCCCTAAGAATTTCAAGGTTTTTTAACTATGTCAACAGAGGGTACCCAGGGAACCTGATAATTGTAACCTAAAATCACCAACTGCTCAAATGGTGCTGGTGCTGTCCTCTGGTTCTTTATCACCTCCTCATTAATGATGTCTGTTCTTCTAGGTAGACTGTCAGGGATGGCCTTTTGAGCTTGATCATTTGGGACTCTATTGTTAGTGGCAGACAAAGGCTCAACTATTATTTGCTGAATTGACTCTGTAAGCAGCAGACCCCAATTAGCAAAGATTCTTCCCCCTTTAGTGAGAGCTATAGATAAAGAAGGCTCCTCTAGGTGAAGTCTCCAAAATCAAGGGATGGGCTACCAGCCCTACTGTGGAGTCGTCCACTCTTCCACACAAGAGTGGGGGCAGGGTGTGTGGCAGAGGGAACCTGGGTCTGCTCACTTCCCCAAGACCATTTTTCATTTCTAGCGTGTTCTAGGTTACTTCTAGATCATCAAGAGTAGACAGCAAGTCAGGGTGTGAGATCATTTCAAGAATAAAAACACAAAGAGAGCAAAGGAGGTTCTCAGGGCAAAGAGGAGTCTGGGAAAAAAATGCCACTTACGGGACACACAGTGAATTCCAAGTCCCTCCTTTCACAGGACAGGGCAATTCACTCTCCTCACACCAATGCTCTCCAATTATGTAAAAGTAGGAAAACAAAGGCCCACTGAGGACAGATGACTTCCACAGGCTTAAACAGAGCCCACGTGTCCGGGAAGAAGTTGAATTCTTTTGTGGCCGACTCCACTGCCAGGCACAGCTCCTTGCTTCATTCCCTGCTTCTGTTTAAATTACTTTTTCGGAGGTCAAATGGTTTATTTTCTGTTCCAGGCCTCTTATTATTGAAGGAGAACCATGCAGTTCTGACGTTCTCACATGTGCTTTTCACATAATAAAACAAGTTTGGGGGAGATGCAGAGAAACAACTGATATAAAGAAATGGCAAGTGACGAATGTAAATTTTCTGTGGAACTATAACTTTAAAAAGCATGTGAGTACCTGTGGGTGATTAAACGCACCAGCACTTTCAACACAAAGGACCCAGGCCGGAAGAGTGACTCTCAGTGTCCTTCCAGCCATTTGGACAGGACAGCACAGCTCTCCAGAGTGTGTTCCCTTGCTCCATGCCTGATAGGCTGGACTACTTTAAATACTTCAGAAGCTCAGCTCCAGGCGATGCAATACACTTAACTTGAACATGATTTATGCTTCTGTCAATAGGGGAGCCTCAAACCTGCACTGATGCCTAAATGTGAGCTTTATATTTGAAACAGCAGTTGGAGGAAGGCAGAGAAAGGGAATGAATGAGGGAGAGAGAGACAATTTCACATAAAGTGAAGTTACACGTTTGACTTCAAATTTTTGGTTTTGTGCTGAAAAAAAAAAACCCTAGAAATGATTCTTAAGCATGGGATCAATGTAAGATTAGGCTAAATGAGAAAGAGCGAGCTGCCCAGGGGCTTATTTGATTATAAAGCCAGTTACAGTTGATGTATCTGGTATCAGTGAGGAGGCTTGGCCATGGCTACCTCTTACATGTAGACGTGGCTCCCTCCGTGAATCCCTCTTTCTTTCTCCTTCGGTCGCACAACTGTGCCAGAGGCATGTGTGGAGGTGGCTTCCTTTGTTGGGATGAGTGTGGATGTGGGGGTCCACTAAGCTAATCACCCCATTTCTCCTTAGTGCTCCCTCCAGGGGCTTTGTGCCTCTTGAAAAGCTTAAGGAGCTGAGAGGTCCCGTTCTAACCTGTCCTCCCTGGACAGCATATTAACATGATCCTACTACAGAGGAGCTCTCTTTAAAGATTCCTGCAGGATGACAAATTAACCCAGCAGGGTGTCCCACACATCTATCTTCATACAAATTATTAGTGTAATAGAGCTTTGAGTTATGCATTTATCTGGTAATTATTGAACAGTTACACAAAACCAAGCTGAGTGCCCCGGCCCTTTATGAGCCTCTCTCGGTGGGTGGCCTTACAGTTAATTTCGGATGGTTCTCCACTCTGCAGCTCACTTGCAGACAAATTAGCTAAACAGCCTTCTCCTTTAAATATTTTCCATGTCACAGTGAAACTCTTTACAATACAATAAAGGTACAGTTTTAATTACACGCTTCCTGACTTTTGTTTAGCTGTAGTTTTAAAACATTTGCTGGCTCTGGTTTTTCCTTTGGCTGGGCAGTAATAGCTGCTTGTAAGTATCTGGCTAATGAATTTAATAATTTCCTGAACTGATCCTTTAGGAGCCTTTGCTAGAATGCTGCATTTCCTCTCTGTTGTCCTGTAACTTCCAGGCCCCGGGACGAGGTTTCCCTGTGAGGCCGGGCACTGCATGTGTGCTCACTTTGTGTCCCCAGACCTTTCTTGTCTTGTCCATGCTCCAAAGTGGAGCTCGTTATGTCAGTGAGGCCCGGCTTCGCAAAGCAACTGGAGTAATGCCTCCTGGAGAAGGGCGATGTCATGTTTTCCCAGATGACAAACTCTGATAATAAATAAGCGCCGTGCGTCTGTCTGCTGGCAAGGGATGTCGGCACCGTGTTTGCAACAGGTACTTAATTACTTCTCATTTTCTTGAGATGATTCAATTGCACGAACCCAGGAGAAACAAATTAGATTCAGCTGAGCATCAGCTAACTGGTCCACGGCTAAGTTCACGAAGCTTTCCTAAACAGCCAAGAAGTTTGCAGATGACAGGGGAAGGCCTGAGAAACTACCCCTTGGGAGCCTGTGCCAATGGCGCAGGGTCATAGATACAGTGATGGGGCCTCAGGGTATGTCTCTCCTTTGAGCTTGTCAGTGGATGGAAACAGTACTACAGGCAAATATGTGTCTTTTTAAAGGGACCCAAAATTTTGAGCTAACTTTTCCTAATACGTAGTAAGGTAGAAACTTTTTTTTTTTTTAAATTTGCAGTGGTGTTTTGCTTGCATGTATTCTGTGTGAGGGTGTCAGATCTCCTGGAACTGGAGTGACAGAGAGTTATGACCTGCCATGTGGGTGCTTGGAACTGAACAGGAATCCTCTGGAAGAACAATCATGTTCTTAATTTCTGAACTACCTTTCCAGTTCCAAGGTAGAAATTCTAAATTGAAACCAAATAGATACAAATATTGAATACCTGCACACTCTAGGCACTTCTATAAATGCTTCAAAATACATGTTGCTGAACATTATTAATAAATTATCATCATCATCATCATCATCATTATTATATTATCAAACAGGGTAGGAAGGACTTCCCATTAGTTCCCATACTTTCCATTTCAATCACATGTATGCATTCATTCATTTATTTGAGGAATATTTATTGAGTGCTCCTGTGCAAGTCATGAGGTGGAAGGTTTCGGGGATGAGCAGAAAAAGACATGGTAGCTGCCATTTAGAAACCTCTGCCTTCATTTTAATTTCTCCTTCCCTGTCTAAGCCTTCTTACTGTCTGTGCATGGCACAAACCCATACTCCTCCAACTCTTCATGGTGACCTTGATTTCTAGGAAGATGGTCATCATGCTCATAATTCTCTGCAGTGTATTTTTCTTGGCCAAACTGGGAAATATAGTTTAGATACTCAGATGTTTCATCACAAAGCAGGAGAATCATGGACTTAGAAATCTTTTAGAGCATGTAAAATTTTGAACACCTCCCCAAACAGAGACTAGCATGACTCGTAGAAAACTACACAACAAATCTTTGGTTTGTGTGACTATTATTTTGGTATATGTTATGAATATTTTCAGAATCATTTGGCATATAAACTACTCTCTCTCTCTCTCTCTCTCTCACACACACACACACACACACACACACACACACACGCACGCACACACACATGCGCATGCACGCACGCGTGCACGCACGCACACGCACACACACACACACACACACACACACACACACACACACACACACACAGATGTAGCGGTTTAGCCACACCTGCAATCACTTCATTTTAATTTCATAGTACCTAGTTGTCTAACAAAATTATTTGTTTTGTTTCGGTTGCTCTCTATTTTGCATACTGATAAACAGATGGCAAAAGGTTTGAGATGGGGTTAAGCATCGTGCTTGTTTGTACTCTGACAATGCCAAATGCCATGGTATTTCCCCATGAGGATGCCCTTCTTTGTCTTGCTTGGCATCTGGTGTCTCTCCTAGCCCAGTGTAGGTCAAGTCTGTTTTCTGAAATGCTTGGCACTGTGCGTTTCTGAGTTTGGGTTTTATTTTAGATTTGAGAATCTCTGTATATACTCACCAATGAAACAGTCCTATCCCAAGAGTGTGAAATTCAAAATGGACCACATATTGAGCACCAATGTCATACCCAGGCTGCATCTCATCTGGTGCTTACAAGCCCATACTTTGAGCATTTTTGATTTTAGCCTTTCAGATTAGGGTTGATCAGATCACCACACAACTGCTGGCTCTTCTCCCTCAGCTGCCAAGCGGGAAGTACTCTGGGGATCGGAACCGGGCTTCACTTGCTCCCTCTATTCAGTAACCTAAGAGTACCTTGCTTGTTGTGAGCACTTGGTAAACATTTGTGGGAAAAATTAATGGGTCACCAGATGGTAACAGGAGTTTTCAAGTTAATTTCAGAATGGCTGAAAAAATGTTTGGAGTGACTTTTGCCTCACAGGAACCATGCCTTTGCTAGAAGCAAGGGACCAGAGGCTATGGCTAATAAAGAAAGAAGATACATGAGTTGTTAAGTTTAGCTATATGACAACTCAGTGTGATAACACAGGCTACGAATAATTATCAAAATAGCTAAATGGCCACATCATGTCCTGAACTAATTAAGTGAGAGGACAAACTAAAGGTTTAATTGGAGGTGGCTTTCTCGACCCTCAAGTGGCAGAGTAAAGGTTAGGAACAGGAAACTAAACAAGAAGAATCCTGGTCTTGGCTCTGGCCAGCTCAGATTGCTATCTGTAAGTCATACCAAGTTCAGAAGGAACTGCTTGTTAATATATTACTCCATTATCTACTAATTCATACAACCCCAATATTTATACATATTGATGATTAAATTCAGCTAAAAATCGACATCTATACCTTGGACCCTCCCTTGTAGCTAGAGCCAATCATACAGTATAGTTCTGACCATGTGACCATACAAAAGGTAACAGTTGGCTGGTGAGATGTTTCAATGGCTAAAGGCTCTTGCTGCCACGCCTGAAGACCCTAATTTAATTTTTGAGGCCAATGTTATAGAAGGAGAAACTTCTGCAATGCATCTTCTAACAATTACGTACATGGCATATCATAATATGCCCATGGATCCACAGTAAATAAATGTGAAAAGAAACGAATTATAAATGGTTATGAGCTGGTATCTCATAATCTCCTTTCTTTTAGCTGAATGGAAGGCAGGAGGAGTGTGGTAGTCATAAGAGAAGAAGTACCTTCTGACTCCTGACTTTGCTAGTCTGTTCTGAGTTAGTATAACAAAATATCTAAGGTTGTGTGCTTGAAGAGATGCTTATATGCCTAGGTTCTGGTGACTGGTGACTGCCATGCAGGTGAAGGTCCCCTGGCTCTGTCATAACATGACAGAGAAGCTGAGAGAGAAGTGGTCATGTACAGAAGTGTCCCATGTATAAGCAAGAGAAGAAGAAACCAGTGAGGAATCAGGCCCAAGCTTCTTCTAACAACCCACTGTCAGGAATGAATCTATTCCTACCAATTAGACCTTGACCTTTCTCAGGAGACAACATTAGTTTATTCTTGAAGGAGTTTCTGACATAATTACCTTGCACTAGACTTCATCTCTTAAATGTACCAGGACCCACACACAGCAACACTAGGGACAAAAGTTCCACCACATGGAACTTTAGGGAATCAACCATATCCAAATCATAGAGAAGACTTTTTACTCCTTGATACTATTTGGTGTCATGATAGCACAGAATTGTACTAAGAGTTAGATTTTGTTTGTTTTTTGACCAGGGATTCAACCTCGGCCATCCTGCCTTGCTCATGGGAGACTTGCAGCACACTTTTGAGCTATAGCCATGACCATTTTTTTTAAATTTATTTTTAAATTTTACAGTATGATCTCACTAAATTACTCAGGCTGGCCTTAAAGAGATTCTATAGTCTAATGAGCTTTGAAGATTCTCCTCCCTCAGTCTCTTGCTGCATTATAGGCCTGTATCATCAAGGCTGGCTTATAATTTTCTTGTCGTGACTTAATGGTATTTTTCTGATACCTGTAGACACATTGTTAGGTTATATTGAGATACATCAGGTCAGATGACTCCTAGAGTCCAGTCCTTTGCATTTGGCCTCCCAACCTGTGACTGAAGCCACCCTTTATGAATCTCTAGAGCACAGTTGCTTTCCTTAGTGTGAAGTATTAAAGTGTCATTTCTCATTATTTTTGAAAACACAAGGCTTTAGGCAGAAAGACAAGCTTCAAGAACTCTCATATTTTTAAGAAACTTTAAAATATCACAGATGATTACTGCAAATAATTCTTAAACGGAGTCAGACAAAGGTTGGAACAATGGATCAGCTGGTGAAGGCTCCTGCTGTCCAGCCTGATGACCTGGGCTTAATGTCTGGATCCCAGATTGTGAAAGGAGAGAACTGAACCCTGGAAGTCACCCTCTGACCTATATACCCATAGATATACACACACAGGCACACACACTTACACATGCACACATGCACAAAATAAATAAATATAAAAAATAGTGAGAGAAACTCTTGAGGGTTTCTTAACCTGTGTGTTGCATCTGCATGTGAAGTCATATAGCTCAATGCGGGGGTTATGCAAAATTTGGCAGTGCTAAAAGGTCTGCATAAGCAAAAACTAACTCAAAATCAAATAGGCAACAAACCCAAGGTGTTTCTGTAGTGTTCACCTGGGTCAAGCACGTGACTCTACCACAGTCTTGGTTCTGAGTGCACCTGTGACTGCCACTTCACATGGCAGCCACACCATACAGATGTGAATGCCACCTGCGACACCTCAGTTTAGAGCTGAGACTCTTGAATGCCGTGAATTGAAATGTTTTTTACACCCAAAGTCTTCTGCTCTTTCAGAAGCAAAATGGTTTGATTGTGGGAGTCAAAGAATGTTTTTCTATCAACGTTTCTCAGTATGTAGGAATCACATTAATAAATATTTGAATTACATTGAGATATTTGGTTTTAAAAGTTGCTGTTTGAGTTTCTGACTTGAGTTATAAAAAAAGTAATTTATTGACTTCTGGCTTTAAGTTAGGACAAATTTCCTAACAATTTGTGGAATGACATTAAATATGTGTGTTATATATATATGTGTGTGTGTGTGTTTATATATACATGTATATGTATGTGAAAGAGAGAGAGTGTGAGGTGGCATTCTTTGCAGTAACAAATTAAAATACTGATTCACTCTAAAAATAATGAAGATGCTTATACCTTACAGAATCAAATACTCCACCAAAATTTAATTCTATGTGGAAAATTAATAAACATATCCTTCTTATTTATAAAAATTTTGTTTTGGTTTTATATATATGTACATATGTATATATGTTTATATATATATATATATATATATATATATATATATATATATATATATATATATATATATATATATACTGGGCATATATATATATATATGCCCAGTAAATATAACAGTGAACAAAGACAAAAATGGATTCATTGAAATTTAATAACTTTCCTTGTTCCAGGTTATTCCAGTACAATTTAACCCCATACTTGATTCTAACTAAACAAAGAAACAGGTGTCAAGGTATTAGTCCCAGGGTATGGGCGGTCCAACTGAGGCCACAAGGTTAAGCAATATATATCAAAGCCACAAAGAAAGCCACTGTCAGAGAGGAGATTAGACTTAGGAAACTACATGCCTCTCCCTTTACACCCACACAGCGAAGTGGTCCGAAGAGCATTAACTAAAACCAGCCCTAGCATCTGGGACCAAAGCCTTGCTTAGACCATCGCACACAGTTTTCCTTGGATGACAGGCTGTGGTTTTTCACTAGCTTCACTGCTTCTTATGAAGCATGTGAAACTGTTTATATATGTGCCCGCTGCTTCTCCTGGAGCACTGAGAAGCCATTAGAGAGTGTGTGAGGATGGGGTTAAGGGGTTAAGTTCTTTTGAGTGTGTATTTACATGAACTTTAGCTACTTTTAATTTATTCATTATGTTAAAGCCCACTAGGTGAGGGAAAAAGATGTAAAATATATGAGAGATGCTTGTCTCTGGATATCTTATTTCAGGAGGGGACCAGACTTGAACATTAACTAAGAATGGAACCAAAGGCAGAAGATGTGCTGGCATGTAAAGCTGTGGGAAGCTATGGATGGGGAGGAGATGCAGGGAGGGTGCAGCTAGGGCAGCTTTGTGTCCAAAAGAAGCACAAGTTGAGTACCCATAATCTACAAGCAGCAATGCTGAAATGTGCAAAGCTCTAGACTTTTTGGACACTAACAGGATACAAGTTCATTAAAGTATACCTTACCACATGTGCTAAAATACAATATAAAATTGGCTGTAGGTTGTGCATATAAGACACACACACAATATATATATGTTCGTGTGTATGCATATATATTGTGTGTACATTATATAATATATAATATATAGCATATAATATATTATATATCATATGCTATAATATATGTTATATGTATATTGTATGTGTGTATAGAACATGAATGAATCTTGATGCCATCCCCAAGATATTGCATGATACATGTGCAAATGTTTGCAAATCCTAATTCCAAACACTTATGGTCTTGAGCATTCTGGATGAGAGATACTGTGTGTATGTGAGCTAGGCTTGGGGATGGGTAAGATGCTGATAGGGTGAAGGCTGTAGGGATAGCATGAGACTGTTTTTTAAAACCTGGATGAAAGAATATTGTCCTACTGTGTACACAGTCTATTTCCAGATACTGTTCAAATGACAACAGACATATGACAGCATTCTCCTCTGACAGTAGAGTTTTTCCTAGGTGGAGAATTTCAGAACAGTAAACCAAGCACCAGAACCACACAGTAGGCATAAATGGTAGCACAGATTCGAACTCTGGCACATTTGACCCTCTAGTTTCGGTGCTTAACTACTTCTGTAGTCAGAAGGCCTTTGTCCCCTCAAAATGCATATGTTGACATCTTAATTCCAATGAGATAGTATTGGAGGTGGGCCATTCAATTAAAGGCAAAAGGTTTCTATGGTCTGAAGAGAAACTTCAGTAGAAGGTAGAGCCTTAAGAGTCAATTAGATCAAGGTGTAACCCTCACAGATGGGAGTAGCTGGATACCTCATAATGGAAGCCATCGAGTTGCTTAGCCCCTCTAAACAGTGAGAAGCCAAAATCTATAAGCCAGTGTGTGAACCTTAGCCAGACACCAAGTTGTCCATCAGCTTGACTTCCAACCTCCAGCATTAGGAAGAATCACATTCGTGCTGTATATCGGGTACTCAGGTATTATATTGTGTAGCTGAGATATCTCAAGACCATTATGATACTGTGTCTCCCTATCAAGGTCCAATTTTTCTGCCTTTACTTTGCAGTCTTTACACAGAAAGGTTTTCCTTGTAGATGAGACTTACTAATAAGTTTAGTCTTGCAGTTGAAAATAGAGCCATCTTTTGGTTGGGCAAAGTGACCTTGCTTTACTCTAGCTTTGTTAAGAGATCAGGCTTCTGGCCTGAGCCTGAGATGTCTCACATCCACTAACTGCTACTTGTCATGGGAGTTTTAGGGAAGGCAGCACAAGTCTTGCAAGTCTGGTGTCAGTATACCATGTGACTCTGGCAGGAAGTTATTGCATATACTGGAAGCGACATTCTTCTGCTCTTGGAACCTGACAAGAACATACATGGCTGGAGTTTACTGTGTCTGGCAGCGGTAACTGCAGAAGCACAGGTATCTGAGGATGGCCTCACATTCACATGCTGCTTCATGTTAGTCTACTGCCTGCTTCATGAGGCCGTTCACTCCTCAAACTTGGCCTCATCTTGCAATGCTAGCCTTTGTCTCAGATGGGTGTTGTTGTAAGCATGAGCTTTCCAAATGGTTCAGAGGGGAATGGGAGGGATTACAGAGCCCACAGTGACTGCTCCATCTACCTTAAGGGACAGCATCTCAATTTAAAAATGTCTTAACCAACAAATGCCCTAGTTTGCCTGTCTTACCTCTTAGCATAAAGATTCTTAGCCCAGAGATACAACTGAAGGATATCATTACCCTACTCCAAGGCCTATGTCAGACCTCTAATGGGGTAGGAGGGGCTTAGTGAGGATGGTTACACGAGCAAACTTCCCAGAAAGGAGAACCAAGGATGCTGGGACTCGTCTTGAATTCTGAAAACAAGGAATCTTTGGTATTCCACAATTCTTAAACTAGGTTTCTAATTTTTCCTCATATATATTTTATGAATATCAATGTGAGCAGGATATGTCAAGGCCCATGTGTCATGTGCTAAGGAAGTCTTCTCTGCCCCAATGCTGTGTGGGCTATTTTAGCCAAAGTGATTAGTCATCAGGCACTTGGGGTAAGTATTAGGTTGCTACAGCATTTCACAGAAACACAGCTTGAGGCCAAGACACACAGTAGGCACTGTTGGTTTCTTTTGAATAAGGAATAATACAGGTATATTGTTTATGCCCTTTAGAGTTTCCAAAAATGAGTTTGAGAGGAAAGGTTCCTTCTCTGATCGTATGGCCCCCCTTGCATTGGCAAGGACAATGTAAAATCAGAAGGCATACAGGGATGTAGCCGGAACCTCCCCGGCCTTCCTGGCTGCTGCCACACTGTTCTTCCCCAGATCCACTACCCTGTTATACTCTGGGTTTTCCTTTGTTTGGAATAGCTGCCATGCAGAGATTCAACTTCAGTGCTATTCATTCTTTCAAGTTCTTTGTTTGATACAAAGGGATAGCAGCCTCCTACACACCAGCTTTTCTTAAAGCTCATCTTCTTTCTCCTGTTCTGTTCTACAAGGGCAGGAAACACTGGCCCCAGTGTCTACACAGACATGTACCCAGTGAATCTTTAATGAACAAATGAAGGAAATTCTGCATCCTCCTCCTCCTCTGACATTCATGTAGCATTTGAATATGTTAAACTGACCATAAAAACGACATATAAAATACATATCTTCCCTGTACCATAAATATTCTGACTTAAAATGGTTTCATACCTCTCATTTCCTGCTATAGTTTAGATGCTCAACACATGTTAATGGTAAGAGGATGTAATACTAACTAGTTTAATGACTTACTCAGATGGGAATTCTCATTTCTATATATAATGTATAATATGTGTATACAATATATGCATATATGCACATATGTATGTATATATGGTAAGCATCTGTGGTTATACCATAGGTGCACACGTGGAAAAGTCAGGGATCCTGATGAGAACATTATATCAATGACCATAGTATCTCTAAGGATGAAGCAGTTGAGTTTCTTGACATAGAAATTGCTTCCCATGGCATAGTACTTTTCTTTTCTTTTTTCTTTTCTTTCCTTTTTTTTTTTTTTTTTTTTTTGAGACAGGGTTTCTCTGTATAGCCCTGGCTATTCTGGACTCACTCTGTAGACCAGGCTGGCCTCGAACTCAGAAATCCACCTGCCTTCCAGAGTGCTGGGATTATAGGCGTGCGCCACCACTGCCCGGCTAGCACTTTTTTTTTTTTAAATGAGAGTTTTCATATGTGCATTATATATCCCTCTCAATATTTTCTTTCTTGGGACTATTACAGTACTCATAAATGGATTCAGTGTGCCTAACATGAGTTAATGCAAGAAAAATTAGTTTTCCCAGGTATATGTCAAAGTAGACATCAGACTGTAACTTTCCAGGGTGTTTTTTGAGGTCAGCTGATAGATAATGGACCTAAAGGGCAATCTGATGGAGGGGGGTGAATATGGCCACAGCCAGTCATATTCCTACTGTGGGAATTTTATAAATAAATACATATTTTAATCTTGCAATAGGATCAAGTTAAGTGATTTGCTGACATCCTTTTGGGGTTTAAGGCTTGTCTTTAATGTGAATTACAAATTCTATTTCTTGTGGACACATTTTAATAATATACTTTAAAGCACACGAGACTGAGGTAAGGAAAACACTGCAATGAAAACCAGACAAACTATCTACCACTTCAAAAGGAGGGAATGAAGACGACTCGTCAGCACCCTCATGCAAACAACCTCAACACAGAACGCCGCACATCTGTAGATTCAGTAAGGATAGGAGGGCAGTAAGCATTTGTCACTTGGAAAATAGGTAACTGACCACATGGAAAAAGCACTCACTGGACACTTACACACGAGGCATGCACACATACAGCTTGAGGGCACATTTGATTTTGGCCTACTGCCTCTCAAACAAAGAAGGCTTGTGTCTTTTAACTTTAGAGCAATAGATTGGATGCCAAAAACTCTTTGGTCCCTAAAATTCTAAGACTATCCTGAAATATAAGAATTAGATCACTTACTGCCTCAGAATAGTTAGAGGGGAGTCCTCACTCTCTCCCCACGTTGAAACTTTGATTTCAAGACCCTATGGATCTCTGGGGAAGCAACTCACCTCTGGGTCCTGTAATGACAGGTCGGTGATGCTGTGTGAATGCTGTTCCCAGGGAGGAGGTCTGCGAAGGGGAGGGGCTGCTGAAACCAGACTTCTCAGACTTCTTCAGTGTGGTTGGAGATGGCATGCCTGGCAAGAAGGGTTGATTGTTGAGGCAACTTTAATCTATAGAGCAACAATTTGTGTGACCAAAAAAGACAACACTTAGAGAGTGGGGGTAAAAAAAAAAAAGAAATAAAATGGAATCATCTGTAAATGCAAATTTGTATTAAATTGCTTTGAATTTGTCACAGGAACAAATCAGTAACAGAATGGTTCCCCTTTTAGGCGGTTCTGTAAGCTATTTTAATTTATTGTTTTAAATCATAGTCCATTTGGGGACTATTGATTTTCTCTTTATGGGGGTTTCCGTATCTTGGGTCTTCAGTGTCCTCTGCAAAAGACCTGAATTTTAAAATATTCATATCCAAAGTAGTTATATTGTGAGGAGGGGGAGCCTTTAAGAGGCAGGTCAAGGGGGAGACTACTGAGTGAGATCCCAGGATCTGATCCCTTCCTTTCTTGCTCTCTCTTGCTTCCTGGTTAAAGAAAAGCAGTTTTACTCACTATATTCTCCCCACCTTGCGGCCAAGCACCAGTGAGTCTGGAGGTCTACCTGATCATGGACTAGATCTTCTAAAACCAAAATAATGCTCTTTTTTTCAAATGCTCCATTTTTTGGGTACTTCTTGTAGTAACAGAAATCTGACTTCCATGGGCTTCAACTTTTCCAGTGAGTGTGTCACGTGTCTGTGACCTTTGGGACCTTTACAAAGGCAGCTGCCTAAGCACACAAAGACAGCCTCACATGCAACCATTTTGTCTTGTCAGTTACCTTATTTCTGCACCAAAGCATTTTTCTACACTTTAAATAATTTAGCTTTTTTAACATAAAAATGCCCTTGATAATAGCAGCTCAGATGTTCTTTCAGTGAATTATTTATAGAACAGGAAAAGAAAAGATAAAAGTAAAAAAAAAAAAACCCTTAAAATACAAGCAATTGGGACTGGCTCAGTAAATATGGTCTAACCAATGAAAAGAATATTGTAAAAGAATAACAACACGGGAGATATTTATAATATAATGTTGACTGAAAAGCCAATTACAACTTGGGATGTTGTAGTACATCAATCACAGAACGTACAACATAATTTGTGTCTTTCTATGCAGAGAAAGAACTGGAAGTTGTGTATGCACTGTAACGGCGGCTCCCTCAGTGAGTTAAATTTCTGTGGTTTTCCTTACTTCCTTTTGCTTACTTGCCCTTTCTATGATGAACATATATCACTTTTATGCTAAGAAAATATAAGAAAAGCTTGTCTTAAAGAATAGCATTTTTCTACAGTGTCTAGGGTTTTCAAAACATTTTAAACTTAGGAAATGTGTTGGAAAGAAAAATACTGGAGGAATAATGGGAAAACAGTCCCTTGTAATTACTGGGTTTGTGGTGTTCTCAGCAACTGTGCTGACAGATCCAACTGGAGTCATCTATTCATTTGGGGGAGTGCCAGGTAAGACAACAGAAATTTGGACATATAATAAAGAAAATGACGTAAAATCTCCATATCACAGGACAGATCTGGGATCTCAAGTTTCCAGCATAAAATTGGTCTGTACTGCATCAGAAAAAGAAACAAAATCATTTAAACATGTCTACCTATGGTTTTCCCCCTCAGATCTGAGAATTACTTGGGCATACTAGAAAAATAAGTAATTGGTCTATTGATAGTAGTATGTAACTGTCACAGAGTAATTGCTAGTACCATGAACTATAGTATTCTTATAAAAGAGGCTGTACCTAAGCATGTCTGTTGTTGTTGTTTTTTTTTAATCAGAGATTAATGTTATCCTATAAAATGATATCCAAATGCATCTGGGTATGAAATGTGTTTGTTTAGGCCTTCTCTATGTTAAATATGTTGATCAAAGATTCTAAAATTACCAAAGGGTCCTAAAAGGTTCGTTCTCTCTCTCCCCTCCCTCCCTCCCTCACTCCCTCCCTCTCTCCCTCCCTCTTTCCCTCCCTCCCTCCTTCCTTGTCTCATCTCTCCTGTGTGTGGTCTTTAAACTTCATGTACAGATTGCACTTTTACCTGTGATTTCACACACAGATGCTTTGATATAACAAAACTCATGATTTTCATCTCGAGAGGAAAACACACTAGTTAGTACATTCCTAGAGGAAAACATACTAGAAAACATTCCTAGTCAGACACAAGTACATAACGCATGGCTGTGTGATTTCATGCTCCTAAATCAAGTCCATTCTAGGTCAATCCCTATTCTATCTGAATTAAAAGCAAATTTGTCAGTTCTAGCAGCATTAATTATATTTGTTGAAAAGGCTACAGACCACAGCATACCAGTGTGCTAACAGGGCACACTGAGGTCGCCATTGAATGATCACTGCCAGTCATCTAAGCAAGGTATTATGATTCAACTACAGTAGGGGAAAGCCTTCAAGGAAAAAAATTTAAATAATAAAATACTTAAGTGTTGACAAATCTCCCAAGTCATTCAAATATCTTTTGCACAATACAAGTTTTGAGCTACCTACTATTCTCCTACTTTAAATTCAGTCAAATGCTGGAATTATGTGTTAGGAAAGACACAGAAATAGAAAAGAAGTGGAAAATCCCAAAACTTTGAAGACTCAAGATTTTATTTCAGTTATTTTGAACAATGGAATCATTGTTGGAATCATGGTATTGAACCAACTATATGGAAGGGAGCAAATGAGTGACTCACGAAAGCTCTGATTTCTTCAAAATGTTCATTTCCCCTCAATGTTTGGTATGTAAGAAAAGTACTTTAAGTATGACTTGGGCAATAACAGGTAGAGAATGATCAAGTTGCTAAGTGGTTTTTAAAAAAATAGGAAAATATGGGCTTTGGGAAAGGCCAGTGGTCGAAGTCCTGCCACTGGAGCTGGAGGATCTACATGCAAAACCCCAAAACCTCCATAAAACCGAGAAAAGCCAAGCATGGTCCCCACACTCCTATGACAGGGTGACACCATGCATGCTTAGTTCCTGCACTTCTATGACAGGGTGACGCCATGCATGCTTAGTACCTATGCAAGCAAATGCATGCATATGCAACTCCTACGGCAGGAGCTTGCCAGCTGGCTAGCCTGAATCACACACTACAGCAGCACAAACAGTGAGAGACCTTGCCTAAAAGCAAGGTGGAAGGTCTAACCTCTGCATATACATTGTAGTGTGAACACACACACACACACACACACACACACACACACACACTTTTAACCCTCCTTGAAAGAGTTAAAGAGGGAAGAAGCATAGTCAGCCTGTAAGAACGACATGCCAGACTATGTCTAATCTAAATTTATCACAGTAAAGTAATATGAATCCTAAGGCTGTCATGAAGCTCAAAATTACTTTGTGTTTTCAATTTTTAAAGACATATTGAGCCCATTTCCTTGTTATATACTTTAATATTTTTCTACATGCATAATAAATGTTTTGGTTAATTTGTTTTGTATACTTAATTGACCAGATACATTTTCAAAATGCAAGTAAAATACTCTATGTTAAAAGCTACAGAACATCCACCTTGGCTTTTGCACATTACTTTGAAATTAACTCTTTGTTAAAGCTTCTTTTACCAATTATCTATGCACCAGGGTTATATAATTACTGTACAAATAATGACTGGTAGGGATTTCTGTGAACGAACCAAATCTTTAATTCTAGTGTACTATCTAGAGCAACGAGACTTTAGGAAAACCAAAACCGTGATCCTAAAGCAAGAACACTGAATTCTGCCAGTGACCGTGAAGACTTGAAGGGGGACGCTAAGCTCTAGAGAGGGCTACAGATGGGACAAGAGCATGCTGTCACCCTTTAGAGACCTGAGCACCTGGTACTGAGGCTGCTGACCATGGACATGGGACATACAAAATGTATGTTGCTTCCAGTTGCTAAGTATGTGGCAACCTATCATCTGCAATAAGAACCAACAGGATTTTCAAATTATGTATAGCAACACCTGCTATAAACACTCACTAGATTTCAAGAAGTCTCCATTATTTTTACCTAACTAATCCCAAATTGTAAGGATTTCCTCTAGGATACACTTATTTCAGAGAAAACGACACCACTGCATACAAAAGGGGCTATAATTTTCTTGGGGTGGGAGGAACAGAGGTATAATTAGTGTTTTTTTTTTTTATTTAAAGATCAAACATGTCTGGAAATTGTTATTTCCCCCTGATTCTTCTAAGAAATAGCTTTCAAGAAATAAGATTAGATGATATTTAATTCATTAATTCTCAGGTTCTCATAGAGAAATTAAGATTTACTTTAAGTAATGAAAAAAAGAAAATAGGAGAATCATAATTTAATTATTCTATCCCCAGACTATGGGCTTTACTGGAGATTTTGATCAAGAACTCTATAGTAGAAGCTGGGAAGGAATTTCTGCAGGCGCTAGAAAGTTTTCACTACTCAAGAAGCCTCCACGGTGCATTTTCAGGAATCATAGGAGCAATGGGGGTGAGGGAGGGTAAACCATAAACCTAAATTTTCCATTTAATTTATTTATTTTATGTGTATGAGTGTTTTGCCTGAGTGTATGTATGTGTACTACCTGTGTGCCTGGTGCTGTGGAAGTCAGAAAGGCCTTTGGAGTCCCTAGAACTGGATTTGTTGATGGTTGTGAACCACTGTGGGTGCTGGCTATTGAAGCTAGGTCCTCTTTAAGGGCAACAAGTGCGCTTAACCAATGAGCCATCCCTACTGTCTTTTGACGGACATTTTAAAAGGACATTAAGGCAAGGGAGTGCCACTGCTTACTTCATTGAAGTATTGTCATTTTTCTCTGACAGTTGCCCAGGCACAGACTATAGGAAACTGTCTCATATGCCCATTGCTGGAGTTTGGGGCATGAAATTCAAATTTCTTTCTTCAAAGTGTTGTAACTGACACATGAAGTTGAGTTTCAGGGAATCTCTTTTACAGCCACAGAGTGAGAAAAATATTAAAGAACAAGTCACTTCGCCCTTTAGTTTTAGGCTCAGTATGAAACAGGTTAGAAGAGCGTCCCAGCCGCTGTGCTATATGGTCTATATGAGTGGTTTTAAACTGTCCTAATGCATATTTTACTATAGTTCCTCATATTGGAGTGACTCCCTCAACCATAAAATTGTTTTCGCTGCTACTTCATAACTGTAATGTTGCTACTGTTAGGAATTGTAGTGTAAATACCTGTGTTTTCATATGCTCTTAGGAGAGCCTGTGAAAAGGTTCTCAACCTCCAAGGGGGTCATGACCCTCAGGCTGAGAACCACTGGGCTGTGTGGTATTTTACATATCCTGGCTTTTCTCTTCTTTATTGTCAACTTTTAATCCCCAGGGACCATCTATATGATGTTCCTCACTCAGGTCAGGATTACTTCAAGCCTAAAGGTTTCCAGATGCCCCCATTTCCTGACTCAGCAGACACCCGGTGAGATCAAATTCCTGTATATTAATAATTTCCAAAAATCAACAGAAAACAATAAAGCTATAAATTGGAGAATACCTACTATGTGCTTACAAATATCTTAATTCCTTACATCTTAATTTCAGATATCATGGGTATTATCCTTGCCTACCTACAAGCTAACACTGCAGGTGTTAGAGATTAAGGGATGTTAAGAAATTTAATCAAGATCATGCCTACTGGTGGCATTTTAACACCCAGTTCTTGGCATCTTGCTGGACATTCAGGCTGGACAGAATTTGATTGTAGCCTGGTCAGACAGAGTAAAGAGCTGCTAAAGCAAAGTTATATGCAGACTCAAAGCATTTAAAGGTAAGCAGCTATGATTTCTGTTTCTTGAAAATCAAGATGAATATTAACATTCTGGGGGTACAGAGAGGATCATGGGTAATTGAACCTGCAATAAGCAAAACAATAGGTTAGGTCTGCCACACAAGGGCAGGAAGGAGGCATAGAGCAAGTCAGGCATGCTTGGGAATAGCCGAGTAGGTGCAAGGTTGGCTCAGAGAGACGATGCCTGTGGGGGGTACAGAGAGAAGGTGAGGGGCCAGAGCTAAGTAAGTACAGAAGGCTGGATTTGAACCCACGCAGCCAAAGCTCTTTCTCCTTTCCATACAACACTCTTCAAGAACCGAGCATATTCTTTCCCTTTCCATCCAAGACTCCCTCACTCCCTTAGCTTTCTATGTAGCTAGGCTGGTCTAAAATTCCTGATCCTCCCACCACAGCCCCCTGAGTGCTGAGATTAGAGGTGTATGCCCCTACCTCAGAATACGAGTACATACTGAAAGAAAGGTACTCTTTAGTTCTCTGAGTGATATTTCCTGTCAGGAGCTGGATTAAATCCAGTTTATGAGGGACAATGAAGTACTTTTCTTCATGTAAATGTTGTTAACCACTCCTTTTTTTTAAATAAAATTTTTATTGCAATTAGAATTAATTACAATGTCCATCATTAAGGATTACAAACACAAAAAGGTAACTTTAAAATATTAACTGGAGTAAAGAATGTATGTCAGTCAACACAGTCAGGGAACAGGTAAAGTTATGAAGCTTGTTTATGTTTCAAATTATGAAAATCATGAAAATCTGTAATTATTAAAGTTGATAACCAACCTAATGGGATCCGTAATAAACTGGAACTTGGCTCATGGTTTATCTGCGAAGGCACAACACTCAAAAACTAAGTGGCCTATGAGACATCCTAGTAGAATGGGCTTACCCTTAAAATAGTGTCCAGTTTTTCTTGATTACTTAGTTGAAGAATTTAACAAAAGATACCAACTTAATGAGAAAAAGGATGGGTGCAGAGTTGGTTGACTGGGTAATAGCAAGCATCAGAGAGAAGTCGGAGTGTGGAATACAAAATAAAATATGTTGTTAACCACTCTTGTGATTGGTCTCTTACAGGCAGGCACTTAGATTACACCCTTCATGTGGAAGTATGGAGAACACAACGTTATTCCAGTATCATTTTCACTGATATTTCTCAATCCCAGGATGAAATTGTAGACTCATCTCCCCAACTGCAGGATTATGAAACATTCTATGCCCTGCCCCTGGCAAGCATAGGGCCTTTCTAGAACTACTGCACCTATTCCACATGATTTTGCCAGCTTTAACAACCATGATGCTAAATGAAGGTGCTAAGTGTGTAGACTGATGACCACTTTAGCAAGCTCTGCTCTAGAAGCTGTAAGCATACAGTATGTGATATGAGGATATAGCTGAAGATATTGTACTTTTCTTCAATGTTTGTAGTAATGATACAAAGCATTAAGGTTCAGTGTAACATAACTTACTATAATTAGGGCCCTGGGTAGTTGAAAGGTAAAACATTTGGCTGTTAGCTCTTTTAAGTGAATAAAAATATCTGGACATCATTTTTATGATGGGGGAGCATCCATTGAAACTTAAAAAGCTCCTAAAGTCTATCCTTCCTATCCCATATGCAACCATTTAAAGGGAACTACAAGGAAACTTCTGGAAGAATTACCACATTATAAGGATGCCCAGGCTGTTTAAAAGGCGTAAGGGACATAGTGATTTCTCCAGGGTGTTGTTCTTGTTGTTGTTTGTGTTTTTTCCTGAAAAGGGAGTATGGAGAAAACCATTATACAGACCATGCTAGGGGAAGGAGGTTATGAATCTCTGATGTATTCCAAATAATCTCACGTGAGTAGGAAGAGTTATGTACAGCTATGGAAAATCAATCTAGATACAAAGAAAATGCCACCTGAAAACCTGGTTTCCTGGGCAGCTTGAGGTCACTTCCTCTTTCTTAAAGTAACAACAACAAATCAAACAAAACAAAACAAAACAAATAACAGAAACCCCACAAACCCACAGAAACACAGCCCCACAATAGGACAAGAACAAACTGTGTGTCACGCCTCTTATGTGTCCTGGAGATGGTATATTCTATACTCATCCCATTGTCCCCGGTCTTTCATCCCACATAGTATGAGATGGACCAGCGCTGGCTCAACACAGCAGTCACTCACATTCACAGGACTTTGAGTAAAGAAAAAAAAAGTATGAGAAAAACAAATGATTATTTTTTTGCAAAAAAAAAATAATCAATGTAACATGGTAAAACATTTTATTCATTCTACTTAGATATATACAGCTGCAAAAGTCAATGATCACATGTGTGTGTTTGGTTTGCACCTGCCTTGTCCAGCGTGCTAGATGCCAGCCAGGCATGTGAGGCTACTCCACTGCACATGCATTAATTTACAGATTCTATTACTCAGCATCACCACAGTCTGAGTGTCCAGAGTCTCATGTGATGGATGGTCACAGCACCTCACAGAGCAGATGCATGTGCTGGCATGGAGGTGAAAGTTCTACAAGGCAGCTCTTATGTGTGCAGTGGTAACTAACCTCCTGCCTTCCTGGCCAGCAATGTCAGCTTGGCCTCTATGAATGTTATTGTGGCACACGTGAAGGTCATTGAAAGCAACGCCTGTGAACAATCTGAGAGGGTGGGAAGCCCAAAGGCTTTCCTTCTAACCTCCACGAAGCCACAGGCAACATGATGCTCATGCATCTTCAAAATCCTTACCGATGCTTTTTCTGAGCAAATAACACTAGCCCCAGTGATGTCAACTTAAGTGTTTATTAAAACATGCCCCTACCTGCCACTTAAACCATGATCAAATACTTGGGATTTGAGGGTTCCTTTGGTAAAGTTTAATCAGCAGGATGCTTGGAGTGATGGCAGCAGGAGGGCTCCATTTACCCTGACATTGCTTGGACATATGGAAAGCACCTATCACTTTATTTGAAGTGAAAAATTTGAAGCTGATTGAAACATTTCATAAGGGAAAGAGAATATAATTTTAGGCCTCTTCGAATTGCTTGAACTGTGAAATCAAGTAATAAACACAAGAAAAGGTTCTGTCAGCGAGAATCTCAGCTTGGTACAGTCAGCGTTTTCTTGCTAAACCTTATTATGGCAAAGCATTGGATGCTTCGCCTCTTGCTCATCCCCACAAATAAACTACGCTGACCTCCACCTGTTACCTCGTGAATCGGCCTGCCATCCTTCAATGACCCTCGTCTGTACCCTGAAAGGCCTTTGAGTCATGGAGAGAGTGAGGAGATAGACTTGTGCAGTAAATTGTGCTGATACCCCTTTATAACTATTCAGCAATTCACAGTCCAAGACAGAGCTATATGGTAAAAGAAAATGGATTTTTTTTTTATAAAGCCCGTGCTTATGAATGTTGGGAAGAGGCAATGCATTTCATCATTTGCACACAGTGTTTTCACAGAAAGTTTCTCTCTTAGGCTATTATTTAATGCAGACAACATCTAGCCCACCCCTTTTAGGAAAATCTGACTATACATTGTGCCATCATTTCAGATGGGCCCAAAGACCATTTCAAAGCTTAAGAATATTTTGAGTTCAGGAATGCTTATGACACTGATATTTTACAAACAAAACAAAGCACTGTATCTCAAATACACCTTCACGCATGCAAAAAGGCCACAAAATTATTAGCAGTATTCAGACAATCAAAAATCAAAAGAAATTCTGATACCAATCAGACAAATACATGAGTCAGTGCAGCACAGCATCTTGCTGGCTTGCTTTTCCTTTCTAACAACAGTGACATATCAAACAGAGTGAGGTGCGTTTCTAATGATTAATGCTGCATTCGACAGAGGAAGGGTGTCTGTCTAATTACATTACACACTTATCTGTGAGGGATCAGCAGCATGTTTCTGCTCTCTGTCATTCTTTGTGACAACATAATGATAGATCCGTTTACTTACGAGTGCAGTTATTAAAAACCGTGCTGTTTTCTTAACTGTCTTCATGTCTTGGAAATATTTTATTAAAAATTACTTATCTGACACTAAGGGTAAATGCTTGGCAGAGCTCTGCATATCAATTAAGAAAATGAGTCAGTTCCATTCAATCAATGTCTCTGTTGAGTGTCGCATTCAAGTTCGGTGAAACTTGCTTCTCCATGAAGCTTTGATTTGGGAGCTAGTGACTCACCCTCTCCCCCAACTTGTCTTATTTATCCGAATTTTAAAGTTTGGTTTTTGCTTAAACTAAAAACTGCTCATGGCCGACATTTTCTCTGGAGTCATGATTTAGCACTTGTTTTTCATATTCACACCTTTTTTTGGAAACTCAACACAAGGATCCAATTTTAAGCAGACAACTCCCCACAGGCCAATCAGAATGGGTTGTTAGCTGTGCACCATCGTTCACAGCTTTTTCTACTCATGGGATGAACTTTATCCAGCACTTGTGAGGAAAAGGTCTTCATACAGGCTAAAAAAACAACGAAGCAAACGTCACTGGGCACTACAAGTGGCTATCCCCCACTGTGTGACTACTACATGTGTCAAAGAAGACAAGCCAGCCTCCTCCATCATTCTTTCCACTCAGAGTCACATCACAATGGCTTCTAACTTGCCCTTGATGGTGAAAAACAGCTAGATATGAATGCTGGGTTTAAGTAATTCCTGCTCTGTTCAAATTTATCTCCAGCTCTGGTGTTAGTCAACTCAAGACAACCAAGATGTAACTCAAACAGTAGTGACCTGTAATAAACCATTTTTCAGCAAACTCCTAATGTATGGCCAGGACAAAAATTGATGCAAATTATATTTAATAGATCTGGGTTATGAAAGTGTCTCCCTTATTAACCAATGGCATCTTAAGCCTTCAGTTCTGATAGACAAACTCATAGATGCAAGCATACCAAAGGAGAAAAATCACTACTTAAGTCTTTTGAGGATAAAATTTCTGAAGAAAAGAAAAATACCCACTGATGGAAAGAACTTTTCAAATTAGAAGCAGGTGTCACCACCACAAAAGGACAACTATCAAATAATAACTGGACCTGAAACACATTCAGTTTAATTCTTTTAATCCTACATGCAATGTGGCACCCAACTGGACATTAGAACACGCAGTGTGGCTTATGTAAGAGCCTCAGGTGTGCTGGAAGACAAGCGAGGTGTGTTCACCAATGCTCTCTTCATGCTGTTCCTGACACGGCTGAAGAGCAGACGATGCATTCTGACAGGCATCAAGTCCAAGTCTGGTATTTGGAAGTCATTAGTGCTGGAAGCTGGTGATAGCCGGCAACTCCTAGGTTAGGCTTGCTAACAGGGCGAAAGCACTGGGTACCACAAGCTGATGCTCTTACAAGTTCTAATGTGTTCAGTGCATTTCTACCTATGCCAGTGGGAACTTCAATCCATCCTTTATTATATGTACAGTGGGAGATGCCAAGAAATTGGAATTATTAAAAATAAAAGTACAAGAAGACACAAGGCCCACATGCAAACATGGGTGCTGAGGGGCACGGTGTGGGTGAGCCCTGAACATCATCAGTGGCTGGTGGCACCCACTCTTCACAGCGATGCGAGGCATGGGAACATAAGCAGGCCATCACACCAGAGAAATCAGAGAACCCAGAATTATAGTAGTCCTAGATTTAAAAATCCAAAAGCTTCAGACAGGCTTTTAGTTGGTAAGAGAGGTGGCGAGGGGATCAGTAATCCTTGGTTCTGACAAGTCACAGCAACAAAGAACTGCTTTTAACATGCAACATCATTTCCATTTCAGGTTAATTTTTCACCTCTAAGAGATGCTGTGAAATGAGGGGATTCTTGTATGCTTGATTTCCCCCCTCTCGTTTGAGAGACATACATTGCGATCAGGGCTAGAGGGAACCCTCTCTGCTGGAGCACTTGGAGTGCTGTTCAGGAATCTATCAGGACTCGTCTCTGATTTACTATGTGCATGTGAGCACTTCCCGGAATCTCCTAGGATGCACTTCACCCATCATCTCCAAATGGGTGCCATGTCTTTGATTAATTGATGAGTTTATGATGTAACTGAAGCCTGTGGACGGATGGAGTTGGATGAATTATTGTAATCGTCTACAGGAAAACAGGGGTCGAGCACACAGGCTCATCAGAAGCTGACGCCCTGAACAGAGAGACAGGACTGTATGGGTCCAAAGATTTCCTTCTTCATCTCTTCCCATTCCTCACAGAAAAGATTCTTGATCTGGAGTACTAAAGAACTACCTTATTAGAACATATCAGTAGCCTTTATTTCTACACAAACTACAGCATTAAACTCAATCATTTAATATTTAAGTTGATTCATTAGTATAGTAGAGAAACGGGAGGTAAATGAGAGAGAAATCAGTCTGTAAATGCCACCATAAATGACCTTGGTTCTAATCTCTTTTTAAATAAATTAAATGGGTATATGTGAAATAAACACATATATTTAGCTCACAGGTATGCATGTATGATGTATGTATGTATGTGTATATATAATTGAGATTAATATATGTTGCCATTAGCCACCACTGTTACTTATAAAACATTATATATTTAAAATTCCAGCAGCATTCCAGTGACAAAAATATAAGCTAATATATATTATTTATTAATCAAATTATGGCCTGGTATATATCTGCATCATGTTCATATAGTTGAGAAGATAAGATCACTATTTAAAGAGAGAAAGATTTAAACTACCTTGTATTAGTTCAAGAAAATATCTTAACAGATAATGCAAAATATCATATCTGCAATAATTCTGATCTATCATGTACTTCTGTCTATCCTTTATTCATCCATAAGCCAAAACTCAGTGGTTTATTAAGACAGGGAGATTTTGGTCAGTATGAGGGATGATGTCTTTTGCTAGCTCAGGATGGTCCCAGCTCATGTACCTCCTCGGGAATTCCTAAACTGCATGACATCTGCATGCTTCTTAGGGATGGGGGATGTGATACTTGCCTATTGGGAAGAGAAGGACACAGGGACCAGGCTTCGCTGCTGCCCCAGTAGTCATGGAAGGGCTTCTCAATAAGTGCAGGCGAAGACTGTGGCCCAGGACAATCAGTAACTCCCCAAACTGAGATGCTGTCTACCCTCCATACCCCATCAGTCTCCTGAGTTAACTATCCATTCCTTTGACTCTAGTGGGTCTAGTCTCTTAGAAGCCAGTGTCTACTACTTTAATTTTCTATTTCACCTTCCACTTTGCACAGAGCTTTGCACATCACACTTTCAGAGCTGTACAATGTACTTGCCATCAAATTTCTTGGTATCATACCTCCTGTAACACTTCAAAGATTTTCAAGTATTCACCAAAAGACATACACACTAATCACCAAAGTTCTATGCCTTATTAAGTATACTTCACGTATATTGAAGGCATCTAATGGATAATGACAGACACAGTACTTTGCACATGGTAGAAAGTCAATAAACGGCAGCTTTTGTTTTCTTCCTATCATTGTTTGATGTTCTTCCAGGAAACAAAAATCTGGAGCAGTTTACAAAGAGTGCAGGTTTGATCATGGCAGGAGACAAGAATTTTAAAGTTTTTAATTCTTAATTTCTACTTCCCTGTTGTTTTTTTTAAACAAAGTATTCTGTTTTTCTCTTATCATTCTCCACTCGACAAGCCTTCAAAGGCTGCTGTGGTCAGAGCGGAGTTTCCTTTAATGCCCCACCCCCTTCCCTATGCTAAGCCTGGGCCACACTGAGCCACAAGTACCTGGGCATGGTGACAGGAAAAGGAAGAGAAGAGCTCGCAGTGAGCCTCACCAATCAGCACTGGCTGTCTTTATCCTAGAGCATTTATATAACCCTATTTTTAAACATGAAATTAAAGGATTTGGTGATTTGGATAATTTATTATTTACACAAGACCAGCTGAAACACAGCATTAATTTTCTTGGGAGTTTCTGTATTTACAAAATTGTGCACCTGGGTTCTCCAAAGCCAAAGAAGCTCCTCTCCTTCCTTCATCAGAGGCACTCAGCACTCTGATGTCAAAGTGTTTGATCAGATTCAAAGGACATGATAGGACACACGTGGTCGCCAGCTTTGTATCTATTTATTCAACAAATATTGATTGAATGCCTGTCATATTACTAGGTACTGTAACAAGCTTTGGGAGAAAATAACCCAACCAAATAAACAGTAATTTTTTTGCCCACGTTTTGTCATATATATATGTGGCACTCAATACGCCATGTATGTGTAAGTGCAAAGACATCTTTCTTCTAGTATATAGCCTTTTAGAGTTTAATAGAAAGGGTTGGCTTAGAGCATTTTCTGACATTAGGAAATGAGCCCTGATGAAAAGGTAGACATTCTTGAAGGCTGATGAGAGTACTCATTTTGTAATGGAGCCTTTCTGTTGTAACCCTTTATTTAGGTGAGATTTCTCTGGTAAGGGTCATTAAGAACAGATCCTTGTTACTCTACTGGCGCTCTCTGGCACATCATTCTCTAATGAGCAGGTGCCAATACTAAGGAGATAATGGTGGGAGAACGCTGTCACAAATGATGCTTTCCCACTGCTCCATAAATGTAGAAGAAAAGCTGGGACATTGATCCCACGGCAGTGTTCTGTAACGGTGACTATTCCCATTACTGCAGGGGATTGTGGGAGATTCAATCATTTCCCCTAATTTATGCTAGTGCTGCAGAGTGCCTGTGATCAATGGACTATTGTCACCAGTCTGGAGCCTTTCTACCAGCCCCTATAATGGGTCTCTTATATGCCTCAGTTACAAGTATGTATTGGTAAACTTCTACTGTGGAAACTGAAGAGTAGCTACTGTCAGTCAAGTCAGGATTGGCAGGGGAGGGAAACTGAGCCATCAAAACACGTGATTTTTGTTTTGAATTTGACATGGTTTCGTTAGGTAGCCTAGGCTGGCCTAGCACTTTTAAGCATCCTGCCTCAGCTTCCCAGATGTTAAAATTATTGATGTGCACCACTATGCCTAGCTTCTAATACATGATTTACAGAGCTGCAATGAGCCACTACTACTTTCAGAATTCAACTGTGCTTATATCTATCAAGGCCTAGAGCCCTAGTTCTGCAAATCTGCGGTCACCTGTTAACTGTTCATCAAAACAGTCCTTCATAGATGCTTTTAAAACACTTAAAAATGTACTTATCTACTTAATAATGTTCTATAAGAAAAGAGGACATACTTTAAACATCTAAAAATAAAATCAAGTTAACCTAGAAATAAGTTTATCCCTGAAAGAAGTTTATCTCTGATAGCATTTTAAAAATAATTGCAATTAAATGTATTACCTATTCTATTTTGACTCCAAGTCTTTCACTTAACTGTTTGGAGTTTACATTGTCTTGACTGGCACAATTGTGCCAGTTTTATCATCTCAATATAATTATAGTTATAATGTATACACACACACAATTTAGTGTATTAGAAATTTGAATGGCTTGCTATAGAACATTCAAATAGTTCACATTAGATTGTTTGTGTATTTTTTGATAGTTTCATCTAGCATAGGCTGGCCTTGAATTCACTATGTAGCTAAGGGTGATCCTGATCCTTCTGCTCCTACCTTTCAAGTGGAGGAATCACTTATGCCACTACACATAGCTTTCAGTAGCTTTTTAATCCTACATTTAAAGATAGCACCAGGTGCCACGGACAAGAGTTAAATTTCTTATTAGATTCCCTTCAGATCTGCTGGCACTGAGTGACACACTCATGCAGGGTGGCCTCAGAGGCTGTGTAAGCAGATGGCCTACAGAATCCTCTACTTTCAGGACACAGAGAAGCTAAGGGAGGTTCACAGGGCAGCCGTAGAACTGCCCACACGGAGAAGAAATATGGATGAAGGCATTCTCGGATTTATTTGTGCTAATGGTTGGAGAACTAGACTCTTTCAAGGAAGGTAACGTTTCTCAGCTGGATTCCAACCGAAACCCAGTTTACTGGCTACTTTTTAAAGAAACTGACCCTAATTCTCCATCAAGATTTACAGTTCTCTTTTAACTACCATCAGCTGGGTGAGGTCTGTCCCCTCAAGGATCCTGGTGACAACAGTTCACATGATTAGAGAAGAGTAATTTTGTAAAGGACTTTGGCTTCCATCAGCTCAACTAATAGCCCTGACTAGAGAGACAGAGATGGGACTGAGATATCTTAGGTAGAGTAGCCGAGAGCGTTCTGAAGTTTGGCCTTAGAGACAGGTCCTCAGTGCAGTTGTTTCTGTATCTATCTCAGAGTACTGCACACAGATAAAAGCCTATGCATTGATTTGACTTAGAGTGGTAAGATGAGCAGAGGCATTTAACTGGGGGTGGGTGAGTGAGGGAACAGGGGAGAAGGAAAAAGAAGTGGGTGATTTTCTTTACTGAACCGAGGGTCAGGGATTGCCCAGTATGTGGTCTTCTCTGATCCATGTGAAAGTGGGTGTGTTTCTATCTGCTTGAGATAGTTTTTAAGACATTGCTGCTCAGGGAGCACATACAAAACCCAGGGAGAAAGGCTTGAGAGTGTAGCATTTAAAGTCCAGTGACTCCCACAGCTGTGCTAAAGATGCTGATCTCAGCATCTGAGATCTGGGTGGTCTCAGATGCATTGCTGAGACACTTCCTGTGGTGCCAGTTGCAGGTCCTTAGGTGACAGTGGCTTGGTGCTTACATATCATTGTAAAGAGAAAAGTGGAGGTGGAAGAGTGGAAATTTCCAACACTAGTGAAGCAGAGAGATCATCTAAAGTATATAAAACACTATAAAAACAGAACATCTAAACTGTATAAAACACCCTATAAAAAGAGATCACTGTCGAGGCTCTTGATTCATGCATCTTACATCATGAATTAGCTTTTGTAATTTTCTTTTAAGCAATATAGACTTGAATCTTATTGATGAATAACCATGCATATTTATGGAGGTACGGTGTGGTGTTTTGATGCATGAATACACTGCTTAATGACTGAGTCAGGAAGTTAGGACATCTATTCACCTCAGAAAGTTACTATTTCTTTGTCATAGGAACATGCAAACTTCTTGTGTTTGGTTATTTGGAGATATCCATATCATTAAATGCATCATTATCATCTTATATCATGTATCATATCCGTTAAGGAGAAGGGTAGTTGGAATGCAGTTCGGTGTCCTACTAAATGAGATGCTTGGCTGAGCCACAGCCATTATCCTTCCCACTATTTGCTATTAATTAGGTTTAACTGGAAGCCTGAAGGTTTAAAATATAGGAAATACCAATTTTTAGAAGATTGTTGGCAGCAAATGCTGCTTCTGGGTATATAAGAAAGCTCCCATCTCTCCTTCGTTCACTCCTTCAGTCAATATTTATTGAACACCTATTATGTTCTACACATTGTTGAGGGTTTTAAGGACACAGCAATGTAAAAGATCACCTAGGTCACAGTCTCATGGCTTGCAGATGCTAGGGGAGGAAGACAGATGGAGCCTAGACAAGGCAAGAGGGCCTATGAAGGAGGAGATGCTGGATACAAGGCCAGCGGCTATTTAGGTCACTACCGGCCTCTCTGACATCGCATTTAAACAAGTCTTAAATGCTGAGGATCATTTGATTTTACGGACGACATGGCAAATATTTCACTGTTAACAGTTAATACTCTGCTTATGTATCCTCTGTGCATTTAGTAGACCATATCGTTTCTCCCCTGACCTAGCTTATATGACAAGAGGTCGAGATAAGGAAAATAGAGAATTTTCAGGTCTTTCTCTTGAGTTATTTACTATCTTCATTATGATTTTCTAACTTAAATATGAGTCTAGAATGCAAGACCTTGAAACATTAGCATAAGCAGTCATGCTAAAAAGGTTAAATAGAGAAGCAAACTCAGTTTAATAGAGAAGATGACTCAGGAGTCAACTTTTAGTTTGAAAGACAGATCCTGACCACAGATACACCATCAGTCTCAAAAAAGCACCAACTGAAAAACAACGTTGGCGCATAGTAGGTACCCAGGCATCGCCCCAGCCGGGGAAGCACTGCCTGCAGCTTTCCTCCTTGATCATTTGCACCCTTGCCTCACTGGCAGCTTTTCACCTGTGTGGCTGAACAGCCGTTGAGAGTCTGTGACTTTTGATGGAGAGGGTTTCACAGGGCTCGTGTCCCAGTGCATGGCTAGATATAGGTCTAACCCAACCAAGTTTTGAGGTAGCTGGGAAATGGAACCAAGGGAGGGAACAAAAACTGGGAAGTGGAACCTAGTGGAGTGAACAAACATAGCACCAGGAGAAGCCAGAGCCAGCCGAGACTGCCTAGGGTTTTAGATGAGCATTGCTCCCTGTGCGCTGCTCCACAGATGGGCAGAGCCGTGCACCAAAGGGGCAGAGACAAGCTAATGAGGACACTATGAAATATGTTTGAAAAGTGTGCATGTAGTTTACTGTATGTCTGGACAGTTTCACTTTCCAACGTCTTCCTGTTGTTCAAGGACGTCTCACCTGGCTACCTTTCTGACCACTTCCAGGCCTCTGTAGTTAGGCAGTTCCAGAAACCCAGCAAGGGGAGACCCCCAGATGCCAGGCTCTCTGAGAGGGGCATGAGGACATCCTTACTTTCTGTGTCACATCAGAAGCATAAGCCCAGTGCCCTTCTTGTTTGAGAGAATTATCCCAAGAGCAGGCTGTCCATGCATTTGGGATATACATAATTCCCAACATATTTCTGAAGGCAATTTACATGAGTGAACCACTAAAAGCCTCCCACTTAATTAACTGTACCCCTGGGGACAAGCTATGTAGGCCCGGATAAGTGTGGGAACAACATAAAGGTGTTCTCTGTGCCAAAAAGGGGATTGGGCTTGATGGAAAATCCCCAAAAAGGACCATCTGGCAGCATAAATTATCCATTTAAAGTGGCTGGTGTGAGCTAATGACACCAAAGTCGCCATGAACATGTGCAACATCCCTCAGTTGTGTTTTAATGTCCCCTCAGGCCCTGTTTCAATTATGACTTTCTATGCTGACTATGGCCAAATATAAATTTATCCACTGTGCTCTCCAGCCCCCACAAATATATGCCATGAGATTGCATTTTTCTTTAATGGAACAAGGACAGACAATGGGCAATACTTTCAGGAATACAATTTCTTTGAGAAGAAGGAAAGAAAAAAATCCCTCCATGCAAAGAGGATTTAACCATTAAACTTAGTTATCTGATGGCTGCACAGGGTGCAGAGACACAGATGTTAGAATTTAGAATTATTCGAGTCATAATGTGTAGGTATGAAAAGAAACCGCTTCGAATGAAAGAATTACTAGGCCAAAGCATTCTGTTCCAATAGTCCTTACAGCCCCCAGATATGCCAGAGAAGAAGTAGAGGAGGCTGGGAGGGCTGGGATCGCCGCAAGGGGCTTTGTGTCCACCAACATCCAATATCATAAGCCAGAATGAGTATACATGGAGCATGCGAGAACGGCACTCCATTAAAAATGTACCACACCTATATACTTGATTCTGATTCACTGAAGCAGGGAAATTGGTTAGGACAAATTAGCCCTTTAAAGGGGACCCACACAGTGTCCTTCCTTTAATTATTTGATTTTAATACAAATGTACCTTTCATCATCATCATCATCATCATTACACAGAGGGCATGACTTAGTGACAATGGAAGTCAGCACTTGAGTTCCGCCTGGCCTGGCTATATATCTCTGGCACTTTAGGTGAGCGGATATGGTGTGCAGCAAAGGTGACATGCAGCCTTCAGAGAATGACCACACCTGGAGTGCTGTGTGGTTGACATGATACAATGAAGACACCAGAGCTCTGGAGCTCCACACAACCCTGAGATGGTTGCAACACCGGGCTCCTGATCCCCTATCTTCTCTAAATCCCTTGAAAGCAGAAGCCACTGCCTCCTCATCTACCTGTGACCTCTCCCAGAGCGTTCCACTGAAGAGTGCTGAGTGGGTGAAGGGATGAGCTGCAGGAGGGAACCACACAGGGATGTTCACATTTTCATAAAGGAACAAGAGAAAGGGCCCAGCCAATAGGCCGTGGGGCTTCATTGTCACTTGTTTTTAATTAGGATAGGATGCGACAAGCGTAGGGAGGAGGAATACGCTTCTGTGAATGTCAGACATTATATCAATTACGGTAACTTCCATAATCAGGATCCAGATGGGTCCATCACCCTAAAATCTCCCTTCTGCTGCTCCTTTATAGTCCTATAAAGCCATCTATAGCCACAGAGTTTGTATACTGAGAAAGTGTTGGGGACGAGAGGGAGGTGTTAGAGTTGAAGATGAGGGGCTAGTTCCAAGATTTTCTTGATGCCCGTCTGTTCTTGCAGTCAGTTACTCTGAGACAGTAGTGGGGGAGGGATGGTGAGAGAATTTGTTCATTTTTACCCCCATATCACTGTGGATATCAGTGCTGGATATCTGCACTGGATACAATTCTTACTTGAACACTACCGACCATGCTACTGATCCTCAAGAGCATCAAAACATCTTTTACTACTATCAGATTGCGTTTTACAGGAAAGTTATAGAGTCTGAACTACAACCACCTAGCCCTGTCACTGACTCGAAGACTGGGCTTCAGACGATTCCCCGAACCCTCTGACTTCTTACTCATCTGAGTTGTATTGACGAAGTCACTGGAGCCCATTCCCCCAAGCCACATGGAGGTCAGACATTCAAGTTTGACTTGTATTGATGAAGGCATTGGAGCCCATTCTCCCAAGTCATGGAACTCAGACAGTTAAGGTTTCCAGAAAGTGCTACTGAGAGAATCACTCTCCATATTCTACAGCCGCCACATGACAGCCCCCAAGATTCGACCAACAGGATGTATTCAGGTTGGTGCAGACAGACATAAAGTTGGTAGACTATGATGATAGCCAGCAACAAGAAAAGAAAAGGAAAAAAAACCCAAATCCATCATGTTATAAATGTCCACTCATAATATGGCAGCCCAGGGGACCTGTTCTGCTTTTTCACTGATATCCACAAAGTGGGGAAAGCTGATGATTTTTCTTATGGATACTAGAGTATAGTAAGAAAAACAAAAACAAACCAAAGCCCAACAGGTATGTGTATATATAAAAACAAAAGAAAGCTGTCATCCCGGCTACTCAAGAAGCTGAGGCAGGAGGAACACTTGAACCTTGGACTTGAGGCCACAGTAGGTAACAGTGACCAAACGACCAAAGCAGAATGAGATGCACGTGGGCTCAGAGTGCTGGTGACAGCCGGTGAGTGAGCCAACACACACCCTGTCATACGCTTCGGTTGTACCTGCTGTTTCCCACCTCTCTGCCGTGCCAGCGCCATCACATGCACACGCCATTTCCTCCCCTTTTATGACTCCTCTGCTCACCTGGCTCTACTTCATGCCATCCGCTGGACTGGCTGCCACTCCCTGGGGAGCGCCCTTGGCCTGTGTAAAATGGTTCTTCACCAGGACTGTCCATTTCGTCCTCCACAGACTTGAGGCGCTTTGTAGAGCTGAAATAAAAAAAAAGGGGGGATGCATATTTAAAAGCATACTAAGCCACCTTTGTCCTGGATGCTTCACTGGTTCTAGGACCCTGTGCAGGCTCTTGTGGTGTTAGTCATGTCACTGGCAGTGGTACCCAGTCTTGGCCCATGCATTCAAGTTCTGACTTCATCTTTTCTTATCAAGTTGCTGCCACCACCTCCATTTGGTGCCTTTTTTTTTTTTTTTTTGCTTTATGGAGCTGGTGGTCAGTTCCTGCTTTGGCTTCCACTTGGGAAACCCAGGTATCTCCACAGCTGTGGCTCAGGGCCAGTCGTTAGCAGCACTCCTCGAAACCTATTCAAATCCATGCAGACATCCTCAAAAGGTTAAAGACAAGTAAATAAAAAGCAGGGGTCAAGAACCTTCCAGGAATGCTTCGACTGCCTTTTGGGAGTAGGACATTTCCCATCTTCCTCTTGGATTTGTTCATTATAAACAGATGCTTACTTTATACCCATGTAGTCTAGATATTCCTCTAGACACTAGAGATAAAATACCAAACACAGTGGCTAAAAATAGTAGGAAGGAGTGCTTTCGCCTGATACCAGCAAGTGCATAGACATACAATGGTCTGGGGACTTTTCTGTCCTACACAGAGATGTGCAAAATGACATTTTATTTCATTTGTGGGAATGGAAACTTTTTCTGCAGATGTATGACCAAGGAACTCTCACAATGTATCTCTTTTCTTCCAGCTGAAGAACTGCATTTTTCCTCTCACAGTGAAGCTTGAGGGTTAGAAGGGGTGAGATATCACCTGCTGCTTATCCCGGCTCTGGCAGACCAAACCGAGAGGGCCAGCAACAGCCCTGCACGGGAGGACCTGCCTTGGGCAGGGACTGCTGGGCCACCTGACCAGGAGAGGATGCACAGCTTTCCCAGGGTTTCATTCATCAAACCCTGACTGTGCAGCTCCTCCGTGCCAGGGATAAGACTCAAGTATGGGATAGTGTGGTGAATCAGACATGGCTCCCCGTGAAGGCAGAGATGGGGAGGCCTGAAAGAAAACAGAGGGGTCGTGAAGAAACCATGCAGGGGCTGCGGATGGGGGAACATTGGTATGCATGGAGCTTGAGAAATACTTCTCTGAGCAGAGGACTCCTGAACTGTGCCTAGTCTGTAAGTGCTCGTGGGACAGCAATAGGAACTGGTGATGGCTAGTGGAGGCTGGTATTCCATCAATACACAACTCAGACATTATTATGGTTTTAAAAATATTAAAACCCTCTGTGCTTTTTGGCAAACTGCTGTTGTCTCAAGCTTCATCAGTTTCTTTCCCTTAACCTTGCCATTTTTTTCTTTTGCCTCATGACTCTCTCATGTCTTACAACCTAAAAGAGTAATGTCTGCTCCCTGGAGTTGCTACTGAACCTTGAATGACAGGGCAGCATAGTCCCCTACTGTGAGCTCATGGTGTACAGGTCACCACACACACTGAGTAGCATTTCAGGAGCAGATGCCTGGCAGCCCTGGCATAAGTCAGGTGTGGTGCCCAGAGAAGTATTTCTGAGATGCTGAAACCAATGGAGAGGCCCTGAAGAAATAGAGTATGGGGGCCAGGAAAGATTCTGTGCGCCTGGACTTCATCTTACAAGCAAAGAGACCTCAGAAGCCCTCTATATGGGTGTGTCATAGGAGTTATGTTGCAGAAAAAAGCATGTGAGGGAAGAAAATGGACATGGGAAGGTAACAGGAAAGGAGGGAAGACAATGTTACTGCCACAGTCTGAACTCTAGGCTGCATGCAATTTAGGTAAGAAATTCAAATCCTTCACGTGGGTGGTCCTATGTTCTTAGCTTTGAGGTTATATTCTCATTAAAACCAGATTTCAGGGAAGCAACCTTATGGGACCATGCTAATTTAGAACTCAAGGACACATCTTGGACTGCCTAGTGAATGGCCTTCCTTTTTCTTGAAGTTTGGTGAAAAAAATAATCTCTTAAACTTTTCTGTTTTACGTAAGCTATAGAGAATATGCGTCCTTTATTTGACATTTTATATATATTGCACACAGAAAAACTAATTTCAATACACATACCCCAGAAAAACCTAGTGTCTCTAAATGTATTTTTATTGTTTCTTTTAGTGGAAAGTAGAAATGAGCTAACCCATAGGTTCCCTTTCTTGCCTTGGTCGGGGATCCTGATCTAAAAGGAGAGCCCTATTTTCCATATGCAATCGGGTGTCTTCCTCCACACTTAGTAATACTTGTCTTTCAAAACTGTTAGCCACTTGTAACTTAGAGGACTGTGAGTTGGGTGAAATCCCCTGGTATACTCCAACCACCCAGAGACCAGACTTGAATCTTCTGGCAAGACTGTAAAACCTACAGGGATGCGATTATGCTCCCCCCCCCCCCAAGAATTGTACTGCCTCGATTTTCCATAATTCTTATATAACTACATTATTGAGACTTATGTATCTGGGATGACCAACAGGAATAATTTGAATTTCTTCCCTAATTTGCATCCTACACAACTGACTACATGTTTTACAATGTTTGTGAAATCCAAATATAGAACTGAGGCATGTGCTGAGAAGCAAGTTCCTAGCTGTGTTCAGGGTGCATGGGTGCAAGCCAACACTGCTCCGGGAGTTGCATATCAACTTCCCAGATTATTTCTGCCTCTTCTGTCATCCCAAGCATCCTTCCCTTGCCTTACACGTGTAGCCAGATGCCATCATTCACATGGCCTAGGATTCCGCCCCTCAACACTGATGCTTTTAGAGAAATTGACCGGAAGAACTTTGTGGTCTTGGGAATGAGAAGTACAGTGACATCATTAGAAACTTCTGTCTCATCCTAGTTGACAACCCAAGAATTCTCCCCTTTTTTATTAGGATCATGTTTTGATCTTTAGTGCCTGCTCCAGTGTCAGCTTGTTTTTAAGTGCTCAAAAACTGCTGTGTGCATGGGACAATGGACCATCCAAGCATCTATACTCAATGAGAGCCAGGCCCAGAGCCAATTCCACTGTGTTAATATTTGCTCTGAGTTCTAAAGATCTGATTTTCTTGGGATACTCTAATAGAATTCGGGTATGAATTGCACCAGGTGGAACAGTATATGTTCCCACTTAGTTGGCACCTGAGTTCATACATGAGGACGTTCAGGATGGACACAGGCTCAGCATCTGTATGATGGAAGTGTGGATAGAGGGAGAACAGGATCTACAAGGGAGGGAAGTAGAGGCATTGCTAGGACCAGTAGGCCAGGGGCTCCTGAGACAGTTTATGACTCTATGAACTGTGCATGGATGCCTCTCTTTACAAAGTCCTTATCTTTATTTTTACCCATTTTTTTCTATGATTTTAGAGATGCTCAGCCTGGAGAAACAGAAAGCATATAGAAAACACAGATATCTTGCTCATTTCATTTACTTATTTCTTGGAACTGGTCCTTAATTCTGTCTCTTTCTCCTGACCATCTAACACAGGATTCTATTGCTTGCTTCCTACTATGTGAGACCTCCAGGCCTTGCTTGGTATCTACAAGGCAAGGCCATTCCCCTTACAGAGAGCTCACATAAGCCAATCTGAACATTTCCACTTGTCAGTGTGCAAAGCTCCTCTGATTTTTCTTTGTACATACAGTGCCATTACTGTGCCAACTACTTGGTGCTTATTATCTGCTTCTGAGTTGGGAAAGTTAAGACATTGTCCGTCAAGGGACATAGAGCCAGACTGGGGTGGGGGATAAGATAGGCTTATACTGTATGGTGACCAGTGAGATGCCTTGGCAGGTAACATGCTTGCTGGGTAAACTTGATAACCCAAGTCCCCCCTAGGAACCCTGTGTAGAAATGAAAGAAAAGAACAGTTTCCTAAAAGTTGTCCTTTGAACTCCATAGACAGCTTTGCAAATGAACACTTGCATTATTCTCTTTTTCCTCTTCCTCTTCCTCCTCCTCCCCTCTCTCTCTCTCTCTCTCTCTCTCTCTCTCTCTCTCTCACACACACACACACACACACACACACACACACACACGCGCGCGCGCGCACACATGCATGCATGCATGGGCATGTATGCACACACACACAAACACACACACACCTAAATAAAAACATCCTAGGAAGAGGACAACAAGAGAAAAATAAACATTATTTTGAGTTATTAACTACTGATATTTGTAATTAACTCCTTATCAGAACTGTTTATTTGTACAATAGGAGAATGGCATTAGTCTCGTATCTGGCAATAATCAGCTCTTCACCCACAGCCTAAGATCAGACACCAGAGGTGGAGCATATGGAAGGACAGGCAGTAAGAGACACTGTTAGAAACACATGGGATAGTAGTTCACATATAAAAAACAAGCCACCCATGAACTTTTAAATTAAGCACTGCCTACAAGTATTTACAAAGCTTTTATTGTTGACTGAGTATACTGTCTCTTCTGTCAGTAAACATTCAAAATCCTCCAAGTGTATTAACATCCAAATGTATTCAAAATCCCCCTTTTCGGTTATAAATGCATTTGGGATTTGAGACCCTTGATTTTTTGTGGAGGCAATACTATAATGGGGTTGGGGGGACATTTAAACAATGTTGAAGATAAAGGTATAATATACAGTGTTCAAATGACTGCTTGATTCATCTTCAAGTTGTTGTTTAAGACACTGTTTAAGCTGATGTTCATAATGGTGAGGTAGATTCTCCACCAAGGAAAATGTCCGCACGCTGGGCACTATTTTCAATCACTATTGTTTGTACTTGCTTTAACAGAAATAACGTGTGATAAATGTTTTTCTACAAAGTACACAAACATGACTGACAGACCTCTTCTGCCACTTTCTTTGTTGTCACAGTCCAGTGCTAAAGCCAATATGTAAAGGGAAGCCGGCTCGGAGGGATGCATAATCCCCTACCTCTGGTGCAGGTTATCTGAGAAAGCAGGGTCTTACAAAGTACTCTCCAGATGTTGGCTCTGATAGCTAACTAAGGGGATCAGGGAGCTTGATGCTCACAGCAGGCTGTGTGCTCCAGTTCCAAAGTTAGCTTTTAAAGGCCTCCTGGACCACTTGGATCCAAAGGACGACCTCATCCCACTATCTAACTTGAATTTTTTTTTAAAATAACCTCATGCGTGGAAATCAAATCAGTTGTATCTTTGGGAAACTTCTACAGATTGGATTTGAGAACTTATAGGGCCTAGCTGGCTAAGAAGGTTGTGGGTAGGGATCTTACTCTGGTGTCATCAGTGCCTACCTCATGCCAATCAACCCAGAGCACTCACTCCTTCTTCCTCAGTGACATCCACCCATCTTTCCCCAAGAATACACTACATTCATTACTCCTCTTCTCCATGCCTCTGCTCATGTTCTCCCTCTCCCAGATCACCATGCCTTTCCTGCCTCCTCTTAAAGTTTACTAGCATTCAGAGTGAAGCAACTTACCCTTTTGGACAAGGCCTATTCAAATTATGCTTATTTCGTGGGATACAATTGAAGTAATTGTTTGTCTTACAGATGTGTGTGTGTGTGTGTGTGTGTGTGTGTGATTTGTCTCATATATGTCTGGCTCCCTCATGAGGCAGTTTATTGAGGAGGTCTTTCATACCCTCTCCTGTTATAGGCACATTGCTAAATGTCCAGCAGGCCCAGAGTTAAGCATCAAGGTATGTCTCTCTGCGCTTTAGAGGTTACCAACCCAATTACCTGGTAGAGGATGTGCTGGGTAGAGACCTCCTCATTGCTCCTGGACTCATGCTGTAGTAGGAAGAACTTTCCAAATCAGAGAGAGAAAAATTGGGGCCGGTTCCTGCAGCTATCGGTGCTAGAGAGAGGAAAAGGAAAAAACAAAACAAGTCATAAATTAAGTTCTTATAAATTCAAGGTGATCAAGAACCGATGTTAGTGCAGCATGAGACACATTTTCTGTTGTATTTATCTGCAAAGAGTATCCAGAATAGTCGCTAATAAACTGTGACTTCAAAGGAAAGGGAATAGAGACAATAAAAATGCTCTCTACCAGAAAGATATACTCTTTCTACTGTGTCTTTTATCTTTTTATTTTACTCTTTTTTTAAACAGTAGATTGTCACCAAGCTAACAGCATTCCTAGATGGTTTAAATGAAAATACCTTTCATACTTTAGTGTTATTTTTTTTTTTAAAGTGACTGCTCCACAAACTTTCCCCAGGTTTTCTTACTTTGATCCCAACAGCTTATCCTCAACTGAATTTTGGAATTCTATTCTGAATTTTCATGAGAGTTCCATGAATTCATGCATCTAGGCCCCCATTTTGGGCAAAGTGAAATGCACACAGCATCCTGCATTCTCTTTACTTTATGGTACATAATCTCCCTGCACACATCTGGACCTTGAGGTCTGTGCTTTGTTGTTGTTGTCGTGGTGGTGATGGTGGTGGTGTGTGCATGTGTGTGTTTGTGTGTGTGTGTGTGCTCGCACATGTGTGTGTTTGCAAAGAAAGATTCACTGTATACACCTTCATTGCACACTCTCAGCGACACTAAGAACTCTGGCTTCATGGAACCCCATGGCCCCTAAGGCCAAAGTATTTGCTTCTCACCCTTAGAGAAGATTCTGCCAACTTCTGATTCAGTTTCACTAACCTACTACCTTCATAGTGGATTCTTTCTGAGATTTACTTATCTGTATTTTTATGCCTTCCAGTCTCTGGATGGCTTGTTTACAGTAGCTTAATAATTATTTTTAAATGAGTTTGTAAAAATCTGCTTGTCTTCTTTCAAAAGTATAAATTCTATGGTGAGACTATCAGTTAAGGTAGTCTTTTTGAACTATTATGTAAAAGCAGGACAGTAGTTGTGTGCACTAATATGTACTGTATATATTAAGCCCATTAACATAGATATATTCAATACACTAAAATCTATGAGGAGAAAAGATAATGAGGAACACCATGAGTTTAGACTTTACTCACAAAATGATTTGGAAGTGCTGCTATTACCAAGAAGAAGGGATGTGGATCAGAGTCACAGCTTTTACCCATAGACACATTACAGGGAAACAGGCAGACTTAAGATACAGACAGCAGAGAAGCCTTCAGATATTGGCCTGAGAAGAAGAGGCTCAAGGCACTAAAGGGGCCTGAGAAAATGAACCTGCAGAGGATGCTGAAAGGACAGGCAACTGGGAAGAAAGGAGGAATTCTGGGTAATAACCTAAAGATAAGAACAACAGAAACCGTTGACTGGGTTTCTGACAGCTCTGAGACCTAGGACACAGAGTGAAAGAGACACTGCTAACATTGAGTCATGATGGGTGGCTAAGGTTGGGCCATGAAGGATCTGGTATTTTTCTATAAGAAGTGCAGATCTGAATCTGGAACATCACATTTGTGAGCCATGTGAGCCTACTTACATCCCTGGGAGTAGAAACCACTGCAGTTAGACTGCCAGTCTCTAAGCAGCACCCGTGCCAGCAGGAGGCAAGCAATAAGCACTGGTCTTAAGTGCAGGTAGTTGTACTGAGACAAAGAGGGCCTGCAGCCTATGGAAACACTACCTCTGATTTTGCATTTACACTCTAGAAAAATCTTTCCCTCGTGAGAACAAGCTTGGGAGAGAAGAGGTGGCTGAAGACTTGCACTAGTGATATCATCTAACCATGAAGATGAAGTAAGGATGGCTGGGAGAAGCCAGGTGTTAGTAATAGGCTGCCAGTTCACTGTGGCAGGCAGGAGTGCTTCCCAGGATTGTGGCTTGGGAGACAGGATGAGTTGTATCGTTCTGTGAGTAACTTCAGAGGCAGAAGACATGAAAGAATACAACAATTTCTAAGACTATACAATGAGTTGAATAATAGCAATGACTACATCTCAAGCATCACTGTCATGTAAAAACAATCTTTCCTCAGATATGGAGAACTGAAAATCAAACACAAGTCTCAATGATAGGGGCTTTAAATAGGGGGTCTTTGGCTCATCTTGACAACAATATAAACAGATTCCTGCTCAATAATGCTGCTAGTCATTCTAGCATTTGCTTTTGTATTCAATTTATTTGCATAATTTCACAATATTTTATGTATGAACTGGGCCATTATGCAAGATGTCCCTTGTCACTCATCATTACCATAGCTACCTGACACATAATAACATGATAGGTGCTCTTAAGGCCTTGTGCCTACCGTTAGGTGTCCTTGTTAATTAGAGAGAATGGAAAGGCCTATCTGTGTCAAATGTGTGAATTTAGATTTTCTTCACAAATTTCAGAGTGGAGTTGAGGCCTCGGCTTGCTGGGAAATCTTGCTTACCCCTGAGCATAGTGAGGAAGGTGAGATCCCTCTGAGGCTGGCTGCTAAAGAGAGTAAGGGCAAGTGGGCGGGCCTGGGCTGGGCTGAGGGCAGGAGCGCTGAGGCATCTCCACAGTCATGGACATTGGCACTTCCACTAAACACTTCACATCCTGTGTGATCTACCCTCAGAAAAGGTCCTTTCCTTTTGTTATCTTTGTTAAATATCACGGGAGCTAGAATATATGAAGGAAGGAACTTGTATATGTAAATATAGTGCTCTACCTCTATACAGATTTTAAAAGTTAACTCAGTCCACACACGCGTTCCTTAACCTGCCCTGGGTTGACCTCCAATGATCATGTGGTTTGCAGTAATGTGGAATGCAGCAAAGGCACCAGATGGCCTGGTTCAGAGCATTCAATGGACCTATGGTGAGTGGCTTCAGAGGTTGGCAAACATGTGCATCTCAAATTTTAAAACATCCTTGAATTAGAAACGAGAATGAGCTTCTCAACCTGGGTTTAATAATCCTAAAAATGTAGAGACCCAAACTGTGTCTTCCTCATGAGCTCTTTGCACACACATGTGCCCGTCACTGTCAGTGCATGCAGCCCATGACACATGTAGGGTCACATTATTAGGATGGAATACTGTGTCCGGGAGGAGAAGGCCTCACATTTAAGTGCAGGTTTCCTGTCACAATGTCCCTAGTACAGGCACAGCGTTTTCAGAGCCTCCCATCTAGAGAACAAATAGAGCCTTTGGTAAGCAATGAAGACAGAATACCAGAAAGAAACAGCGGGTACCATGTGCCTAGGAAGTAGTATAGCCATGCATCATAATGACCATGACAAACATACAGAACTGGCTCCCAGGACTACCATCGTCATCAGCACACACCATTATGCATGTTTTCATGGGCCAGTCGCCATGCAATGATAAACCCACCATTCCGTTTGAAACTCACAGTGGTGCTAGGAAGGACTGGGGCACAAAGACGATGGAAAAACTTTCCTAGGTCATGAAGACAGAATCAGACCACCTGACCTTAAAATCATCCAGATCCAAGAACCACTTCTGTATTCCTAAACAGCTCCCTACCCTTTGTATAGACAGTTGGAGATCAATAAATATGCTTTGAATTAAGGAAATGGTTATCAGCCCCATTTACCTCCCTTAATTTGGAATAAAAATGAAAGTGTCTTCCATGAATATGTATAAGCATAGAGGAAACGGGCCCTGTTTCTGCCTTACTGCAGTTACTGTAGCCTAAGTATCTTGTTCACCAAGGAGTTTTTATCAAAAGGTTAACTTTGGAAATTGTGCCTTCAGATGTTATTTCTAAGTCATGCATCTTCCCTTCCCCCTCTTTCCTGTCATGAGTAGAATGTACTCTGTGTCATTTCTTAATAAATGGTTTGCTATTAAGGCATCATTATAGTAATGTGGGCTATTGGAAGAAAGGGGTTACTTCAGTAGCCAACCCTCTTGATGACCCGCTCTTCTGTACACATTAGCAGTTGGATGGGGCTGTGGTTATTGAACTTCTGCCATCCACCAGAGACGATCTGCTCTGGGTTGCATTGCTGGAAAGAGAGGACTATGGGAAAAAAATTCTAGCCAAATTTTCAGACTCCTCTGCCTGGGAGATGATGGTGCTGAGTTTATAGCTTGTTCAATAGAGTTGGCAGGGGACATTATCAAAATGCATACCCATGTGTCCAGCCTACTGCTCGAAGGCACACAGAGGCTGCATTTCATGGGACACAATGCACATTTACAGAGTCCTTTAGTATCTTAGCCATTGCTTCATACGCTTAGTGGACAGGATGTAAAAACTTCTGCCATTGAGGGTTTTACATTCTAGGGATCAGTTGCCCCTCCCATCAGATTTGAATGTCCCCTTCCCCCTTCCCAACATATACAAAGGAAATAAAGAGAACATGGTCATAAATCCCTTCCAAAGGCCATCAGCACTCAATTTGTAGCTCATAAAATAACTATGAAAAATTAAGACATCTTTCTCTTTCAATTGTACGACCTACCAAAAATGCTCCCAGAGCACTTGGAGCTCACACCTTATGCTGGGGGTTGGGGACTCCAACAATAGCAATAGCACACAGTTCCATGCCAGAACAATTTCATGTTGGTTTGTATTCCATTGGCAAAGGTCCTATAAGAAAGTCCGTGTCACTGCCACAAAAGGAGCGAACATGGGAAAATACTTGTTCTTCTTTCCATCAAAGGCTCAGTTGTAAGACACACAATGCTATGAAAACTGGTGAATCTGGAATCATCGTTAAAGGAAATTAACTTGGAAAGTAATTTATGGCAAGAAAATCCAACTCCTTTGTTATCTCCCTTTTACTGTAATATGTTTCCTGAACACTGCCTAAAAGAGAGGGCTTTTAGAAAGGAAAAAAAAGTATAGTAAAATTAACTCATTTTATCAATTTGTGTTCTCTGCCAGAGTTTCCTGACTGTGGCTATGAAGGGCTGTAAAACTGATGAATTTGCATGGAAAAAGAAACCAGTGTAAGTAATTTGTGTAAGAGGTAACACGGACATAGACTGCTATAATTCAGACGCCCTGCAGATAGCAGACTGCTGCAGTGTGCACAGTTATGGGCAAGAAAAATGACCACGCTGCAGTCAGTCTGACTTGAATGGAAATCAATCATAAAGGCACTTTCTCTGCTGCTTTACACCACAGTCTTCAGCAACTCCTTTGCCAAGCAGGTTTCTGGTCTGTAAACCCTGTGCTGAGCTCCTCTTTCTATCCCTGTTTTTAAAGGAGTGGCCAAATGCAGGCTGGAAGTAGGATTTTTCAAACAGGAACATAAAAGGAAGGCACTGAACTAAAACATGGGTTTCCCTCGATGTGAAATGAGCTTGCCTGCTATTAAAAGATTTAAGCAATGCTTTTTCTGAAATGTAGCGCTAGGTGCCAAAAGCCAACAGAATGCTTTTAACCCCACAAAAGGCAATTGCTAGTACGCACGCACACACGCACGCACGCACAGATCACCTCCCTCTCACAACCATGACTTATGAATATAAGTTAAGGAACGTGTGTGCTTGAGTGTGTTAGTGTGACAGCGGTGGTGGTAGGTGTGCTTGAGGAAAAAAGGAATACAAGCATAGAAACTTTTATTTATGAAAGATGTTTCAATTTTTATTAAAATAGACTGAATCCACTGATACTGTGTTATATTCCACTCTGAATCATGAAGAAGGTTTACCTTTAACAGATAACCACTATAAGTTTAATTTCTAAGCTAGTCTTCTCAATCACTTTTTTGTATATAGAAAGTCTTGAAGCTTGAGAAACCCAGACATAATCTCTATGGAGGAGGGCCATCTCCCACTTACAGATTACATGTGTAACAAATGTTTACTGAATTGAAGTACAATCATATGAACATGCTAATAAAAACAGCAAAGGACTGCTTTTTGCTGATTTTTATTATATACCAGATAGTGCACATAAAATATGGAATTTTATCCTATGGTATACATCAACATTATTTTCATTGACAAATGAGAAAATGAAGGGTGATGTTTAGCAAAATGTTCAGGAGTAGCACAGGGGTTTGATGTTAGGAGTCTCTGGATATCAGCTAAAGAAATAGGGGAGCCACATTCCTGCTCTTGTCTTTGCTGTCTTGTAATTATGGGGGAGATGTGTCTCATGAGATAAGTTATCACCCTAAGTACCAAGGCTGCTCTGTCCCCTATATTCTTCCCCCAGTCTTCGGCATAAGGAGTTGTCGCTACTGCTCTTTTGGAGGCAGGGCCTCCCGCTTGGTCCAGGAGAGTGGCCACGGAACAGCAAGTGATGCTGACTGATCTCTTGCATTAGTGGCTTCTGCCTTTGGGACTAGAATTGATTTTCTGCATTTTAGAGCATCATCTTGTCTTGGCTTTTGGTTGAAGTCAGATGTGGTACCCGTTTAGTATAAGATACAGCCTCAGCCATGGGATTCAGTATTCTTGACAAAGGATGGGTTTGATGGCATAAAAGGTCTTTTTACCACAATGATCTATAAACTATGGAAGGCCCTCTACATATAAGCTCCTTCCCCAAGAGTACACTGGTACTACCTGACCCTTAGCTGTACCAAAAGAGACCCTTAATAACAGATAAATTAGTTCTCTACACAACAACAACCATTTTCAGCAAGAACTGCTTAATTTTTCCTCCTGCACTTATTGAGAAATCCTAGGTGTTAATTATGTACTCTATTAGTCACATACTGGGTGGCCCAGCCTCTGCTGTGTGGTGTGGCTTTGCTGAGTGCTCAGTCAGTCATCCCAGACATGCCTACAGGGCACCACCAACAGCCTTTCCAATCCACGAGGGTAGGCTACAATCACAAATTCCAGACCAAATCCCAATAGCTTTGCCTCCTTATTGTGGGGCAGAAAGGAGTTCCATCAGGCATATAGAAATCACAAGAAGACCTTTTAGTTCCCCAATATTACTCACTGGATATTAATATCTATTCTTAAACTTGAGGCTTATGAACAAATATTTAGTAAAAAGTACATTATCAGTAGCCATCTCTTAAATTTTTGCTCATAAATAGAAGCATATTTTTTTAAAACTGTAGAATTATATATTATTTAAAATGCTGAAATGGTTAACCCCTTCATGGCTGACCATTTAATGGAACATGTCAGTATTAGAACAGGAGTATGTCCTATTATTCATTAAATTCCCATTAGCTACCCAAAATGTTGGCAGAAATATAGGATTTGGCTAAAATCACAAGGAAAAAGAATTTTCTAGATAGCTGAGTAAGAACAGTACTCGTACGTTTTATTCTGTCCCAGCTCTTACCTGAAGGGACCATTGCTATGGCTGTAGTAAACTAAGTTTTAGAAAACAATCTTATAATTGGTCATTCATAATTATACACATGTGAATATTTTTTAAATAATTTGGCTGATAGCAGTCAGCTCCGGGATCAGCTCAAGAACACACTGTAGGTGACCAAGGGCAAAGGCTTACTCCAGTAATGATCCTGGTAATTAGCATTATTGAGCTCTTGCTAATCCAACAAGAGGCGTCCTGTTATTTCACCTCTATGTTCTTGAGAGGCCTCCCCAGTTTAGCACTAAGATTTATGCTCAGCCTATATCCAGGACTTACTTTACATATTTTGTATTAAATAAATAAGTATAACCTATGAAGAAAACCCAGGCAAGAGGCATTACAAATATTGACCAAAATCCTATGGCTATTAAATTTCAAACATTCACCCTTATTATAAATCCTGAATTATTTCATGGCCTCCTACAGGCATGTGTGTGTTTGATGGCCTGTGCTAAGCACACACTATGTAGACAGAAGTTACTTAGAAAATATTAGATGGACCTAGAAACAGAGACCATGACAACAAGTTAGCATTGTACATCAAGATATAATGTGTGTGTGTGTGTGTGTGTTTTTCCCCAAGGTACAGTGTCTATCGTAAGAGTGCTCAGAGTCTGGTCAATTTAGCAGACTCCTTCAGTTGAGGATGGAGATAAAGGGACCAAACCCATCTATGAGTAGCTCTAGTCAGGACTGGCAGGAGTATGTATATAATAAAGAACACTCACACACAATGCTACCCAGTGTCAAAAGCACACTCCCTCTGTCCTAGGTGTAACCTATACCATAGCTCACACACACTGGTCAGGACACATATTCAACACAGGGCACACACATGTTTCGTGGTAGGGTGTGACCACCTGTGGATAAAGTACCCTGTGGGTGGGGTCTCCTCTCAGAAGCTCATTCTCTTTTGGTTGGTGAGGAAGGGATGGGATCCAAGGTTAGCCACCCATATGTAAATGGGGTTCCAGAGAAGTAGAAAACCTTAGTACAGCAGTCCCATTCCGTTTGCTTCCTGCTTTCTTATTCAAACACTCGCCCCAAACGAGTCACAGAAATAAAAACTGTATGACAAAGCATTCTTTGGAAATAATTCAACTTCAACATTTATTTTAAAATTGTATTGAATTGTACCGGGAGGGAATCTGTTAGTTAAGCCAGATAGACTGATTTTTTTTTTCTTTTCTAAGAGTGTGGTAACATTTATTATTTCCTCTCTGTGTGGGAGCTTGATTAAAACTAGAAAATGAAATATATCCCATGGTGTAATACATTTAGAAAGAGGTGGCTTAGACTTGAAAAAAAATCCTAAGGAACTGATTAGAATATTCTATTATATAGCTTATTTAACAGATTTTTTCTTTAAAAGCTGCATTTTGGATAGAGAGATGATTTTTTTTTAAGGCCATCCAACCCATTGTCTACTACACAGCAGACCTTCCTTCCAGAGGGCTTGCTTCTGGCTTCTATGCATAAGATGTGTGATGTTCATTTTAAAATTACTAGTAGAGCCTGCTATTGACCATCTAATTATGCCGAGTTCCATTTATAAACATAGCTAACCACTAAGTTTATGGAGACTTTTTGTGCTGCTTTAATAGGATATTGATCGAGAGCATAGTTTGAGTGGCCTGCCATTGAATTGTGTAATGCCAAACAAAGGCAAGGTCACAGTGACGGTCCATGCTGGGGCTGCAGTGGACTTTTTATCATCGTCTTTTTGTTTCTTCCTTTAATGTTGAAGTCCAAATGGTTTCTTGCTTAAGAGTATAAATTGTATAAAAAAAATTAATTTGTGTACCATGGTCATTGTTGCTGTGTGTGTTAACACACAGAGGAGAGAGCTAGCAGCTGCCTGCTCAGACTAGGAAGTTTTTAAGTCATCCTCCTCCAATCAAGGTAGAGAGAACTGCCACTATTTAAGTGGTAACCCTCAAAAGATGGGGCACCCGGGACTTCTCATCTGAGGCCCTCTTTTTCATTAGTCTTTCTAGGTAAGGACAATTTGTATTTTCAAGTTTGAGCTTATTCCTAACATCGTTTCAGTTTCTTACTGTGCCTCTTAGCTGAGTTAATTTTGTCCCAGAACTTCTGTACGTCAGGTTAGACTCGATTCATTGGTTCTTAAAAACTGCTGGCTTTGCAAACCTAAGTGCCTGGGTATGGGCTTTGGAAGCCATATCAAGGACTTGAAAAAAGAAGTTTAAAACCCAGCTGTATTCGGAACTCCCATGATGATGGCTGTGTGAGAATCTCAGCAGTGTACATTCCCAAGGCAGGAACCAGCCGCTAGGGTGCCACCTCATGCCAGGCTGAGGCACAGGCCCCGTTCCATTCACTGTCCCTCTCCATTGACAAACAACTCAGGAACCCCGAAGTCCATCGGGTAGCCAGGCTTTGTGGCAGAGCCAGGGCAATTCATCTGCTGGACTTTAATAGATTCTGCAGCCATGTAGCAGGAACCAGAGCATAGGCTGAGTAGCTGAGAGTGGTTTTCACACCCAAAGACTCTAAGGCCAGCCACAGTGTACTGAGAATCCTGGCTTTGCAGAATTCCAGGGCCGTGAAGTCATCCCGAGCCACGAAGTTTACTTAACCCTTGCAGCCAGTTTGGGTGTACAAACCACACTGGCAATCAGAACAGGCCAGAGGAGACACACAATGGCCTGTGTGTGTATCTGTGGTTTTTACTCTTTCCCACTGAGGCCTTTAAGGTTTCAGAATCTCTCCAACAACTTCAAGGAAAACAGTCAGCACTTCAGAAGGAAATGAGCAGGAGTGGAGTTTGGGGCAGAACTTTTTGAGTTCCCACCAGGAGGGACATTTGGCAGCCTCGGAGCACGTACTTTGAGGAAACGTTGGCACAAAATAAACAAGAGTGGGTTTGACAGAGAGCCCTTGAAGCAGCTACATTCAGCAGCCAGCAGAATGGGCTCTCCTTGGCAGCTCATGGGAGGGGCCTATCTGGAAATGCCTGTAGAGGGCTTTGTGTAATAAAGCACCATCTCAACAGATGGCTCCTGTCTCCTCCTTCACGGGATTATGCTAAAACAACCTCAGTGATTCGGAACTACAGTCATTCCTGGGAGCCTCTCCCCTGTACTGAATTCTTCTTTTTCTCTGGCCCAGCGTGCAGAGGTCTGTGTTTTCTCCCTCTCGTGGAACAAGGTAATAAATAACTAGAAGTGCTTTCAGATGGTCCTGCCACGTGTGGAGACGGGCCACAGAACAAATCCGTACTCTCAGTCCAGCGTTTCTGCTGCTACAGTTCACAAACATTAGACGATAACGGCAAAAATTAAAGGGTGTTAGCGGGACGGAGGCGAGGGTGAGGGAGTTCGTGGCCTCCTGCAGCTCTCTGGGGCATAGGAATCCCGAGTCCAGCAGTTCCTAGCATCTGATCCCAGCATTTATTATCAAGCAGCCTGGCTGTCTAGTCTAACTCTCACCTAGGAAATTGTGAGGCTGAGTTTCTCTGTCATTGCCACCTTGGAGGTGGCATTATCCCAGGCAACAACATCAGCATAGTTACTTCAGTGACTCTTCATTTGCAAATACTGAAATAGCGTTCCCTACTCTACCACAGTTAGAACCTCACTGGAATCCCAGGGGAAGTAAATATTTTTACTATCTCATGTAGAAGGCTAACACTATGTATCTGGTAAGAGAAACAATTTAAGGCAAGGGTATCATTTCTGAGTAATATGAACTCTCCATGTTGTATGAGGTCACAACTAGCTGTGATCGTGGTGAGGTTGAAGAACAGGCCAGGCTGGGACACCAAGGAACAAATTCAGAGGGATTAAGGAAATCTCACATTAGAGTCAGTAAAATACCTACATGAGAGGCAAAACATCAGAGAGCGATCCAAGAGATAGGTGTGTGTGTGTGTGTGTGTGTGTGTGTGTGTAGTTTGAATAGGCACAGTGCTTCCATGGCTGTAAGATGACCCTGTTTGATATATAATCGTACACATGTGCCCTTACACATTTGTGGAGACACTTAGAACAAGTAACAGGAACAAAAGCACAAGAGAAAACCCTAATGCAAACTATGGAGATTAATTAATAATTGTGGGTCAATACTGGCTCACCAACAGTAAGAACTGTAGCATACTGCCCACAGTTGTTAATAAATGGGGAATGGTTAGAGATGGGGCATACGAGACGCTGTGTTTTGCTATCTGAAAATTATAAACCTAAAGAACTGCTCTAATATATGACTTGTTTTCCAGGACTGTTGATGTGGCTAATTGGTATGTTGAGAACTGAGTTCGATAGACAGCACCATCAGAATTAAAAACATCAAGTCTACTAATTGAAAACAAAAATCACACTGAAAATGAATCTAGGGGAAATACAATTGTGCATTTTACATTTTAGCAATCCTTCCAAAAATGTATTATAAAGATACATCACCCCACAAAGAAATGAACAACCCACAAAGCCTAGAGCCCACTGGTCTATTTTACTGTATGAGAGACTTATGGAAGTAAGCACAGCAATGGCTGGCAAAGGCAAGCCTCTCAATGCCTTTGAGTACTACAGCGTCCTTCATCTCTGAAAAGGGGCACTTCACAGGAGCCCAGCCACAGGAGTGCCAAGTGAAGCAATGCTCACACGTCTAGCACAAAGTACAAGATGTACGCTTGGTAACTCCTCACTCACGTAATTTTTTAATATTCATATTGAACCTGCAAGGCAAACACCCTGGGTCTTAGTCATACATTGCCACTTAACTTATTTCTGTTTCAAGGATGCAGAATGTTCCTCATCCCTATTTATCTGCAATAAGTTCCCATACAGTCCTAGAACAGAGGATTAGCTCTCACAGGAAGAGAAGGGGCAACACAGTTCTGTGAGGCCTGGACATGGACTCAACTTCTTTATGCAGTTTGGGTGGTATGCTTTGCTGGGTAATTTTTGTCAACCTAACACAAACTATGAAGCTATGAAGCAATGAAACCATCAGACTGGCCTGTGAGCAGTTCTGTAGGGCATTTTATTGATTAATGATTGGTGTGGGTAGTATCATGCCCTCCATGAGAGGTATCAATCACTCCTGGGTAAGTATTCCTGGATTGTCTAAGAAAGCAGGCTGAGCAAGTCAGTAAGCAGCGGTCCTCTGTGGTCTCTGCTTCAGTTCCTGCTTTGGTTTCCTCTGATGATAGAGAGTGACCTGTAAGCAAACAAACCCCTTCCTCTCTTAAGTGGTTTTTTGGTCAGTGTTTCATCACAGGAACAGAAACCTAACTAGGGTATATGCCTCTGAGAAAGGCTCTCAGGTGCAGGGACACCTAGTGAGAATCCCTATCGCAGTAGTCAAGGCAATCTATAAAATAAACCTCGACAAACTTAGATTAAAGATCTACAAGGAAGAGAGGGGTCTCTGGCGTGTAGTTGACCGGTTTGGCCTGAAGCCATGGTTTAGCTGATGCAGCCCGGTCCTGCTCTTACCAAACAGTTGCTGTCAGCGCAAGGCCATGTGTGAGTGAGTCCTGGAGTGATGGCACAGCAGTGTGCAGAATCGGGAAGCATTGAGAAGCTGAAGGATGCTCGCAATGCCAGGCCTTTGCTAACCAGCCCCTGACGCAGGCACAGGAAACAATCCAAGACACTGCAATCTTAGCCCCAAGGGCAGGCATGCCTTCTGGCAGTCTTGAGGGAACATGTAGAATTCACTTGGCAATCATGCTGCCTTAGACTGAGTGGAGGTCTAATCAATCTTGGATATAAGACCTGAAAGGAAAATGAGGGAAGGGAGGAAGGGCAAGAGGCCGGGATGGTTCTGAGATGTCTGGCCTCTTACAACCCCCAGACCTTGGAACTCTGCTGGTAATGAAGACTAATGCAAGCATTTGAGTGGCCAAGGCAGAACGAAACGGACCAGAGCTCTAATCTTAGAGTAAAAAGGATTTCTTTTTTAATCAAGGCTATGCTTGGATCTCAATAAAGCCTCAATAAATATACTTCCCTCTAATGCCTCTTTGACTGATACACTTTGATAAGACATACTCTTTATATGCTATTATTAGTAAGCTAATAAGAAAAATATAGAATATTGATTACCTTCAGTACATAGGCATTGCTATCTGTCTATGTCCAGTAGCTGGCTAATCCACCATGCACTAACCAGGGAGGCACATGTTCTCCTGTTCAATAAAGTCATCTAGTCCCCCCTTAGCTAGTACTTTGGGACACCCTTCAGAATACAGCCAAATTATCCCCACTGCAGGCTATCACCTGCTACTCCTAATGCTTCTCCATGAGGATTCTGCCACTACTACCCAGGACTACCTCACCATCAACGGCAGCCTCCCTGAATGTCAGAATTCTAATGTGCATAGTTGTCTTCCCACCACTTAACCTGCGTGGTCTTAAACAGAAGATTTTCTCAAACTCCCCTGAGTTAGCCTCAGCGTGTAGATTGTGCAACTTAGAGTACAGCTGAGACACACCAAGCATCAACATCAACAAATGATGCTCCTTCCCCCAAGGCCTAGCCCAGTGCTTAGCAAATGGTAAATATTAAAGAACACCTGGATTTTCCTCTAGTTCCATATCGTATTTTTTGGACGCTAAAGATTCTTCTAGCCTGTGATGAATAAAACAAGGGCTGAAAGAGTTCAGGCTTGGAAGATCAGGCTGGCTTGCCTTTTGTGGCATCTCACTGCCCATTGGTTTACTCAGGCATCCTCACAAGCCTATAACACATACAATAGGAGCTACAAATTCCATTTCATTCTGTAAAGAACTTGACACTGCTTGAAAGTCATGTTTAACAATATAAATTTACCTACCTTTCATAAAAGCATTAAATTTTTATATTTGGTGTTTAATTTCACTTTTAAATTGAGACTAAGAAGAGGTGGTCACTGTAGGACTGCTTTTAAAACAGAGACATTCTGGAAGGAGGGCAACCGTGTGTATGAGTTGTGGGGGCTGTCGGGGAGAAGAGACAGAGAGACATAGACAGTTGGACTCCCATGCTTTTTGCACTGTTTGGGTTATGCCACAACAAACATACAATCAATGGGCCTTTGATCAACAGAACTGGGCGGTGGCATGAACTCTTCCATCACCACTGCAGTTGTTATCGACAAGCTGGTAATGACCATGCTGTAATGTGCCACTCATACTGAAAGCATTAGCATCGCTTAAAGGTCAGAAACCAAGTCTCTTAAATGCAGAATTCCTTAGAAACCAGAGGGAAGACTCAAGATCTTCTAAAGCCAAGTTTACACTATGTACCCAGGACTGTATGAAACATTCAGCATTGGTCCTTACTATAATGCCTCACATTAAAATTCTTAATTATACCTAGCCTAGAAATACTGGCTTTTAAACAAACTAGTTGGTATAGTTCTTCTGCGGAGAGCAGAAAGGGTACTGTGAAAGTGTTAAAGCCCTATGAGAAGGAACACACACTGAAGGCAAATTTGGACCGAATTAGAGCAAAACTATACTTACTTTGTGACACTCTTACTAGCTCAGTCACACTGAAAACACCTGATGTGACAAAGCTGTCCTGGAAGCCCAAATGTCCTGTGGAAACAAAAACAGAAGAAAGCCAACTGTCACAAACAGAAAAATGCAAAACAACACACGTATAAATACTCATTGAGCTACGATCGAGCATGTGAGGCCTAAGAGCTACAATGGAGCACGTGAGGCCTAAGCCCCCACCCGGTTCCCTCCGTGCCACTGTTGGGGGGTGGAGTCTAGTCATTTGGGAACAGACATAGCTTTTGGGTTGGATCTGGAGGCTGTGGAGAAGCTTTGATGTAACAACTGGGTGATTTTTTTTTTTTGAGATGCTTAAAAAATTCAATAGGAAGTCTGAAACAAAAGACAATGAAAATGAAAGAGAGAAGAGGAGAGGAGAAGAGAAGAGAAGAGAAGAGAAGAGAAGAGAAGAGAAGAGAAGAGAAGAGAAGAGAAGAGAAGAGAAGAGAAGAGAAGAGAAGGTGTAGACCCTGACTCCCTGGAAATCAATCAGAATATCCCAGACCCATAATGCTTTGAAACATTCACCACAGAAATGTCTGGTCAGGTTTAGTCACTTGTCCATTTAAATCTAATGACCTTTGAAGACACCTCCTGCTTTTCTAGAGATCCTACAGAGGAAACTTTGGGAAAAGTCAAACAGGAAATACAAATTCAGTTTTTGAAATATGGAAACAAATTATTTTGTATACAAACGCAAAATTGTATTTGTTTAAAGTAGTTTTTGTGTTGGTTGATTTTTTATGAAATATATAAATAGTTCAAAGTTGTTTCATCTTTGAATTTTATGTTTGCTTCATTCTAGCTTGATATAATGACTTTTCTCTAAAATATCTGATTTTGTATCTATGCAGAACCATTATACAACTTCACAATGTGCTCAGAAACCAGCTTACAAATGGCAAGGGATGTGCAGTCTTCTTGCATCTACAGCTTTGTTTCTGAGTATCCTACAAGGCATATTCTACTGGCAAGATTTGCCTGTAAAGCCAGTTTAATCTTTACCTGCTTTAAAGTGTGATGCACAGGGGCAAGTGTTAGCTGCAGAGTTTTTTTTAAAACAAACAAACAAATGAGTGAACAGACAAACTGTTCTTTGCAATATGACACATACCTTAAGACATTTGGTATGAGAAAAGGTAAATCTGAATGTACAGCAACCCATAAGTAAGATGTACATGCTTCATAGAATCTATAGTTCATTCATTGTTGAGGGACAGGAGACTGATGTGCATCAGAGTGTACACACCAGAAAGCTTACTAGATGCCACGTACAGCAATGTACAGAAGCAGCTCTGTTTTAGAGAACCATATGTTAGTCAGGGTCTCTATTCGTATACAAACTTTATGTCCAAGAAGCAAGATGGGAAGAAAGGGGTTTATTCAGCTTACACTTCTATACTGCTGTTCATCACCAAAGGAAGTCAGGATTGGAACTCACACAGGGCAGGAAGCAGGATCTGATGCAGAGGTCATGGAGGGATGTTACTTACTGGCTTGCTTCCCTGGCTTGCTCAACTTGCTCTCTTATAGAACCCAAGAGCACCAGAGCAGGGTTGGAACCACCCATAAGGGGCCCTGCCCCCTTGATCACTAATTGAGAAAATGCCCCACAGCTGAATCTCATGGAGGCATTTCCTCCACTGAAGTGCCTTTCTTGGTGATAACTTCAGCTTGTGTCAAGCTGACACACAAAACCAGCCAGTACTGACCATAAGCGGTCTATGAGTTCTTTTAATTTCAAAACAGTTTTGAATGAAGAAGGTTTTTTTTCTGAGTTTTAAATTTTTTAGTTAACTCTGATATAGCATACAATATCTGGTACTAAAAGTAGTTCTAAATATTAGGATATATTGCAAGAGTAACCTGCTGTTTAAAATGAAATGGCAAAGGTTCACCTTAAAAGTTCTTAAGGACTTTTACTTATCAAAGCAACCCAAAGTTGGTTGTATATCTAGGGGATCTTGTTTGGTAACTGCCAGAGGTACTGTCTCTTGGATTAAAGAACTGAGAAGCAAAATCTTTAACAAATAAGTAAAAAATTCCCTTAAAGAGGTCTTGTCAAAACAGATCATAACATTTCTATTTTACTGGGAACCATTAAGATTGCATTTATCCCACAGACCATAACAAAGGAAGTCCGGCCTCCATGCACATGAGTGTGGGCTACTTGCACACAACAGCTAGAAACTCAAAGCAGAGTGGAAAGTGCAGTTTTCAAGCATCTCTCTTTGTCCCATGAGTCACAGGCTGACACTTGCTCTAATACCAAACCCCAAAAGCCCGTACTTTAAGAAAAGACTACTAAGAATTTCTGAACAGAGTATATATATATATACCTTAATTCTGCCACCCCAAAGTGAGTCTATCCTGACAACTCGTTTTGGGGAAGTGCCACCTTTGTTGTCATTTTCTGAGCAAACGAATTTGTGGAAACTAGATTCACCCCTGGGAATTCTACACCTCAAAAAGTAGCTAGTGAATATCTGTGAATAAACAGAACCTTCCAACTGAGGATGCTCAAATCGCTTCCTTCTGCTAAGGTTCCCTCCTTGGTTCCAAATGTTTAAATTAAGCATCTACTGGACATTTCTATCCAGATGTCTCTTAGGGTAGCCTCAGATCCAATACATCCAAAGTATTCATCTTTCTATGTTGTGGTGGCATCCTTACTCTGGTGTTATACAATTACCTAATCCCATGCATCCACACATTGATTCAGCTTCTGGTCTACATTGTTCCACTATGCATGTCTCCACGTTCCCATGATCGAAGTGAGGGCATCCCCAGTTCTCACCACCGTGACAGAGAGTCTTCAAACCATCTGTGGTCTACTATCCTTTTATTCATTTTGGTATCCATTCTCTTATCTGAAGGAAGAACCTGCTCAATGTCAGGCAGATCTGACCATTCTCTCTCTTAAGCCATATTTCCTGAGTGGCTAGCACGTGCCAGGTGCTGTGGTAGATCTGTGGTCCCTAATTTCTGAGAGTCTGCAGTTGAGCCATAGAGACAGCTATAACCATTCAACATAGATTAGTTAGACAAAAAGCACAAGCAGTCTAAGTGACAGGAAGAGAACTCATAGCAAGTGCATTAGGAAGGTCGGTGAGGGAAAAATCTTTCCTAAGAGATGCTGTCTGAAACATATTGAGAAGACAACTGGGACAGAAAGCAGATGAGCTCTTTGGCAGATGAGCAAAGGCTTTGAGGTAGGAGGGCGGCAGATGCAGAAGATGCTGAGATACATCTGGTGTATTCAGCACACACTGGCCTATCAGAATCCTTGCAAGAGTCCCCTATGCGTAGCACCAACTCCTCTTGTGGGTTTGTCTTCCTTCACCTGTCCCTCAGGTGATAGATACCTCTACCTCCTAGAGCCATCTGTACCAAAGTCTGCCCTAACTGACCTCACTTCTGGAAGGACTCCTTTCTCTGTTTTCAACACTGACCCGATGTGCTGTGCATAGCTCTAACACGGTAGCTGGCACACAGGATGGCGAGCTCCCTGTTGAGCCTGCCCCCTTTGGAGCTGGCAGAGTCTATTCTGTGTCATTGTTGCTCCGGCTTGAGGGAGGATACTTGGCAAACATGAAGTACTCCAGAGAGACCCTGAGTGAGCAGAACCCAAATCAGCCTTGGGTTTTTTTTGTTTTTTTTTTTGAATAAAAGCAGTTACAGAATGTGTTTGTTTCTCAAATGTTTTGTAATAAGGCCGAAATAAACCAAGCCCTAGAAACTAAATCATCCAAAGAAAGCCAAGCCATCCACATTTATTCCCTCCAAGTTGAACAGGACCAGCACAGGAAAAAAAAAATCCACGTGACTTCTGGTGGAGCCAGTACCATTAGTCTCTCTGCTAAGAAATGCCTGGGTATGTGTTATGATTTTCACTCTGGTCCGGTGTCTGGGACAGCAAACAAAAAGTAGAGTCAAAGAGTGGACTTGTTCAATGGACACTGACACCTGGCCCCAAGAAATCCCCATTTTAGACTTAAACAAGGATCATGATGGCTGAGAACATCACTGCAAAGATAATTCACCCTTCTATCAGCAGCCTCTGTCTCCGGGTGTGAAGGCATGCCTCAAAGTTAGACCATGAAAACAAAGAGCGTTGAATATTTCACGAGCTCTCTCGTGGTGGTAGCAGCCCTTCCCAGCAAAACTGAATTATCAGATGGATTTTATTTATAATTTGTCCCTGACTGACATAAAGATTGGGCAAATGCCATTAGGTTACAGTGGTAAGACAGGACACCTCAGAAATGATGGAAGAAGTGAGATAGATGGTGGGCATAGTTATGACACAGCCCGAGAAGCTTAATCTTTCATTCTCACGCACTCTGAGCCATAGAGATCACTTGTAAGGAAATGATGCTAATGGGGCTACTCAGCTTTCTTGCAAGACGAAGAAGAGGTAGAGACAGAACACAAAGTTAAGTCTCAATGGTTTGAAATCCAGATGCTATTAATATTAAAGATCTCTGTAAACTCTGGAACTAAGTTCAGTAAACTCTGGAAAGACTTGGAGGTTTCCATTTTGAACAGGGCCGGTTAGGAACAACTGGAGAACACAGACTGTCAGGAACGCCTGAGATGCATGCAGCAGTAGCTCAGTGATCTGGCTCCAAGTTCTGAACTGAGTTCAGAACTATATAGGAGACTCCAATAGGAGCAAGTCTCTTTCTTTTTACATATGATGGCTTCTGTACTTCTTCCTGTACTTCTATTCAGTGACTTCTCAAGTAGAACATAGGTTTCATATACCTGGGAGTCAGCCATTCTCAGTGTGAGGGGAGGAACCTTTTTTGAGAGGCTGAATTTAAAGAGAAATTCTTTCATGAATTCTTAGAAGCGGTAGTTCTTTTACCTCAATAATGTTAGCAATTATTTCAGAAAATACCATTCTCTGGAAACCACATCTCATTTTATGAGAGGACTGAACATCTACCTACCTTTGAATGGTAAGGCAGAGCAGGAAAAGCTAGATTTGCTGAGATGTGGCAACCCTGCTGAACTGCCTAGAACTTGGGGAAGAGAGCCTCATTGTGAGGGCTGGCCATCAGAGAAAGCTGACTATCTCCACACAGGGAAGTCTGTGTCCAAGGAGGATGCAGTCAAGCCTGTCTATGAAACTAGGTGTTTCTCAGGTTCAGATATCAAGGCCCTCCCTGTCCTGAATTATTAGATCTCCTCTGGTTATGGATGTAAGTCGACTGCAGTGCACAGACAACTTCATTAGATGATGATTTCCATATTTTCCTCTTAGTAATTGAGTCTCCATTAGTAAATCACAGGCTGAGAAAGGAGCCTTTCTGGGCCCTGTTCCCCAGCCTCTGAGAAGGAAGAGGATCCCTTATTTTCACCTTATCTTTACTCCAGCTGGAGTCTGGGTGTCTTGGGATGTGCAGCCACTGTACTAGCTTTTCAGAGGCCACTAGTTCTGTAAGGAAACCTCCTCACTGGGGTTCACTTCCTCCTTCTGATCGCGTACCAAGCCTCTAAGCACTTGTGGGATACATCTATATGTATTTCATATGTGTTCAATAAATAAGAGAAAGTGAAACCTGACTTTGGCCAAAAGGGAAAAAATCAATAAGGTGAAGTTATAAAGGATTTCTATTCCACTTGTCTTATGCCACTAGCCTCCCACTTCATTGACATCATCTCTGACCTCTGTCAATAAACCAGAAGGTCATTGTTGTGGCTCACGACTTAGATTGTCAGAGGGCCTGGCACAATCCCCTTCTATCTATGCCCTATTTGTTCAATGACTTAGATGACTTTACTTAGTGGGCTTCTATTGCAGCATGTAAATTACTATGTTATTATTGACATAACAATAGCTATGTCTGTACTCAATTTGTGTATCTCAGAAAACTGGTCTTTATGGAGTTAAATGGAGGTGTTTACTTCTATGGATTCATATAAGGCCAAATTCTAACTTTAGCATAATTTATATTATGACTTATATTTTATATGATAAGTTGTATAACTAAATTATTTGCCATTCATTGGAGAATTTTGTGATATTTCTGGTTTCTGGAACAATTCCTTATATTAAAAATATGAAGAATCACATACCTATTTGTAAAGACACAGAAATGATATAACACATTATTTTCCATTGAAAGCAGCCTAGTTGAAACAAGCCAAAGCAATTTCTTTTTGCTATAGTAATTTTGTGTGTACCCAAGCCATAACTACTGACTTTTTCCTTCTGAATTTGAAGTATCAGAAATTAGGACTCACAGACCAGTTCCAGGCTGTAAACATCTGCTCTTCCAGCAATGTTCTTCTGACTTTTGTCATATGGGGTGATTGCACTTGGACATGAACGTTTAGATTTACCACATCCCCTGGACTTTTCTACCATACACACAGCTCAGAGGCTGGAAGGCCTTGTAGGCATATGTATTTGTGATGCCTGCTAAGTGTCAACTTCTTATTTGATTACTAGCATAGTGGAGGAAGGACAGTGTATGACAGTCAGGTTCCATCTAATAAAAGCCACCATTAATTCGTGATTTGGGAATATACATTTAGAGTCCTTAGCTGCATGTTTAAAGCCTCTTAGAGAATCCCCTTTAGGCATTAGTATCCAATATGACCCAAACATACATTTTTTGTTGTGGGTGAAAACACCTTGCTACTCTCTGGTGTGTTCTTTTCTCCATACTAGGACTCCTATCAATGTTCACCAAAATATGTTCTGAAGAACATCCCCTTAAAATGTACTAGTAAAAATAAAAGCAATGACCAAATATCTATAAACCAAAAGATTGCCCAGAAACCTGAGGGTGGAAAACACTATTAACTTCACAAGGAACATTTGCAACCTAACGTCTCCATTTATTCTTCTTCTTCTTTTTTTTTAAGTCTCCATTTCTGCAATCAACATCCTTCCTGAGCTTTAGCTTACGATTTTCCAGGAGTTTGGCAGGGGTGGGATTTATTTGGGGCAGATGTTTTTGTCTTAAGTGCATGGTACACACCACTCCTCCCCATCTCTTCCTCACATGGGTCATGTGCCAAGGGGAACCTGGAACCTGACTGACTGCCATTACTGCAGGACTGAAGGATACTCTATATTTTGCAACCACCTTACTGTGTCTACATTAGGAAAATGGCTTCAGCAAGCCCCAGGTATTACAAAGCATGTGTCCTCCATGAAGAATATTTCTGTAGTCTCTCTGTGGGTAGTACCAATTTTATCAAAAGTATAATCTGTCTAGTATTGGCTATGTTTGGTACTTTGTTGGAGACTAATTTTAAGACATCTAATTCCTATTGCAACTGTGTGGTTGGCAATATTATGATTTTTTTAGTTGGATATTTTATTCATTTAATATTATGATTTTTTTTATAGAGAATTAAAAGCTGAAAATTTGAGATATTCAGAGATCTTCCTAAGATTTTTCAGATGGTGGGAGAATCGGATAAGAATGTGTATTGTTAATTTTCTCTACATAATATTTTAATCTATCCCAGGTAAATATCAGAAGCACTTAATAAACTAAATTTGATGGGCTGACAATTTCAGATAGAGCTTATTGTCTGAATTAAAGAACTATATTTATTAGCAAAACATCTAAAATTCAGAGTTATTTTTTAACTTTTTGATATGTTTGTGAATATTTGAGGCACGACTTATGGACAAACCTAGAAACAGAAGGAAACAGCCAGGCCAAGTGGAGTGACCAACACTATGGTTTGACTAAGATATTTAGATTAATAAAAGTCAAGTGCTTTTTAAACAATCTATTATGTGTTTTTCCCCTTGAATTTCCAAACACCTCAATTTTGCCCTTTTTTAAAGGCAGAATAAATCTCTCTCTTCTATCCTGCTATCCATTCCAGGCTGAAAACACTCCTATTCATTGTTTGTTTGTTTTTATGATAGTAAATTAACTTCCCTGTCTTCCCTAAACATTTAGACCACAACATAAATGAATGCTTTGCAGGTGAAGACTTGTTAAAGAATGGAGAAATATTAACTTTTGGGATTATGTTTTCAAATATTCCATTGAAATATAAACAAATGGAACAAGTCACATCAACTAAGTTAAACCACTATCATTAGCATAGAGCAAGCAATAGTTTATACATTTGATTTTTTAAAAAATTAATTTTGATGGGTTTCGGTTTATTTTGAGATTAACCTACTTTTGAAGTAAAAGGGGGATTTGGACCAAACTTACTGCTTTCCTGTTCTAAATCAAAACTGCACACACATGGACAGTAACAACTGGTAATTGACAAATGGCTGGAACTATTTGTAATAACTTGAGCCTCTACTACGAACCCTTGCATATATTAGGGGAAAATAAGGAAATTTATTCCCTGAATACATCCGAAACTGATTATCTTAAATGAAACAGACATGGAACTGGATCACCCCAGGGCTACCCTGGTTCATGAGTATAAAACAGCAGAAAACCTTCATGGCCCATCACCCTGCCTCTCCTTTTTGGGTCTAATTCATGTGGCTCTGAAACCATTAACGGAGCTCAGCTTGCTAAACCAGCGTAAGACACAGGCAATGACAGGGATAGACGGTGACCAGCAGCTACGTGCCAATTTTAAGACATTCAAAACTGATTTTGGTTCACTAAGCATGTATAGAAAATCATTGATGAACTGAAGCAGTACATTGTTAAAAAATGCTTTCAATTACGTTTCCAAGGCCACAGAGAAAAATAATCTAAAGAGATATTTAAAACTTAGGGATATGTAGTTTTCCAAATACTATAACATCAGCTGATACTTAAGATCACAAAGAGCTTCCTCTGTCTATGCACTTTGCTTTGTACAATTCTTGCAAGAATTACACTATCACTAATGTCATAATTTGTGGTGTTTACTCAATCATAGAGTCTATATTACATATTTCTGCCTGAACCATTGCAGGTTACAAATCATGCAGGCCATGATACATTGAATTTGCTGGCCTAGCACAAACACAAAGTATTTTAGAGGTACTAGATAACTCCTTGTGAAATATAACAGAATGAATTAGACTGTTCAGGCCACACCGGGTAAGTACAATGAAGGAACACTTTTTAAGACTTTAAAGTCATGTAATACAATTCTAGGCTGGATTCTTCTTGTTAAAGGGAAGTAGCATGGGAGTGATTGGGAGAGAAAAGGGCCAATATTTGACAACAGAAATCAGCATAACCTTTTAACTGCAGCAGCCATGGGTGACTGCCCTTCAACCTTGGAAGATTATGTGGGATTTCAATGACAACAGCTGGAAGTGAGCATGTGTGAATAGAGCACAGATCTGAGGCCCACGACAAAGGGCCAGCACAATCTGGGCCCAGATCACAGTGCTGATTAGAAATTGTTTCCTGGTCCTGGCTTAATAGAGTGTGTGATCAAGAAAGTTGGGAAGGTTTTTTTTTTTTGTTTCTTTCTTTCTTTCTTTTTCTTTTTTTGCAGGTTTTCTTAACTTTTTTTTTTTTCTAAGCAAGGAATCATGGATGGATTTCTTCATCCCCCATTTTCTTTCCCAGCTGTTTAATTCAGATTCTCATATAAAACAGGATCACAAAGACATGGTAAAGCTTTTTTTTCTTGCATATTGCTTTTCAAAGACAACAAAACTTTAACTTTAATAATGAATGCTCTGCTTGAATGTTTAAAGAATCTCTACCATTGGGAACCATCACAGAGAGTCGTGCACGAGCGCATTCACACACACAATGGCAGGGATTGTGGATGAATTGGGGGAGAAATTAGAAACTATGACTCGCTCAGCGTTCTCTGTCACCTAAACAGTGTAGCACACACCCCATATCCTTATTCGGTGCACACGAACACCATCTACCGGTACCCTCTTTTTCTTGCCATGTAAACTCCTGCTGCTGTGTAAGTATTTCATGATCTCACCCTTTTCTTTACCTTTCTTCATGAATCTGTTAGCAATTTTAAGTCTGTGGACGTGTTCACCTGTGTCACAGGCCTATGAAAAGATGAATTACAAAGATGCTAACCTAATCTGTCTGATACAGGGATGGTGGCTCAGAGATATGCTCATTTAAGTTCACAAAACCTTCATGTTGTGTGCTGAAACACACACATGCTGACGCACACACATGCTGACCCACACTCATGCTGACCCACACACATGCTGACCCACACACATACTGATGTGCACACATTCCGAAACACACACATGCTGACACACACATATGCTGACACCCACACATGCTGACATACACACATGCTGAAGCACACTCATGCTGACGCACACACATGCTGACACAGGTGCACTCTCACTCCTCAGTGCTCTGACACCACCAAAATGATGCCACCTGATGGCTGAAAGGACACGGTATTATGACTTATGCTGCTTTGGTTTTACAATGCACTCCATCTTAACCTTCCTCCACTCTGGATTTTGCTGATCACTCTTGTTACAATATCAAATTGGCAATTTCTTAGCTTTAGTAGAGGTGGCCTTGCTAATATGCAAATAATAACCTGTGTCTGGCAAAACCTACCTGGCTGAGTGGTGAGGAACAAACGGGAGCTGATGGCTTGGTCTTCCAAGTCACACTTGGGGCATCTGCCCACACCCTTCTCTAGCAACTGTAGATGGTGGCACTGCCTTCCAACTCAGGCATGGGCCATCTGCCCACATCCCTCTATAGCAACTGTACATGTTCTTCCAAAGGAGTCATGGGACAGAGTGTTTTTCAGAACAGACCGAATCCATTTACTGTTTCGAATTTCTATAAACAGAGTATTAAGGAATTCAATCCCCAGAGCAACTATATGGGTGTTGGCCTTAGTTTCACGGGAGTGTCTGCCAAACTCGCATATTTGTAGAACTATTGGTTTATGTTGTCCTTTGCAGCTCTCAGAGAAGGAAGAACCACTGCGTGTGATCTTAGTTCACTTTAGGACTGGGTCTTGCTGGTGACAGGTACACATGATAAATGTTCCAGAAGGCTGACCTAATTTCCGTTGAAGAGAGTGTTTTGCTAAGAACATTCCCTCAAAGTGTCAGCTTGCAGCAGAGTCCCAAACCTGCCAGTGTCTGCTACCATCGCTTGTGAAACTTAAAGTGAAGTTGGTTTTGATGTGTTTAGCAACCTTCTCCAGTATTAACTTTCAATGTATACATGTTTTAAGCCTAATTTCAGATGTGCAATCATCCAACATGCTACCTATGATAGTTCTTAGTTCTTTGGGAGTATCTTTTCTTGTATAAAAGCATCTATAGGCCAAAAATGTTCACTTACTTTGTCATTCAAAAATTATGTTTGCAAGGTATTATTTATACATAGTCAAGACGGAGCTGAAGCGTGGATGTAAGAGTCCTAGATGACACGTTTAAGCTCTGATTTCCTCATCTGTAAAATGGCACTAATGGTTGTATCTACCACAGAAGATTTGTTGTTAAGAGTGATGATCTCGTAAAGTATAAATGTTTAGCAAAGAACCTTGAATATAGACTATTACAGAGTAGCTCACATCATGAATCTTTTAGATTTTGTAATAGAAAAAAAAACAAGTTACTTCCGTCCTTTTGACATGGACATTAAATATTCACATATGAGCATAAGTGAAAACATTGATAGACTAATTTATTTGAGTAAATTTGGGGGTAAAATAAGATTATTTTCCAAAGTGAGTAACACAAAATTTGCTGAAAACAAACCTCCTGATATTTTTTTACTGGCTTGTTTCAAAATAAAAGGATTCTAAATTACTTTAAACAGGTACAATATAATCTTATTTAGTCATAAGTACATTACATATTTGTAACATTCAGTACCATTTATTTTTTAAATAGACATAGAGTGCATTTTTCTGACAGAAGACTAACTTTTTTTCATAAGAAAAAAAAAAACCCAACAACTTTCCCTTTCCTGGTTTCACTTTATTTTTTTAAGGTTCTGATTTCCTGAAAACTCCTGTTGAGATCTAAATGTGTCCATGCTGCTTGCAATAGAAAATGTGTATTTAGAAACTGATCTTTAAAATACTTTTCAAATAATATCCGTTTACATTTTTTTCAATGGGAAATGCTTGTGATGGTTTAAAATGGGTAGGATAAAAGCAATTATTATCATATTAAGTGAGGGAAAACTCACTTTTCTTGTTAGGGCCTCTACACTTCAGCTCCATACCTCAACATAAACAGGGAGCTGTCTGAAAGCCTCACCACAGACCGGGGTGGTGGTGGGGGGTCGGGGGGTGTCTTGATTCCTCACAGCTCAAAATCAATGCTAAAAGAGTTTGGCTTTGAGGCAGGGGGATGATCGACATGCTTCATTTCACTGACTTTGATCACTGAAGCACTCTGGGATGCAGGCGGTCTCCTTGATTTTAGGGAACAGAACCTTTGTTCTCACAAAATAGACTGAGTCTCTCTCAGACTCAGCTGGAAGATGCATGCTTACATTCTCAGCATTGCTGCACTGCTCTTCACCAGGGCAGTCAGTGGTTTGAAGGGCATGGTTTCCAGAGTGGAGAGGATGCTGTTCACTGCAGGATACAGCACCCCACCCCCACCCCCAACCCTCCACCCCACACAGTGGTCTTCAACACTGACTGCTGGAATTTCCTTAGGAAAACCAAAATGACCTCACATTTTAATGCACTTCTTCACCTCTCGTGGAGAAATGCCGCCTTCATCACGTATGTAATACTGAATAATTTTACATGGAACTATCAGATACATTGAATCTAATGCTCCAGTGCAACCTCTCAAAAGCCAGGCATTACAACTCTACAGCTGCTACAGACATATAAAATAATATGTAAAAATGGGAAGGATAGGAACATTCTGTTCTCTACTCATAGCACAAAGATGCAGTTGAAATAAGACTGAACCTAGGACCCAGATGACCCCATGTTCCTAGTGCTAAGAGAGGAGACTGCCACCATGGAAGTAGAGCAATCCTGACTACCACAGCTGCATGATGTCAAACAACCAACAAGTCCAACGATGGCCCAAGCTACCTGTTGGTGCAGCACTAGGGTAACTCCTCCACTTTCTCAATGTTTGCTGTCTCTGGTCATTCTCAGATTTTAGAGAATACCTGTCATTTTCCAAACAGTAAGAAGTAAGGGCAGATGCTCAGTGACAAGTTGCGTGAAGTCCTTCTGCCATAATTACAGTGGGCTGTCTCTATTGTAATTGAACACCATTGTTCATTTTCTGTCCCTAACCCAAGGAAATCCATAGATCACTACAATGCTGCAGAGTGGTCTCCGATGGGACAGGAACCCCTTGTATGTATGCACACATGCATGTGTAAGTGCATGTGTTTAACTTCATTCACATCCTAAAATACCATCACAGAAAAAGCATGTTCTAATCAGATGTAAACTGTCAAAGACACTTGAAATGTTGTTGGGCTACTATTGGCATTTATTTCTGCCTATAATCTTAGCAGCAGTGCTAGGAAGGACCCAAACTGTGGCTAACTCAAAGGTAGAACCCTTCTAGCCACAGCTGATGAAGGCAACATTATCTTGCAACTCATTTGTGCATAGGTTAGTAGGGTCCAGGACTAATTCCTGGGGTTCCAATTACCATCAAAAGTGTTAGAAGTCAAATGTGAGTTTTTTTTAAGGTACTTTAAATATTTTCCTAAGTTATTTTTTTGATAGAATAATTTGTTCATTCAATAGACACTTACCGATGCTATCCTATGAACCATACATAGGTTGTAAACTCAGAACATAAACCAATAAACTGTGTCACCCTCAGTCTAGTAACAACACCTTTTAAGGCAGACGCAATGAGGATCTTCTGATATTATTCCTACATGTAGGGTGTTTCAACTAGTTCAGAGGCATTGTTTGTTTGAGAAATTATCAGCCTCAAATCATAATTCCATGCACTGATTACTAGGGGCATATTTTTTATTGTATAGCGTATCTTTCCTTTATATAGTTATGGGTCTCACTCAGTTACCATCTTTGTGACCTGAAATAAGTGGACTGCACTTTCCTTAATCCAGTTAGAATGTTTGTTGCATCTCCTTTTGCTCTGGGTACTGTGGCAGGCATGAGGCTGTATATGCTGGACCTTCAGGTACTTGGTGTCTGGTGGGAGGGAGGCCATCTGGGACTGGGTACAGGGAAGGGTGCAGGGCTCTTGGGGAAGACACAGTTTATGAGAAGAACAGAGAGGGAAGGTTCGCTGGAGGCTCAGCGATGGCCTATATAGTGGACAAAGCCCTGAACAATTAGCCATATGAAGGTGGGAAGAGGTGACTCATCTCTTCATGTGTGCACAAGTGAAAAGAGATAGGTGGGGGCCTACATCTTCTGAGTGCTCTGAGCCTGATACTTATCTCTGCTTTGTCCTGTGCCATTTCCTCCTTCCTACAATAGTCTTGATTTTCAGTTAAAGCAACAGAGTACAGCCTTACAGTCTTCAGGCAAATAGCTCAAGGTCATTTAGACAGTGACTACCAAGCAGGAGTTCACTCAAGCAATTTACTCTCTACTATAGCACCATTCCCGAACTGTGCGCTAGGACACCAACTTCAGAGGCCTGGGCCTTGGAAATGAATCAGAAGGTGAAGCTACAGGCAGGATGACAATGCTCTCATCCCTGTCTACATGTCTGGTCTAGCCTACAGATAGTAGTTTGTTTGCTTTCCCATACCCGTGATTGTATTGTACTTCAACAGAAACTTTAGCCTTTTGGCCCAAGACAATTTTATCCTTCACCATACCCTGTAGGAAGGCTACTTCCTTCCCTTTAAAATCAGGAAACTTATAGTGTCTCACAATAGTCACCATCCCTCAAAACCACTTCTCCTTCTCTGTAAAGTTGCCCTATGACATACAGTTTTATCTATCCTTGTCACTACTCAATTTGCTGTTTTTCTTCTCAAATGCACAAGATCAAAGCTATGCCATCTTAGTAGCAAACACTGAGAGAGAACCATAGAAAGTGGGAACAAATTTTAAAAAATATTTTATTTGTTGTTTTGTCTATATTTGTTGTTTAGCATCAAAATGAGATTGGAAGAAAATGAGCTTTCTCATAAAGAAAATTGCCATGTGAATTTTCTTCCAGGCTAAAGTACTGGGGAGGTGTTTAGCAATGAATTACAGAAGATTGCTAAGAGCTGTGGCCTGGAAAGATGGCTCAGTCAGTAAGTCCATGCTGTGCAAGCAGAAGAGTGAGTCGGGAACCCCAGAGCCATGTGAAAAGTCAGAGTTGGAACAGGAGGATCCTCTGAACTTGAGGGCTAAATCTGGTCTTGCCAAATCGGTGATCTCCAGGCTCAATGACAGAGCTGGCCTCAGAAGAAACTGGACAATGACAGAGGAAGCCACCTAAAGTCAACCTCTGGCCTCCACATGCCTGGACATCCACTATTATGTGTGTACACAAATGTTCACACATGCTGCATGCATCTGTACACACACACACACACACACACACACACACACACACACATGCACAAAAGAGAGAGAAAGAGAAAGAAAGAGAGAGAGAGAGAGAGAGAGAGAGAGAGAGAGAGAGAGACAGAGACTCATTTGGACTTTGAAATTAAAATTAAATTGGGGAACAAAGAAACCTACCAATGCCCCTGGAGCCATATTGAATCACCATTTGCTCCAAGGGCTCTTGAAGGATGGCCACCTGTATATGAAAGATGACAGAAAACACAAATCTCTCCCATGTCCAGGTTTACCTATTTGAACATTCCTCACCACCCAAAGAGCACACCCTTTTATGCTGTATGTCCCCATATAGCAGGTGTATCATTACCAGTCATAAGATCTGTGAAGAGGGCAGATTACCACACAGAATGGGCAACACACAGTTGCTCATATCTTGGTGGCAATCCACCTCTAAGCAGAACCCTGAACCTTTCTCTTCTACTAGACAAACAAGATTTCCATGAGAGAGGTGGTCAGCCCAGGACAGTCTGCAGGCCTGGCACTGGGCACAAATTCACAGCTCATTTTCACTGATGTCTAAGGCCCTTGGAACAAGTAATATAATACGTTTGGGTCTCAAAATCTCTTATTCTATATACAGAGAGTGAAGATTGCCTGAATCAACACACAGACTCCAGCACTGCCTGGCAAAGGCTCCACCTCAAGTTTTGCTAATGCTCCTTCTGGGCACCTCTACTTCAACGGTAACTCAAAAGGGCTCTTGATAGAGAAGAGATGCTTTATTTTATAATACTGTACTTCTGTCCACTGCAGAAGCTCACAGAGTATTCAAGCATCAATAGTTCGGTGTACACAGTTTGCTAATTTGAAAAGAACTTCATACCTGTTTATGAAAACAGTTAGCAAACAAACCACTGATGTTACAATGTACACATATGTAGGTACATACATACATACACACGTACATACACACATACATATACACACACATCCACATACAGACACACAGCTTCTTTCAAAGTATCTTGGTGTGATTTTTGCATGGGTGACATTTGGTAAGATCTAAATAGAGTTTTTGATTGTCACAATTGTGTGGGCATTTGGGGTAGAGTTCCTGACATTTAGTCTCTAGGGGTTAGGGAAACTGCTAAATATCTGACAAGGCACTGGACAGTGACTCAGAACAAAACCCCCTCACAAAACACTATAGTGCTCAGAAACCCCAAGTTTCAACTCAACTTCAGCATAGTATATATTTATTAATTCATCCAATGAAACTTATCAAGGGCCTATAATTTAGCTGTGTCCTGTGCGAGCCAGAGCTACAGAGTGAAGATTGCATAGCTGCCTGCTGTGGTTTTCATAGGCTACTGCCCAGGAGGGGCCCCTTGTGTAGCAAGGGCTATGGAGCACAGAGGAGGAAGACCTGGAGAACACCAGAGAGGAGAACCTCAAGCCGATTCTTCAAAGGTGCTTAGGAAAGTCAGAGGTGCACAGCAATGGAGGGGAGGGGAGGGGAGGAAGAGAAGTGGGTAGGGGGAGAAGGAGAAGGAGGTGGAGAGGAGAAGGGGAGGAGGGGGAGGAAAGGAAACAATAAGAAAGTTAAAGACTCTGGTGCTCTCTCTGAACAGGAACACTATTGCCATGGCGTGTGTGGGGCTACTGCTCAGGAGTGTGCTGGCCACAAGACTTTGATGGCTCTCACCCACTCCTTTCTCTCCCCCATGTTGAATGGAAGGAGTGTCTCCTCTCCAGGCATTCTGATCAGGGGGAAAGCCTCCAGTGCACCACTTCATGGTTTGAGTTTGGTTAAAGTATTAATGAGTTTCTGACAAGCATTGCATTTGCAGTAACATTTGCAGGCTCAGCCCATTCTCATCCAGTGGTCTGTTCTCACCACAGCCTCTCACGCTGTCAGCAATAGACTTCGTAAAGCCTGATACCACACCTAGAGCAGCAAGACTGTGGCCACAGCCCAACACACCAAAGAGATTTCCCAAACACACACACACACACACACACACACACACACACACACACACACACACACACCTGATTTGCCATTTCACCTAAGATCCCTCTTAACAGAGAAAGTCCAATAGGATTTGGTTTGCAAACAATCTCTGTGATAGTAAAATTACCTAGACATTCTTAAGTGTTTGAAGCCAATGTCTTTAAAAACAGACTTCTACTATACTACAAAGAAAAGCAGTGATGGCTTCTACTTCATACAGTCATTTTATAAAATAGAAAATTAAGGGGAAAAAGTCCCATCCACCGAAATTTTACTTTTTAGTTTAATTTCACTCTTGAATTAATGCAAAATGTAACAGAAGCTTCCCATATAGTAACTTCTGGATGGATTTTTCCATCTTACTATTGAAAGTTATAGAAAGAAAGAGGGGGAAATCTGGGAACATGAAAAGACTCAATTTACTTTTAGATAAGTGAATTGGGGCAAGACAGCTCAACAGGCAAAGGTGCTTGTGGCCAAGCCCAAGGCCTCGAGTTCAATTTCCTGGAACTCACATAGTGGAGAGATAACTTGACTTCCATAAGTTGTCCTTGGGCATTATACCCGGTCCCACCAACCACATACACTAAATAAAGTGCTAAATTTGAAGGAGGGGATAAAGAATTGGCAATCCATAGGCCCTAATGCAGTGCTTTTAAATCAGCAATCTTTCCCCAATCCACTGTTCATACGGTTTCATGCTAAGCTGCATATTATTTAAAGATGTGCAGTCTTATGGGTCAGATAAACATAGCAAAGGCTTGGTCTGTCAGGAAAGTCAGCAAGGTGTGTATGTGTGTGTGTGTGTGTGTGTGTGTGTGTGTGTGTGTGTGTATGCATGTGTGTGCTGCTTCATGAAAAAACAAGATAGAAAAACTCTACAGGGTATTCCCAGAACTACTAAGCAGCTGGCCTCTATCCCTTTACAATCATGTAAATGGAAATGGTTTCGGAGCTTGTCCCTACAGGGCAGGCTGCTAAACAGTGGGGTGGATTTCTTTAGTCTTATTTAGAAATGAAACAAGAATTTACCCCAGCACTGATTCTCAGTCACTGCCTAACTGGGCCTGGGTCCATTTGGAAGGTAGTATAGAAGCATATATCCAGGACTTCAGAATTAATGTAGGAACACAGCAATGGCAAGGCAGGGTCGGCAGGGGGATGGCTGTCTAAAGACTCGCTATGTGCTTAGATCAGATCTGTGAGCAAGTCCCAGAGTCAATTACTGACTTCTTTGCTTCCTGAGAAATTGGAAGCAGCAAAGTTTAATTGATCTGTTTGAGTTCCTACAATTAATGAAGGCCAGGCTAGGCTGAACTCTTAACTGGTTCTAAGCCACGTTGACCCACCACCACCACCGAAGACTGCTTCTTAGGCCCTCTTGATTTTCTTATAAAGGTAAATTTCCATAGTTACTGCTATTCCAAAACCAAGCCATGTCATGGTTGGTCTTTGCATAAAGACATTATCGTAGCTGTAAGAACTCATGCTGACCAAATGGTTCTCTTTTACATGTAGCCTCTGGACCCTGGATTACACACCCATACCACTCATTTAAAAAATAAACCGTTGTTATTTCCTGTAGTGTCACAAATAATGAGACCTCGGTGTTTTCCATTTTCAGTGACAATGATGATGAGTTCCTATGGGATTTCCCTCACTTGTTTAATCTTTTGACTCAGCCACTAAACCAGCAAAGCATGCAAGAGCCTTGATCCATCATGCTGTTAAAAGATCCTCAGTACCACCTGCTTCCTACCATCTCCCATTTCTGATATTCATATGGAGGGAACCTGGCTGGGCTTTCGGGGAGTGGGGGGCCAGAAAAGGGGAAATCATTTGAAATGTAAATAAAAATATATCGAATAAAAAAATTAAAAAAAAAGGGAAGTGAATAAATTCCAAGTGCTACTACTAGGTTTCTGGAAGACATGCCTCTTGTCACATTCAACTATGGAAGGGGTAGAGATCTGTGGTAAGGGTAAATTCATTACCAGGAGGCAGTATTATCACACTCCTGTTGCCCGTGCTCGCTGCCAGACGTGCTCTCTCTGCATCAGCACATCCCAGCTCCATAGGGAGCACTTGGCTTCTCACATAATAATAATAACAACTACAGCTTATACTTAGAGGAAGACAAGGCAGCCTATATTTCTCAACTCTTGACAAACAATGGCTCCCAGGTCTACTTCAGGTACATCCGTTCTCATTACAAATGGCCCCAAGAAGGCAGGAGTCTTCAGAGATGCCTGTGAATGGACCTGCTAAAGGTTCGTGAAAGTTTAGCCTGATCACAAACGTGACTCCATCACCAGCCTGGTCATTCTGGAGAATAACTCCGTAAAACCACAGAGAGGAGACAGCGTCTCTGGGTCCTACTTCATCTCTGGTGTATGTGACCGACAGTCATGCCGGTTTGGAAGTATATTACATCTTGGCTTGCAGTGCTGTCCTAATCCACTTAGGCTGCTGTAGCAAAATAGCATAAGTGGAGTGGCTTCTAAGGAACAAAATTTACTTTGTGTACTTGTGGCAGCTGGGATTCTGAGAACAGAATATTACCAGACTGGATAGCCCTTGGCAGCTTCCTTAGAGATGGTACCTTCCAGGTGCATCCTCACAAGACAAAAAAGGTACATAAGCTCTCTGGGGTCTGTTTTAGGGGTTCTGTCCTCATGACCTCACCACAGCCCCAAAGGCCTCACTCATGTCCTAACAACATGCCATGGGACCCAGGATTTGAACACGTGAACTTGGGGAGGGACATAGACCTTTGGATCCTTAGCAGAAATGGCTGAAGACCACATAGATCCTACCACGGCTTTTGTTTGTTTTGTTACTGCTTTTATTCTGTTCTCCACTGAACAATTCAGTGCATTCTGGACTCTTCCAGTTTGGACAGTGTTAGCTTAGCTATGGTAAAGGAAGGTAAACTGAATTTGAAGAGGATTTCCTTGGAGTCTAGGACACAGCAGAGCAGAGTAACTCAGACTTGAGCAGATGGAACATTCTTTCTGCAGGAGCATGAGTTTTCCATCACCTGACATGACAGGGCAGTGTTTGTCTGTCCATGGATGTGCTGATCCCACAGAAACTACTCCAGCACTGCAGGCCGGCATGCCAGCAGCATAAGTTTAAGAAGCAAGTGGTTCTGGGAAGAACCTTCATAAGCTAGGAGATACAAAGGCCAACCCCACTTTTTGGGTACCTAGTTATGAAAGTGTCAGGTGCTCAAGTAGAAGTGGGTGAGCGAGTGAAAGCCGTCCAGAAACAAAAACTGAGGAAATGTACAGTTCTACATGGAGCCCTAAGTTCTAAGAAGGATTTTTAGTGTGCTGGATGAAAATGTTAAAAGGTAAGCAGGCAGAGACCTGGAGAACTAAAAGAGGCAAAGGGCTGACTGTGTGTCTTTAAAAACTAGGGAAAGACACTTCTTGCTTGGGGAAGGTAATCCTGTGCAGCCAGGCCTCAGGTTTGAATTCCAGCCTCACCCCTTTACAGCCAACCAGGTCTCAGAATAGGAGGGCAGGCTCTGGGGACACAATAGCTTTTCCATTTGATTCCACCCTCAAAGAGACAGTTCACACAGGGTTAGCCACTGGGACACACACTAAAGAAAGCATCCGCAAACTCCTCAAAGCTTTCCGTGGGAGTGTGTAAAATGGTCTGGCTTCCCAGAATAGGTGCTTAGAGGCTTGGATAGACACTGAGTGTTATAGTTCATCTCTCAGACACCATGCCATGCACTTGGAGGTTTAATCCAATGTCTCCATACTTCTTGATCCTCAAACATGCAAAGATCTATTCTGTGAAGTCCATGGCTACCCAGGGTACTACGGAGACTACTAGAGGTAATCTCAACCTGGTGCCCAGGAGAACAGGGTAATAGTCTTTTATGTTTACCCTCTGCCCTAATAGATTCTAAGAACTTTCCACTGTTCCATGTCTGCTGTGTTTCTCTTCCTATGCATCTCCCCTTTTTTGGCCTTGAGTCATTATTTACTATCTTTCTTATTTTCTGCTATCATCATATTCTTGTGATTTCACATTTTGTTTTTGTTTAACACAAAAGTGTATATATTTATGGGGCACCTAGTATTTCCATATGTGCATGTGTGATGATCAAATCAGAGCCATCGGCATAGGCATCACCTTAAATATTTGTCATTCCTTTGTGAGGAAGAAAAAAATAAAGGTTTGTTTTTAATCTAGCTATTGTGAAATAATAAATTTTTGTAATATATAATCACCATGTTGAGCAATAAAATGGTGGTCACAATTTTATTCAATTATAGCACATCTCTGTTTTCTAGTGGACTTCCTTCTCTCCATCTTGTGTTCACTATAGACAGTCACATTTTCCTCTAAGCTGCTCCATAATATATACTTCTGTATGCAGTGAATATGCTGGTGAGGACTAGAAATTTGAAAAGTTAATTGAATATATTTATTGTGATAATAATATTAATCACATCTAATACTGGATAAAGCCCTCCTTGGGTGATGCCTGACATAAGCAGTTGTTAAGCAAGCACCCCAAATTGCTTTCATCTTCTGCTGAATTTTGGAGACTGGGCAAAGCTAGTCAGCTACTAACTGGATGTCAAACTTCTCTTTTCTCCTACTTTCCCCATTCTGTGTATCTGAAAGGAAGGTAGGTGACACATTTTAGTATCACCTTTTCTTCCTAGGAGACTGGGCTCTCTCAGGAAGGATCTGCACATGCTACAGAAGTGCCTTCCTGGCCCCACTCACCTTTCCAGACCTTGGGATAAGAGACTGGGTTAAAAACCAGGAAGCTGAAAGAAAATGGGTGGTCTCTTCCCATGTGACTATTGTTGCCTCTCTCAAGCTGCTTCCCGCTCATCCTCTGCCTTTTTGGGCCATGAGGACCCCATATTCTTAGGTAGATCCTTATAGTTCCATTAGCGAAGAAAATATCCTGACTCTAAACTCCCTTTCTTTTCCATAGTTTCCTAAAACTAGAATATCCTTAAAAAGGAAAGGGTTAACCACTGGGATTTTAGATTAACACAGCTAATGCGTAGTCTTGGTCTCTCTGTCTCTGTCTCTGTTTCTGTCTCTCTGTCTCTGTCTCTCTCTGTGAGCAGGCATGCACGTGCGTGCGTGCGTGCATGCATGTGTGTGTGTGTGTCTCATGGTAGGTATCGAACTCAGGACCTTGTATATGCTATACATTTGCTCTATAGCCATATTATATTTCCAGCAGCAGGAGAACCTGTTTCTTCTTGGTTCAAATCCTGCAAATGGCATCTGTGCCACTGAGGGTACAAGCTGGTCTCATATCAGTTTCTATGGTTTAAAGCATCATTCCTGGAACATCCGTAGCACTGAAGGAGCTTCTGACTTCGGAGCTGGGACTGTGCTCAGCAACAAAATTTCACAAATCTCCCAAGGCTCCTGGATCCTGCTTTGGTCTGAACTGATCCACTGGGGTCCCATTTCCTGAGTCACTCCTCTCCTCCTCCTCTGTTGCTACTTTTAGTCCTGCTCTAGTCTTCCCTCAGACATCAGCCAGTTACACTCCATCAATGCCTTCAGGCCTTTGTTAAAATATCAGCTTCTGAGAGAGACACTGATACCTGATTCTTTGGAACAGAAACTCCAGTCATGCTGGTGTCCTTTCTTTGGCAATTTTTCTCTATAGCATTGATCACTACTTGCTCTTTTGTATTTGTAATTTAATCTTCTGTATCAAGGAACTAGAATGTATGTTATACAAAGGGCAGAGTTTAAGAATATCCTGTAACTCTAGAGACCTATGTGCACAAAATAGGTACATAAGAAATATCTGCTCAAAGTTGAAGGGAGAAGCTATTATTTTCTACCCCTTAGAAGTCATCGGGCCCATGTATGGTGTTCAATCTTTCTGGGCCTCAGTTTCTTCATCAATAAAAGAAATGATTATAAAAGATAAAAGCCAGACACGGCTCATTTAGCTATTCAGTTAATAGTGTAAAATGTAACCATCAGAGTAGGGAAAAATAGTTTCAATTTCATTAAAAACGAATGAAGAGTGAAGATTTGCACCTATAAAGGCACTGTGGAGTTTGGAATGCCTTGGAAGGGGCATGAAAGACATACTTCTTTTGAAGAACAGGTTGTTAGAACAAGAGATAGTCCCCTATGCTGAAATCATTTCCCCAAAAGGCAGTATTTTGATGAATTAAGAACAAAGAAATTATAAACATATTGCTTAGTTATACTTCCCAAATAAAATACATATTGAATAGGAAACACATTGGAAAGTTAAGTTTGTTGATGTTTTCCTCCCACAATATCGCAATAAAATGTTTGGGAACAGCTAATAAAACTAATATGCAGCTGTGTTTCCCTGCCCTAAACCAACTTGCACTGATTACAAGATAGGTCACAAGGTCTTCGTGCTTTATTTTTGATGCATCCATTATAATTGTTACTATGGGTGAAGACTAAACACAAAAACTCAAACATCCTGTTAAGGACTGCCTTACCAAGGCACACCACATGTTTTCTTTTCTGTCATTAGTCGAAGGGGGTTTCCATACAAACAAGATTCTTAGAAACAACACTTTCACCCAGCAGATTCCCACTTAGTCACTATCCTGGAGCCTCCCAATTGCTCTCTCTGATGAAATAAATCTGACACTGTACACTGAAATAATAGCTGTAGCTATAAATTAAGCATTTGGAGAACACACTGCTCTTCATACTGCTGTGCTTAACAGTGTCACATAAGAAATAGCTCACCAATTTGTCGGCATCATTATGTTCCATATGGCCTCTGCTACGAGGAAAGTTTTTTCCTAGGGTATTTATGGAGAGCACATGGGACTGGGTAAGGATTCAGGTGCCGGCTCACACTTCTCTGATGTGCATCATGAGGGCAAATGGATGCCTCTGCTCATTGCATGGGGATATTGTCAAACACACACTTCCCCACCTCGTCGTCATAGTTCCTCCTACATCAAAACCATTTTAGTTCTGTGCAGCTATAGTGCATCCAAGTTGTGCCATGTGTGAGAAAATTCCTTCCTCAGAGGAATGTTAATAATGAGACTCAAAGGGAACAAAGGTCCCCAGGTCAACAATGGCTGAGAGCCAGCCAGCACCTTCCCAAGCACATGTTTGGAAAGACCTGCTGAGGATAATGCCTAGTCTTCTACTCTCTTTTAAGAGCCCCAAAGCTCAGCTGAACGTCATTACACATGCCTCTGTCTCTGAGTTCCAGGGTAGCCATGGTGAGACCCTGTCTCAAAACAACAACCAACCAACCAACCAACCAACCAACCAACCAACCAACCAACCAAAATCTGCCTGAAGATGAAACTCTGATGCCACTTATTTTGGGGTAGGGAATTAAAACAGCAGTTTCCCCTTCTCTCTCTTGAAAGGCTCTGCCTTCTAAATCTCATCTTCCTGTGAACAGTAAACATCCTCCTCTGATGGAGGGGTCCTCAAACAGCTGGAAGCTACCAGAGGGGATTGTGTAATAGGTTTCAAGCAGGCACGGGTCACACCCAGGTAAGAGTCTTGAAGTCTTTCTGGAGCCCTTGTTTAGAGCAGATGCAGTCAGCACCGATTCAGTTCCTAGAAGTCGCACTTCTTAAAGAAGCAGGTGCTGACTTTAGGATCTAGCTCTAAGAAATATTTAGCATCTCTGAAGACTATGACCCCCATGAGGCTTATATACCTTTGCTAATTTTATAAATTACTTGATGGATTAGAAGCAAGATACTTTTGGGACTCGCCCAAGATTATGGGTAGAGAGTTGACCTTGCTGGTTTCTCAGTGCCCAGTTTGTGGTCCCTAAGAGAAGCATCCTCACCCCGGCTCCTGCATCTACTTCAGAAACATGGACGGCTCCAGTAGTCCTCATGTCCTTGTGCCAGAGTCCCATGAGAAATTCATATTGGAACGCAGTGCCAACGAAAGCTTCCGTCCCTGATGTACTGGTGTTTATTTTCTCACGGGTAATAGAAGCACATAATTAATCATGTATGTTTCTCTTTTTCCTTTGGCTGCCAGGAAATTCAGAACCAAACTTATAGCTTAATGTAATTAATCATGTACTACATAGCAAAGTTTTTGTTCAAACGTTTTCTCTGATTTTACTCCTCTACTTAAATTAGTTTGTCAATTCTCTTGTTTCACTTCTTTCCCCATTTTACTCTACATAGTTTCGTAAGCCACCAATCTTGGCAAAAGTGAAGATTGAAGCATATACATATATTTAAAATATGCATGAAAAACATATATTCACATACTTATATATTGTATGTGTTCTATCTTGTGGGTGTATGTAAGATTGGTGATTAGAAAAGTTGTAATTTTAGTAATGCATCTTCATGAGAAAGCACTGGATTATTCATTATACAAAATTGTTTAATGAGCTCAATGACTCTCTGATGGTATACATTCAGAAATGGTCATGTTTAATGACTCTCTGATGGTATACATTCAGAAATGGTCATGTTTAATGGCATTTTCTATTATTCTTATTAATCAACGAGTATTTCTGGGATCTAATTTGTAAATGGCCATATTCTTAAAACTTTCAGACTTGTGTCAGTTTTTAAAATGTACAGCTGGGCAGTGGTGGTGCACGCCTTTAATCCCAGCAATAGGGAGGCAGAGGCAAGTGGATTTCTGAGTTCAAGGCCAGCCTGGTCTACAGAATGAGTTCCAGGACAGCCAGGCCTATACAGAGAAACCCTGTCTTGAAAAACAAAAAAAAAATTACATATGATTATTTCTTACACATATGTGAAGTAGTATGTTTGAAGATCAACTTGTTATACTCAGAAGAACTTCCGTAAGATACCCTATCGGAAACCCAAATGTACAATATTAATTGTATCTATTATTGCTATTGTCCACAGTATGTAAAATATGACCTTAAGGATGAATTATATCTCATCTGTTAAGTGGGTTAACAACTGTGGAAATAAAGGTAGGTGTGTGTGTGTGTGTATGTGTGTCTGTGTTGCATGTGTTGCTGGAGACTGAACCAAAGACCAAAAACATTTAAATAAGAGCTCTTCCACTGAGCTACATCTGCAGCCTCCCTGCAATTTCTGAACTCCTTAGGTCATCTTGCTTCTTCAGTGTATTCATGGACCAGAGGGTTTTGGAACCTCGGAGACCCTGATGAGTACTTTGCTCAGGAAGGAGCTACATAGGAATCCTAGAATGTTTGAAAGCTTTGATCTTAAAGGTATAGAACTCAGTATCTCCTTAAAGGGCACTCTTCCTATGAGCCAAGAGTTAAAGGCTAAAGGGTAAGAGGGATTCCAGGGAGGCCCTTGCCTTTCTGAGTCCAATAGAACTACGCCATTCTCTAATAATCCAGGAAGCACAAGTGAAGACATTAACCAGCTTACGTTCCAAACTAAGAGGAGGTTAAAAACACAGCTCATAAGAACAGCATGTGTATCTACCATCCTGCCATCTAAACTTCGAGTCGCTGTACAAACAAGTCTATCTTGAGGAAACAGGCTGAGTAATTTTCCATTTGGACTGTCTGAGATTTCACCAGGCACTTCAGACTTGCATAAGCCTGTGTTGCCAGATATTTTCCTTAAATTCATTATCTACAGTTTTCCCCATTAAGATTTCCCATGAACAAGAATGCTTTTCTGAAAGGCTGGACTTTAACTGAAAGCTTTTCTTTTAGAGGCACCGAGATTAAACTAAGAAAAAAATTTAAAGAGGTAGTGACTTTATTTTGGCAAACATTGGTTAACATTCTTGTCTCCTATTTGAAGATAGACTAAGTTTTCAGACATGTGAGTCTTCACAAACGTCAAAATAAAGTTCAAAAGATGGGGAAGGGAGGTAAAAATATGAACCAG